>NC_138731.1:3101679-3664179 GCF_965113295.1 Leuciscus leuciscus
AATTCAATCGGGCAATGGTTTTACTTAGTAAGCTCTATTTAATACCCTATTTAATAAAATCTAACCATAAGAGTCATTATTGAATAGATTTTCTACTTTTCCTGAAAACATTTGCACCAATCAAATCATTAGATCCATATCAATACTAAGCCCTAGTTTGATTTAATCAAATAAAATCATCAAAATCGTCACAAAACAAATTATTCTGCTAAACTTAAACCATTAGTCGGTCCACATCCTCCTCCAGGTGTGTTGATCATCTCGTTAGCCCCATGGACATTCCGTCTTCACCAATATGACACTTTGCGTGCCGTTGCAATGGGCTTTCCCTCGCTGGCAAGGGAGGCACGTTACTAGCACGTCCTTGATCCCTCACTGCCCTCCGCGTCGGCGCGTGGGGTTGCTGAGGTTGGTTGGTGTAGTCTAAGGTGAGAGGCGTGGACCCAGGTGTCACCCTCTCCAACCACTTTCTGATCATTACAAGATTTTCCCTTAGATCCTGACCGCACCTCCACTGGAATGAACCATTTCCTGCCTGCTGTCACCTCTTAATGCAGACCCTAGCTATTTTGTTATTGACCGCTTGTCTAGCCGGTCGTCCCTTTTGGTGTGACCTGTTGAATCAACCGCCTGAAACATATTGTCACCAGATAATTTTGCTCACTGAATAGCACTCAGGGTCCTTGTTTTACCTGAAAAACACTCAACCCACTTTGCTCATGTCAACAAAACAATATTTCTACATTTGGAACAGAATCAGTTCTGTTCGACACAATCCATCCTGACATTCTGCAAAGGAAAATTTTAAGTTTATGCGCTTGCGCAGGTGTGGCACTGTTACTTTCTGCCACACTAATAACCCAGGCCAGGATAGTTAGCCAAATTCATCCATAGCCATTATGGGCACATTCTGCCCTGTATCAAAAGTCTGCATGCTCTGTAAAGAAAAACAAATGTCGAGGTTATTGTCAGATAGTAAAGTACGTAGTTTCTTTTGTCTGCGGTGCTGCCGCGGCCTTCGCTGCCGCATCTGCCCTGGCGTTCCCTGTTGAAACAGTCCCTGTTATTAGCACACACATACAATACTTTTGTTAGGGAGAAGAATGACTTCTTGCAGGGTTTTTTCCCCAGTTATCTTTCTCTGCCTCTGAAACAAAACATTACATTCTTCACTCCAAGCCACAATCTCATCTTCTTATGGAAGTATTTGAAGGACAGCGGCCCTCAGTTTCACCGCATATCCTGCCTTTCAGGCCTGTTGTTTGGTCTCTTAAGTCAGTCATCAACAAACATTTTCCAATGTCAAAGTCATCAATTGTTTCTATCAGGTCAGGTCGTGGTGTACAGACTTGGTCAGTATCAGTCAAACAACATTCTCCTTCTTTGTTCAGTTCACAATATTCATAAATGTGAAGGGCTCTCTGGATAAGTTTATATTGCCTTCGCCAATGTGTCACTTTTGTTGTTGCCATCAAATCTGTACCATTTTCTCAACTCATAATGGATGACAATCTGCAACTTCACAATTCAGATTTACATAAATACTTGAACTGATCCAGAAAGTAATTCGAATCAACACCATAAATGTCAAAAATAATTACTGCCAGACAGAGCTTGATGACTAATCACCTTAAAGATTGCCCCGTGTTCTGTATTGTCTTTTCATCAGATTTTTGGCTTCTTTAAAATTTGTCATTTGCCTTAACGGAATAGCTCCCCTAAACAAACACATACCAAACATGAATTAACACTCATAAAACATACAATGCTGTCACCGCCAAACAAACACACACGCATACCTGACTATGAACCGCTCATATTTTCATATTCACATCTTTTTCTAAAAAGATTAACGTTTATAATAAGATTTTAAACTTCTCATTTTCCTGTAGCTTTTATCTAATTTTACATGGTCTCTTTACCAGTTTCAAAGCACGTCTGCTCATTATTCATTTTCTCTTAGAAAAGTCAGCTGGGTTGTTCTTGTTCATTATCATTATTTTGCTTCAGCTTGCTTTATCAGGCCGATAACAGAAAGACAGACAGAGTACCCTTCCTCCACTCAGCAGTCTCTCTCACTATAAACAAATAATCTTTTCAACAGCCCCCTAAGACTGTAACTAAATAAATCATAGTCTAGAACCTTTAATAGTTCACAAATTTTAAAATACAAATGTTTAACTCAAATTAGTACCATTACAACAATCTAAAATACATTATGCTATGAGCATTTCTAAGGTTATCTTTAGTTTAAATACTCAATTCACCTAACCTTTGTTATCCAGAAATTTCTCTTAACTCATCACAAGCTGTCTTCATCTTTAGCCACCAACATGTCTAATGACCTTCAGGAGTTAAAACTATCTTACAGACATATTATTTCAATATCAACTTCTATAATATTTCCCCTTGCCCATAAGGCAACCAGCATCATGTTCCTGACATAAATTAAGTTTTGTTACTGTCTCCACAACAAATAATGACAATCACCTCACAGTCTCAGCTGGCTCTTGAAAGCCCATTCCCATTAGCTCTTAATCTATAATTTTCTTCTCTTCAGGGTGTTGTCCCCTGGCATTGTTGCAGACACTTGTCATAATGAAAAACAAGCCATACAATAAATGCGGTTTTCTGGTGAGTGGTATATAGAGGAACTCACATTTTCTGGGTCAGGCGTGCCGTAACTCCTCACAGCCCATCCGTCCTCTCAGTGATCTGCTGATGCTGCTGGCCTCACAGTCACCTGCTCAACTCTAATACCTTTCTCACATAAAAACACCTCCCCATTATGGAGATGCCCAGTGTTTGTGGCGTGACTTCCCCTGTCTTAGGTTGACCTTTGGCCAAAAGATCTTACCCGTCTTTGGGGTAAGCACTTCGTACACACTTGGTTACCGCTCTTTCCCATCACAAAATCAGTTTTCCCCAACAGACTCAGTTGGAGCTTAGGAAAGGCACATTCAAGAGTCACCAGAGCACTCTGGACTACCTAATAGTGTTAACACAGGGAGACAGGTTAATAACAGCCGTATTTAATCACAAAAATCTGTTAAACATCTTCAGATCAGCAAAATCGCAATACTGAGCTTATACTCAGTGAATTTAGATCAACCGTCCATTCAGTGTACATCTACGTCTGTAGCCGGAGCCATCGGCCCTGTATCATGGTGGAGGCTAATATCAGACAAAGAAGTGGTCCAAAAAAGAAACTAGTCAAAACGTAACCTTCTATCATTTAAGGTCATTATTATTTCTAAAAACTTCTTTAAAGTCATTCAGTTTTACTTTTAAAACATTTACAAATTTCCCTTTGAATGTATGAAATCTGAACTGCCTTGTAGCATGATTTCTTTTAACATCCATGTCTATGGTTTTCAACTAAAACACTGTGCCTTACTATATTATCTTATTATCATTTATGACACAGGCTCAGATAACAGCTTTTAGCTGACATTGAATGAGAGAGAGACCCTGAAGCATTTAGGACTGGTACACTGCATTCTCATAAACTTCTAAAATCAAACTTTATCTACCATCTTTTAACTCTAGCCCAGCGTAAGGCATCTTTGCCAAAAATGACATGCATTTTCAAATAAACATAATTTTATATTTGTCTTTTGCCCACATCAGGGAATTTAGACATTACAAATTTCCACTCAGATCGTGTCTCTGTCGCACTGGCCGTTTCAGCCACAGCACACACCAGATTCAGATAAGCAAACTGTTTCAGCCAATCACAAGCTTATCTTCTTAATGCAAAACATCAGCTCCTAGTTCTTTCATGGTCAACACTATTCCATCCACGTTCAAAACACTTAACAATCTGTTTGTTTAATCAGATACCTTTCTACACATTTTACATTTAGCAACTCATATTTTGTCATTATCTGTAATTTTACATAAACCTGTATTCATTAATTCACTTATATGAACTTTTTTTTTTTAGATTATTATAGATCTTTCCTTCAAAAGGATTCCCTTAAGACTTCAAATTTTTTTTACCTTGTTTTTATCTCTTGTTCTTTAGATGAAAACTTTGATATCGTCATTTAAACACTGATCTACTTTCAAACCCACATTAATACCAGAAATTTCTGTTACTTTCACATTTTCTCACCTTCTGAGTGGCCATTTACAATTACTGGCTAAATAGCCCTGCTGACCATAATTAAAACACTCTCTTTGCCTATAGTTTGATCATTGAGCTTTCAAACGGCTCCAAATTACTGCACACCCTTGAAGCAGTGTGTCCCGATCAGGAATGTAAACAGATCCACTGATAAGCAGTTCTCTGTATTCTTTTACAGTCCACCAGTGGCGGATTCAATCGCAATAGCCAAATCATAATCTTCATTATTATTGGCCGCTTTAATTTCGTAAGTTGCAAAGAAAATCACTCAACATATTCTAAGGGGTTTTCACTAAACATTTTCTTTTTTAACTTCACATTTCTTTGAAGTCAAAGCTTCAGAGCACAGCTGCTTACAGCGTTTGCTCTCTCCTGTCTCACTGTTTTTTTCAGGACTCTTAAAAACATCATTATTTTCTCAGTAAAATATAATTGTTCCCCACTCTGCTTAATAAAACTTTTGTTCACTCCTCATCTTTATGTCACTTAATTTGACTTAACAGGCGTTCATAAATAGTTCCATAAATTCTATCAGAAATTTTATTTTCATAACATACATTTGACTATATTTCTTCTCATCTTTCCCTACATGCTAGTTCCTTCTGCATCCTTACATTCTTCACTCTCAGATGCCCTAAGCACAGATTTTTCACACATTTCTTGCTTTTTCTGCATTCTGCGTTCTCTCTTAATCGCTTCCTCAATCCAACATTCCACTGTTGTCTCACAGTTCTTACACACATGTTTGGCACACGCACAACAACCCTGTGGTTTGTTATCGTGTCGCTCAATTGACTCTTTTACCACCTTTAACCTTGTGGTACTCAGTGTTCCCTCTTTCGGAAAATCATGATACCGTATTAATTTCCCTATGTCTTTTATGCCCTTTGACCCATAATTTTTCTTCATCGCACGGTACACCGGTGTGAAAATTCTTTTCAAAATAAATTCTTAAAAACAAAAATACTTTTCAAATCCCCAAAAGTAAATGAATTTACTGTCTCTTACCAGAGATTTTTCTGTCGCCACTCGGGTTCTTTTGTGAGTTCCCTCTAGAAGTCCTCCAGGGCCTGAAGCGGCTGGTTCTCCTTCTCTCAATTTCTACGAGGTGAGACTGAAGCCTGTTGCGTCAGGGCGATCTCTTCCACCGTCCGCTGCCAGGTCCCGGAGCCCTCAAGGAAAACTCATCCCAATAATCTGACACCAAAATTGTTGTGGCAATTTTTCATTAAACAATCATCAACTGCGTAAGAGACACTCTGAAATCAAACTGATCATTAAAAAAGTATTTTATTCTTGCAAGAGGCCCAGTTGCCACACAGAAGTCATTAGTACAGTCTGTGGAACAAGTGCGACAAGGAGGGAGGGGTAGATCACTCTACTTATACTGTTATTCTCTCAAGGTCTCTTCACCCATAAATGGATAAGAACCTAGCTCAATGCTCTCATTTAGGGCTGAGCTTTAGGTTTAGCTCTCCTAGTCCCCAAATTGGATCCCCTCTGACCTTAGGGGTCAAGGGTCCCTTCCAAAACCATGTCTCCCCCTCACTACTCGTCCCACAGCAGTTCACATCAATCATTATATTGTAGAATCAGCAGGACACAGCAGCACACCTAAGAATTAACCCTGTGTATAAGAGAAAATCAAAAATTCCCATTACAACAGCGGTTTATGAATCTGCACATGAAAACGTCATTTGTGTTTGTCACAAGCACACTTCAATCAGAGCGGAAACAGATGCCATTGAAGTGTTTACATGCCTGTTTATTGATTAAAATCTGCATAAACGCCACATATTGTACTATGATTATGAGCTTAATTGCGTCTATTTGAGCTAAGTATTGTGTTAACATGAGGTAATGTTTGCAATATTGCCTAAATTTTATTATAATCTCGTTATGAGGGTGCATGTAAATGTAGTCTTTGAGAGAACATCACAATAACACAATCAGTAAATGTGTAAAGCACAACTGAAGAACACAAACAGGTATATGGGTGAAAGCTTACTGCTGGCCGAGTTGGTTACACAGGTCATGTTGCTGAACTGGCTTGTTTTTTTATTGTACAAAACCGCCACTTCGACGCAGTAGTTCACCAAAGGCTCCAGATTTGGTAACATAACTCTGTTCTGCTCTCTTATTAGTTCTTCCTGTTGAGAATAAAAAACAAAGACACATTGAGCATGAAATAGATATCTTATCCTTGTTAGTTTGCTTTTAAAGGGGAAATGTGTGTTCAAATTTGGAGGTTCTGTATTTGGTATTGAATTTATAGGGTAAAAGAAAATTCCAAGGACCCCCTCAAAGTTATTGTGGGTGGGATAATGAACACAATATGCTTGTTTTATTGGTGCAAACTGTCCCCATATGTAAATGTGCACTTTTCAATAATACAGCACAATTGTCTAATTGACCTTAATGTAAAAACAAAATGTTTACAAACACTATAAACATGTATTTTAGTTTCCCCCAGCCAAGAACAAATCCTTTGAATTCAACGGTATTCAGAACAAAACCAGACATAAAAAAAAATAAGTGGACTTCCGGGTGTGCACATGGAGTAGTAGGTCGCATTGAAACCTCTCTCCCACTTTAACCTCGAAAATCCCGTTTGAACTCGCTATACTGTTTGTTATTTTTAACAAAATAATATATGAGAGGGAGAAGAAGCACACTAGGTCACAATAGATCGATAAAAATGCCCAAAGCTCAGGATAAAAGTGCCTCAGCCGCAAAAGCTAATACCCAACCGGACCAAGCTAGCAATATCACGGCGAGCCCCGGGATAAGCATGGACACTGCTGGGGTACTTAAGGCAATAGAGGACTTAAAATCTGATCTAAAAGGAGACAATACAAAGCTCAAACAGGATATTGGCCAACTGGGACAAGAAATTAACAGTAAACTGGATAATATCACAACCGACGTACAAGGCCTATCACAGCGGATGGACGAGGCGGAGGCCCGCGTGAACCAGGTGGAGGGCTGGGGAGAGGAGGCGACTGAGGCGCTGTGCACCTGCCTCGAACAGCAGAGGAAACTTCAAATCAAAGTGCTAGACTTAGAGTCACGATCCAGAAGAAACAACATACGTGTCTTTGGGGTGCCAGAAGGACAAGAGGGGGTCTCTGTAACACAGTTTATTGAGAAGTTTTTGCAGAGCCAGCTACAACTACCGGAGGATTTTAACTTTAAAGCCCATGTTGCAGGTTAACCACCACTGTCGATTAATGGGTACATAAATCACTCAAGATATGTATATCATTTTTAAAATGTCTCAAAAATGGTCTTAAAGACCATTTTTTTTACGTTTTTGGTATTAACGTTTTTTTTACGCAATTCGGTGATGATGTCACGTTGGGGAGAAGTGGAGGAAAGGTAGCCTCAGCCTGTATTAGAACTATGGAGAATGAGTGGAGAGTTGGTGAAGTGTCCTGGTGAGTTGCTATCATTTAGCAACGCAGCAATGAGCACTGGAGCTAGTCTACGAGCAGCAATGCACAATAACGACACACATATATATATATATTTTTTTTTACTGTCATTGAATAGCACCGAGTGAAAAATCAACGTTTTCTTTATATAGTGGCAGTGATCATGAAGTTAGTTCAGATAAGTACCGGTAACCTTTGTCATAGTATCGTAGTACTGGTAAACTTTGTCTTTGTCATCTAGAAATAGAAGGCATCATGCTAGCTACAGTATATAGGCGTTTCTAAGCGTTTATCTCTTCCTCCGGTGAAAATGTTGTTGCAAACGTAGCCGCCGCGTGTCTGTCGCTGTGTTTGGCAGGTGCTTGTGTGGGCGGTGCCGTCCCATGGAAACTGCGTTGGAAAGCTTGTGCTGTAGGGAAGTGAGTGCGTTTTGGTCGCTGGTCGAGGAGCTCACCCCGCGACCAGATGTCAATCTACCTACTATATATTTCTATCTATTTATCTATCTAGCTGCTAGCTATCTATGCTAACGTTAACTTATGCTATCTGGCTGTCTGCCTATCTCTCTCTATTCTAGCCTATCTATCTATATCTATCTATCTGTCTGTCTATCTATATATGAAGAGTTTGGTTCCAAAACGCGATAAATCCATTTAGATTAATTTGAGTAAAAATGTGTTTTCTTTACCAAGAATGTGGCAAGATGAAAACCACTATTTTCTGTTTCAAACTTTCACATAGCATCTTTAGGTTATAATAAAAAAAAAAAAAATCAAATCCAGATTTTGATTTCAAAGATTTATTATAAAAACTGATCATTTTTCCCCCAAAATGCAATAAATTTATGACACTTTTTTTTCAAAATGCAATTAATCCATTGAATCAATATAAAAGTTATTTTTCATATTGAAACTGTTGAAAATACACAACAAAATAAGTTGATCCACATATGACAGCCTCTGAACTCGGTCAATATCTTATTACAGGCACTGGACTAAAAATACATACAGTCAGCCATCGCTAGGAAATACCTCCTGATCTTTTTTGACGGCGATCATCTGTAAAATGGCTTGGTCCTGCTCGGTTTTCGTTGACTTTGAGTAAAACAATTGAAAGTTTTTCAAAAGATCCCCAGGGGTTAACGTGTCAGCGTGACTGAAGTTTGATGCTGTCGTCTCGTGTGAGAACAAACAACAGCCGGCATTTTTCCTCCTCCCGCGTGCCTCGTCTTCTTAATCTCCTCACGTAAATGATTAGAATTTGATGGCTTACGTTTCTTCCCTACCGCAGAAACCACCACAGGTTCATCAATGCCGTCAAAATTATACACATTTTTGTTTGATTGTTGATCAAAAAGTACAAAGTAGATCGTAAAAACTAAGATGCCGGGTGTATTCAGAGCGCCGCCGTTACTGTTTACTAGGGATGAGCGAGTACAGCTGTATCTGTATCTGTATCTGTTAACCATATGAATTATCTGTATCTGTACTCGGGCTGGGCGGGGCCTAACCCGGAAGTGGGCGGGATTTAACCCGGAAGTGGGTCGGGTTGTCTTGAAAAGGGCGAGGCTTTAACCAGTATGTTATTTTAAGCATGCAATTGATATGGGTTGATCAGAAATTGTTATATTTATTGCTGACTAGAAAACTATTTACATGACAGCATCAGCATTGAGCTTCAGAACAATGGTTTTGATCACCATAACAAACGAACTACAGAACAAGTTTTGCAACAATGAATACAACATATGCGGTTGCAATTATGAAGTAAAATGTAATGAACAAGAGTTTTCATCTCAACTAGGGCTGGGTGATATGGACCAAAAGTCCTATCCCGATATATTTAGGCTGAATTGCGATACACGATATATATATATCCTGATATTTTTTATTTTTCATGTTTTATTTTTTTCAAAATTTGTTAACACACACACAAGTACTGTCCCCCTTTACTTAACATAAATTGTAAGAATATGACTAATAGTAAACTAAAGACTAGTACTAATAAACATTAGGCCTATGCTAAAGGTATTAAATAGCAGTCCCAAACTAGTTTTTGTTAATACAATGTTGGTATGAGCCACTACAGTCATTTAAAAATATATAAAAAATTACACAAAGAAAAATAGTGGCATTTTGGGGTTAATATGGAAACGACAGTTACCATGGTGAATACACAATACTAACAAGAACTGTTAATGAAACATGGAAACTGCTCCTGGTGAAAAGAATGAAAATCATACCTGCATTACTTTTATTTCGTGTAATTTACAACGTAATGGCGTTGCATGCTCGTAGTTTCTTTTGTACTTTATATACAGTGAGGCGATACACAGCGCGCGCGCCGCCGCATTTGCGCATGCAATTGAGTGTGCGCTACGACTACAGTATAACAGCTGACAGGACAAGAAAGTCCGTTTTTCTGAGGTGAAAGACTTTATTTCATGTTATAACATAACATGCTCTAAACACGCACGCAAAGTGGAATAGGAGGAGCGGGGGCGCGGGGAGCAGTGCAGAGAGCACCGGGTCAGCAGCTGCTTGGAGCAAGGATCACAGCGCAAATTTGAATTATATCGATATATGCGATATGGTCTAATTCCATATCGCATTAAAAAAAAAAAAAAAAAAATATATATATATATATATATATATATATATATATATATATATATATATATTCTTTATATCGATATATCGCCCAGCCCTAATCTCAACATAACTTTCTTTTTTTTTTTAAATCCGAGCACAGATATTGACTCGTATTACTCGTATAATACTCGTACTCGACAAAAGTGCTTAATCCGTACCGGATACTCGTTTCAGCCGAGTATCCGGCTCAACTCTACTGTTTACAATGCGTGGAATGATGCGCTGTGATTGGTTGAGCGGATTTATCGCATTCTGCATAGAAAGGAGACTGGCTTGTCGCGGTTTGGAAAGAAAGGGAGAAAACATGAGAGAATAACACGGCGGATATCGCATTTTACGTAAAATTTAAAATGGACTTTTCAATACCGACCCTATACAATACTGATTTTTGCGGGAACTAAATTTTTAAAAAAATGGCGTTTATCGCGTTTTGGAACCAAACTCTTCATATCTAGTCTATCTATCTATCTATATATATCTATGTATTTATCTATTTATCTATAATCTGCGCTATCTGAATACTCTCGTCTACCACTCGTCTCTAGTCGCTCTCAATGCGGGCTTTGGTAAATTCTCTCCCCAACGTGACGTAATGCAATGCATTGTGGGGGAAAGGAGAATCGTTGCAAACCGCTGTAAGAGTACCTACTTTTTCGTATTATATTCCGTTTTGTGATACCCAACAACATAAAATACAATGGATAACAGTTTAAATGTTTATTACCAACAACCAAACTGCACAAATTCGTTGAAAAATTTACCCTGCAACACGGCCTTTAAAATACAACGCACACATCGGGCTCTTGCAAGTAAACCCCCACCTGGAGCATCACCGAGGGCTGTAATTGTCAATTTTCTGGAGTTTTCTACGAAAGAAATGATCTTGAGGGAAGTGTGGAAAAAAGGCAAGATACAGGTGGGCACCGCATTTATACATTTTGACCATGATTACGCACCCGAGATTGTTAAGAGGCGCAGAGAATACAACGCCATTAAAAAAGCACTCAAGGACAAAGGCATACGTTTCCAAACGCCGTTTACTAACATGAGGATCCACTGGGAGATTGGCGTGCGCACATACTCCAGCGCTCGGGAAGCCTATAAGGAGCTGAAGAGACGCGGATTTCAAGTGGAGGAGCCGGTTACAGCCGACGGAGGGAACAGCGCAGAGTCTCGTCTTCGGGAGCTATTGGGCTGGCAGCCGGCGAACAGCAGCGGGCCCGTCGTGGCGCTCAGAGCGAAGGCCAAGTTGCAAGAATTCCAGAGGGAACAATCTGATTAAAAAGGAGCAGGGCATCACGCTACAACCCGATGTTTTTCAGGCCACTGCTTGATTATCTAGAGGTCACACTTTATCGTCTACGTTGGACTAATAAGATGGACGTGTTTTTACATCCAGACACATCTACTGTCTTTTTCGGGCCCTCTCGTCCAGAGTGACTTAACCCTCCACCTGCCAACAGGGTTACAGGAGAGGAGGAAGAATCCTCTTTTCGTTTGGAAGTCAGTTAATTAAGGTTCATTTTTGTTATTGTTCAATGTGTGTTCTTAGGGGTTGCTAAATTATGTAACTGCTTTTGCTATTATAACAGTGTCATATGATTTAAAAATTGCTTCTTTGAATGTAAATGGCTTGAGTAGTCCAGTGAAAAGAAAAAGGGTTCTAGCTAAATTGAGAAAAGATGGGATTAGGGTTGGGTATTGTTTGGGTTTTATCCGATACCAGTACCTACTCTGTATTTTTCGAACGGTTCCGGTGTTAAACGGTTCTTAAACCGGTACTTAAGAAAACGAAACCGCACACACTTTATCAAAAAATAAATAAAAAATACTTGTGTGCGTTTTCTGAAAAAGATTTTCTGATTTCTGATAAAATAAAAAATTGTGCTGATGTAGCCGAAAACACTTAAGTTAAGATTAAAATTTTGTCTTCTCATATTATATATATTTATAATTATTACATATTATATATTATAGACTTTTACAAAACAGAGAAGTATCTGACACTGAGCAGAAATATTTAACACACCTATAGCCTCATATAAATATACTTGATATACTTCATACTTGATATGCAAGATTTGCAGTTGGCATTAAAATACTAGACTTACCCGAAGAGGAACACTGCAGCTGAACTAGAACTTTAGTCAAGAGTGTCAGAGGTTTTGGGTTCTAATCCGCATTCGTAGGTTTTTTTTATCTTTTTTTTTTTGTTTTGTTTTTTTAAACCGATTATGCTCATCAGTGGTTGTATATCAAGCAGGGACACTTTGTGTGCATTATATGTTGTGATTTCACCAGAACGAATAGATGAGGCGCCGTCTAGGGCCTAAATCGAACTTCATTCACGGATACTAAGCATATATTGCTTGCATATATACTAAGTAGTCACACATAGGCTACATGTATACTGCTGAATGCTCCAGCTATATGAAATGCACAACGTCACATCTAAAGTCGCTCACGCACACACACACACACACACACACACACACGCGCGGAACTCTCCGCGCACATACTCATCTGAGACGCGAGCACACACACACACACACACACACACACACACACTCTCCGCGCACATACTCATCTGAGACGCGAGCACACACACACACACACACACAAACTCGCGCACATACTCATCTGAGACGTGAGCACACACACACACGCACACAAACTCGCGCACATACTCATCTGAGACGCGAGCACGCACACACACGCACACAAACTCGCGCACATACTCATCTGAGACGCGAGCACGCACACACAAACTCTCCGCGCACATACTCATATAGACGGCGAGCCACAAGAGAAAACACTGTATCCGCGCCACTGATCGCAGCGGCAACGAGCACTTTGATCACTTGATTTAAAAAACACAGTTCAGCGCTAGATCGTCTCTTATTTAACAAACAAACTAAATGAATGCTCTGCTGGTTAACTGGAGATGTTTTATTATTGGATCATTCGTGCCGTGAGATGTTTTATAGGGGGCGGTGAAAAAAGTCAGGCACTGAAATCAGGCACCGAAAGTTGCGTTCTTATTCGGTCTCGATACTACCGTTTATGTCGGAACCGGTTCCCTATTGGAACCGGGTTTCGGTGCCCAACCCTAGATGGGATACAAGTAGCTTTTCTACAGGAGACGCATATGTCTAAGCAAGAACATGATAAATTTAAAACATTAGGGTACTCAAATACATTTCATAGCTGGTGTAAAAATAGTAGGAAAAGGGGGGTGGCTACTCTGATTTCCAACTCTCTAAACTTTGAATTAATTTCGGAAAAGGTTGATAAAGAAGGCAGATTTTAAAAGGGCGAATTGATAATGTTGTGGTCACGTTTGCTAACATTTATGTCCCACCGGAAAGTGACAGGACATTTTTTAAACTGCTTTTTGATACAATAATCTCAGTAAGTGAGGGGATTCTAGTTTGTGCTGGTGATTGGAATACAATCCTAAATTATACCATGGATACAACCAGCTCCAAAAAACTGGTAGATCAAAAGATCTTAATATTTTAATTAGAGAGACGGGTATGTTCGATGTCTGGAGGGATTTTCACATTAAAGAGAGAGATTTTACCCATTATTCTCTAACACATAAAGTCCACTCCAGGATTGACTTCTTTTTGATGAACACCATTGACAGGTTTAGGGTGAAGGAATGCAAAATTGGAACATCTGATATACAGTATCTGACCACAATATTGTTTATTTGTCTATTCACTTATCTAATCAACCAAAAACAACACTATGGTGCTTAAATATAAGCATTCTTAACAAGGAAACCACAATTAATGACATTAAGAAGGAAATAGCAGAATGTGTAGAGGATAATAAAAATGGTCAGGTAAATCCTGTTCTGGTTTGGGATACAGTTAAAGCAGTAATGAGAGGTAGACTCATTTCAAGAACTGCCTATTTGAAGAAGATAAAACGATTAAAATATGACGAGTTGGAAAAGACACTTAAGAGTCTGAGCTAAAACAACAAGAAAGTACTAATGATCAAGAATTGACCGAACAAATAACAGTTATTAAAAATAATATAAATGATATGTTACACGAAGAGATAGAGAAAAATTTACGATTTTCAAAACAGACTTTTTACGAATCTGGTCCAAAAGCCACAAGAATTCTAGCAAGGCGCCTCCGAAAGCAGCAATTGAAACACTCGATTACCAAAATTAGAGACCCTTTAACTGATAGTTTGACTCATGATATTAATCAAATTCATAAAATCTTTGAAAACTATAATCAAACACTATACACATCCTCAAAACCAGTGAATGAAAGTGTTTTTACACAGTATTTGGCAGGATTAGACCTGCCTTCCCTAGGATCAATACAAAATGACGCTTTAACTGCCCCTATCACTCGAAAAGAAGTGGACGCAGCTATTGGAAATCTGAAAACTAATAAATGCCCAGGTAGCGATGGGTTTTCTAATGAGTGGTACAAGATTTTCAAGGAGGAGCTGGCTCCCGTTCTGCTGGAGTCTTTTAATTGGACCCTGAGTAGAGCAGAGATACCGCCATCATGGAGAGAGGCTGTAATATCTGTCCTCCCTAAGGAAGGAAAAAATATAGAATATTGTGAGTCATATAGCCCGATCTCAATACTGAATGTTGATTACAAACTCTTTACTTCTATAATCTCTAAGAGAATGGAGCATTATTTTATAGATTTGATTCATGAGGATCAAACAGGATTCATTAAAGGCCGTCAAACTCATGACAACATAAGACGAACATTTGCATGTCATAGACCAAGCCAAGAAACAACAACTGAGTTCGGCTTTAGTCAGCCTCGACGCGGAGAAAGCCTTTGACCGGGTCAGCTGGCCCTTTTTATACAAGGTGCTCGAGCGTCTTGGCTTTAATAATCAATTTATTAGGTGTATCCAGTCACTGTATGATAGTCCGAGGGCCAGGGTAAAAATGAATGGCCACCTAACTGATAGCTTTCAGCTGTGTAGAGGTACTCGACAAGGCTGTTGCCTCAGTCCAGCGCTCTTCGCATTATACATAGAGCCCTTGGCACAGGCTATTAGGCAAAATGAAGAGCTTAGAGGCATTACTATTGCAAACACTGAACATATAATTGGACTTTTTGCGGACGATATTATCACCTACCTCCAAAATCCAGATGTAAGCCTCCCTAAACTTATGAGAACTCTGACAGAGTTTGGTCAGCTGTCTGGTTATCACCTAAACATTACCAAAACGCAAGTCCTGACCATAAACTACTCCCCCAGTAAATCCATACGACATAATTATAAACTCAAATGGGAAGCTAAAAAGTTAAAGTATCTAGGTATGTTTATCTCCCAAGATCTAGATGATTTATTCAGTTTGAATTTCGAGAAAGTTATTGACTCAATACAAAAAGACATGAAGCGCTGGGCAATGCTGATACTAGACTTCAATGCTAGATTGGAAATAGTGAAAATGAATCTGCTTCCCAGATTTTTGTATCTTTTCATGTCATTGCCTATCAGGATTGCTGACTCACATTTTAACGCTTGGGACCGGCTAATATCACGATTTATTTGGTCAGGGGCTAGACCAAGAATAAAATTTAGGACACTTCAGATTGATAAAGATCATGGTGGTTTAGCCCTTCCAAATCTGAAGGAATATTATTACGCATCTCAAATGAGATATATGGTTTACTGGTGTTCCCCAGAAATCGAGGCTCGATGGAGACTGATTGAACTAACCCAGGGACAGAGCCAACCTCAAACCCGTCTAGGAGGTAAAGTTATCACAAACAAAGATGGGAATCGTATAGTTGAAGATACGCTATTAATTTGGAAAGAGGTTGTAAATAAGTACAAATTGGCTAATGATATTAAACTTTTGATTTGGCCCTCCTGCAACCCGACTTTTCGACTAGGTGAAATAGACTCTTCATTCTTGAGTTGGAAAGATCATGGCCTCATGGCCCTGTGTCAGTTTGTAGACGGCAACACCTTTAAGACATTCGAACAACTCAAGAGACAATACAAACTAGAGAACAGAGATCTATTCAAATATTTTCAAGTGAGACATTTCTATAACAGTGAAATAAGAAATGGTATTTCTCCTGAAGGCAGTGACATTGTTAAA
Source organism: Leuciscus leuciscus (assembly GCF_965113295.1). Taxonomy (NCBI): domain Eukaryota; kingdom Metazoa; phylum Chordata; class Actinopteri; order Cypriniformes; family Leuciscidae; genus Leuciscus; species Leuciscus leuciscus. The sequence goes on from NC_138731.1 coordinate 3,118,003, forward strand.
GTTTTTGTTAATGCTTATAAGTTCCTGCCAAGTAAAACTGTCTCTAAATTGTATAAAGCACTGCAGAAACAAAATGGAAATAATACCTTGTATATTAAGTCAAAATGGGAAAAAGAGCTGTGTGTGGAAGTGTCAGAGGGTGATTGGCTTTCGATGTGCGTGACACAACAGACGTCTACTAGTTCTAAAAGGTGGAGGGAATTTGGGTGGAAGAGTCTGGTCAGATTTTTCATTACACCTCATATTATTAATAACCAAAGGGGTGAACAACAGCAATGCTGGCGACAGTGTGGGCATTGGAACGCCAATCACTCTCATATATTTTGGACGTGCCCAAAGTTAGAACAATTCTGGGACAGTATCTTTTTAATTACTGGGAGGATAATGGGTTATGTCATCCCTAAAGATCCTAAGATTTTCTTGTTAAGTCTACTACCTGATGAGGTGGTCCAAAAAGACGACATTTATCTTTTTAAAATTCTAATGATTGCATGTAAAAAGGCTATCACTCGGTCTTGGTTAAAGATTGACCCACCTCGGTCTGAACAATGGAAAGAAATAGTGGAGGAGATACACTCAATGGAGAAGATGACATACTTTCTACGTATCAAAGGACACATTTATAATAAGTGCTGGACAAAATGGTTTGCATATAAGGAAGCGGAACAATTTTAATACTTTATTTTGTATTATACTATTTATAGTGCCCCTTGTTCTTTGTTTCTGTATGTTGTGTTGTAAATAAGAAAAATGCCAAATAAAGAGTATAAAAAAAAAATAAAAAAATAAGTAGCCTATAAAATAAACTAATTATAATGGCATTCATTACAAACATTTATTTTAAAGCCTAAACTAATTTGTGTTGAGCTCCTCTCTCATTTGGCAGAAGAATCCCAGAAGGATTTGTACTTCACTCGTTTCCCAATATCATGTAAAACAGCATACTTTACATGCGCAGAAATGTGTTTGATCTGTTGTACAGTATGTAGCCTGACCAGCACAAAAACTTTAGAAACCATTGCATTCACCTTTTTAGCCTCTCCTTTTTTCCAAAAACGGATGAGGTATGAAACCTGTGTAAAGATATCCCTCAAGTTTCTTCTTCTCATTGGAGGATCAGTGATGTCAACTTCGGTATGTCCGTTTCTTCTGCTCAGTTCAACACGAGGAGCGCTGATCTCAGCTGCACAGACAGGGCAATGCTTTATTATACACGTGTAACAATAAAATATATTAAATAAAACAGTTAAAGTGAGACAGAAAATATGATTGCACTGATTGAAAATCAAATGCACTGTTTGATATACAGTGCATTCAGAAAAAGTCAGCTTTTTGTTGCAGTCTTTTGCCATTCCTCATTCAGTAACCCATAATGACAAAGCAAATGACAGATGTGTGATGATTTTGTAAAAAAAAAAACACACACAAAAAAAACACAGCACCATTGAAAAAGTGAAATGTCGCATTTATATAAGTATCCAGACCCTTAATATTTACCTAAAGCACCACTGGTAGCAATAACAGTCTCCAGTAAACCCATGTCTAAATCATCCATGTAGTAAAATATTCAAACAAACTCTTTAGGGACCGTTCGATATTTATGGAATGGACCACCGGAGGAAAATAGGGGAGGGTCATGTCTTTTTAGTCTAGGGGAAGGGTCACCCAACTTTTGTTTTCTTGAAAACAGCAAAATTTCAAAGTGGCTTGTTTGGTGGAGATTTTTCCATGTAGCTCTCTCAGTCTCGGCAGGGTCTGACTCAACAAAAATCGCACCATCCCCCACCCCCATGATGCACCACACCTGACCCTACCCCCACAATCACAGGTAGGCTTATTGTGAACAATGAGCTATTTAAATTCTTGTGAATGTGCAGAGATTCACAGAATGGATCACAACCAGCTGAGGACAAAAATACAGACCTCTAGCTGGAAGCACAAAAACCACAGAGTTTTACTCCAGACGCTGTCGGGTGGGGAAACATTAAAGAAAATAGATTTTTTTTATAGATAATAAAATTGACGATCCAAAATTACGAGGAGTCCAGAGAGTGTTGGAGGAGTTGCTGGTACCCTATGAAGACAAGCCATGTGGTGTATTATTGGATATGGATTTTGCCTTCAAACTGTTTGCGTCATTTTTCGAGAGACAAACATTCGAAAAAGAATGGTTGTGGGACTGCATACTGAATCCCGAATATGGGATACCAGTTTTAATATATAGTCGAAAAGGCAAGCAGTGGATTATATTGGATGACGGGTCGGCGTCAATGGAGAACATTTTCCTGCAGCTTGTAAAAGACGAGGACGAAAAAAAATATGAAAAATAAGACATTGAGAACTTCAATACTGAAACAGTACAGTTTGGTTTTGTGCTACTATGCATGTGTTTTGTTGAGATTTCTGGTGTAACGTTGCAACAGGAGCGCAGTATCACAGAACAGAAGAGTACGCCTAGTCCACAGAGCCTAGCCTACTGTACATAGTAAAAAACATTTTAAGAGCCAGAGCTGCGGCTGATTCTGTGTTTACGTCGTACTCATCCAGGTTTGGTCAAAGTGAGCGAGATTGGAAGGGGACTGACAGGCTGTGCCCCCAAAGGAATTTTAATATTTTTATGTTTTCACTTTCATTTGTCGATTTCATGACACCAACTTCCAGAAACGTCTGTAGGGATGACAGGTACAGCCTCAGTTTTCTGATATATGATCATGAGCAATGGGGGTTTTGGTTGTAAAAAAAACAATGGCTATCTGAACATCTTTGCCAAGCGCAAACCAGTACAGAAGTAATCAATAAATTATCGGGGAGGGTCATGCCTTTTTTCACAATCATTTTGGAGGGTCATAGAAAAATATATTGCTGGTGAAGGGAGGGTCAAGTCTATTTTGACTATAGATCTCAAAACTCCTCCGGTAGCCCCTTAAATAAAAAAACCAACAGTCCCTTATTAAAAAAATAAATAAAAATCAGTGGATTACATAAAAAGAAATGACAAGACATTTTGGACTACATGTGTTGATCATGTGACTTTAGTATGTGTACTTTTGCCAGAGTCACTTCCTGTGGTTTTGAGGATGGAAAAATCTTGTCTTTTCTTTTTATGTAGTCCAGTGATTTTTAATAAAGTAGTTAGTTTGTACAGGCTCAGGTGTTTTTGGGTATGATGCCGTAATATCTGTGGATTTTCTGCCACTCTTCTCCTCAGATCCTCTCAAGCTCTGTCAGGTTGGATGGGGACTGAAGTTGGAGAGCCGTTTTCAGGTTTCTCCAGAAATGTTCGACTGGGTTCAAGTCCGGGATCTGGCTTGGCCACTCGAGGACATTCACAGAGTCGTTCCTAAGCCACTCGTCTGTGAGCATAAATCCTAGATAGGTGGAGTGATGCAGGGACGTTTGTCCTTCTGCAAGTTAGTTTCTCCCAACTCTACACATGATCTCTGGAGATTTTTTGTCGCCTCTCTTACCAAAGACCTTCTCCCTCAATTGCTCAGTTTCTCTAGATAGGAAGAGTTTGAATCGTTCCCAGCTTATGAAGGCCCCTGTGCTCTCGGGAACCTTTAATACAGCAGAAATATTTTGTCGACACAATCGTGTCTCTGAGCTCTGCAGGCATTTTCTTCTGACGTAGGGATTTGCAATCTTCGCAAAATTTCACATCACGATCCCATAATAAACAATCGCGATCTGAATCGCGATATTCCCAATTTGAGGTGTACTATTGAGAATATCCAGACTGGATCAAGCCGATGGACTTATCTATTTGCACACAAAAAAAAATAAAAAAAAGTAACTATTTATGTTTACAAAAATAATTTTGTAAAGGAAAATACAGTTCAGTGCAACATGTGCAGCACAAGTCTGTCATATAGGCTTCATAACATTATAATGAGAACTCGACTGTAAAAGAATATTGTGAATTCTTGTTGGCCCGTGTTTCAGCACGACGAGTGCGGATTCAAGCCTTCATGACAAGTGCAGTAAAGTTTGCAGGAGCATTCGCAGCATATTGTGCCATTGTTGTAATATTATGTTTAGATTAAGATTAAAGCTTACAAGAGGATTCAAGAGCAGAGAGTGATTTTCTTTGTCTTTTGTTCTTTGATTGACATGACAGTGATACTAGCCTAATAAACCTGCTGTGGTCTAAGAGTTTATGCACGGACCCAATATGCTGTTGCACAATATGCGCTATCTTTCTCAACTATTTATGTTCCAAAACTGACTGTGTTTACCTGAATACTCACCAAGACGGTCATTTTGACATAACTTTGTATGTATTTAAGTGCAGTAAGCCGGCCATTTTGGTACTTGCGACTCACAAGCTCTTTGACAGGCGGCTTTATGTGCGCTCCACATATATATCGATAAGTGGTGCGTACAAAACCTGCAGGAATTAGTAAAATGATGTGCAATACAAGCACTATTTAACTGAGGCGGGTGTGTGTCATCGCCTGTCAGCTGAAGTTATCGCCTGTGCCGCTGGAAACAAAACGGACCGGCTCTGGAAAATGTGAGACTTTTTCAAACATTTGCAAAATTATCAAAAATTTTGTTTTGACTCTGTCATTAGGGAGTATAAAGTGTAGACTGATATGAGAAAAACATTTTTTTTTTTAAACCATTTTGGCATAAGGCTGCAACAATAAAATGTGAAAAACCGAAGGGTTCTGGATACTTCTTAGTACGTGTGACACTAGAGGGATAGAAGTCGTTGATGTTCAATGTAGCTCAAGGTCCTCTAGAAACGTCTACTAGAGTGGACCAGACAAGCTCCAGTGGGATGACTGACAAATATGCCTACTGCCAACAGAGTAAATATCAGAAATGAAATGACTCACTTATTTTATCCACTGCAAACTCTCCAGTCTCCACCCAATCAGACGTCTCTCCATGTAGTTCTGTCCGAAGGCGAAGTTGGTAAAGTCCAAAAGTGGTAACATCTTTAGAGAAATCACAGCTTAGTGATGAGCTGCGGACACATACTGGCTCATAATCTCTCCACGCTCTACACATACAGGGAGAAAATGAAACAATAACATTACAGAAATGCATGACCAGACTTTCATCAACCCAGAAAAGCATATTTCTACTGGTAACACTTTATTTTACAGTGTCTTTGTTACATATGTTACATAGTAATAACAGTAAATTATGCATAATTACATGCAAATAGCCCTCAACCAAATCCTAATCGTACCCTAATCCTCTAGTAAGTACATGTTGTTAATGCTTCTAAACCCTCCAGTACATCATTGTAAGTGCATTAATATACACAAGTTTGCTCTTTGTGTTTTATTATACAGATTTTCCTCTTTTTTTCAGAGACAAGAGCAGGCCACCGATGTTTTTAACCAGGAATATTCTAATAGTATGAAGCCATTTAATTATATTTGTAAAATGTCACACATATTATTTTAACAGTAAAAGGTAAAATGAGTGCATCGTAATTGTCACGGTTCATGAATTCACTGTTTTCTTCATGTCTCGTGTATTTGTTGTTCTGTGTGTGTGGGCGTGTGTGAGTGGGCGTTACCGCTCGTTACAGCTGATCAGCGCGCCAGCTGATCTCATTCCCCGCACCAGCTGCTGCCAATTCCTTCACCTATAAATTCCCATCGCACTCTCCTCTCTTTGTCAGATCGTTGTTTGGTGTCTTCAGTGTGTGTTCCTCGTCTGCAGTCCTGTTTCCGGTTTCGAGTTCCTGTTCAGTGTCTTCCTGGTTTCCGTCTCGTCTGGATGTTTCACCTGCACTGGATCACCGTCACCACTCTGCACCAGCACGCTGACCATCTTGTCCCTGCGCCACCAGCCCACCCAAGAACCCATACAAACTTGTGTCTTTGACCCATCAATAAAGAGTATTTTTACTTGCATCTTTGCTTCCGCCTTGTGTATTATGACAGAACGATCTGACCAAGAAATGGAAGCAGCAAGTGGATCCGTTTCTCCTCTGGAAGAGTTCATCAGGTCCAGCATTTCACGGATGGATACCCAGGAGAGGAATATGAACGAGTCGGGTCGGGCTATTCAAGCTCTTGTGGCGCAGGTGTCCGAGCTCACCCAGCAATTACGACATCTGCGAGTTCCCACTGCGCCACCCACACCGCCTGCTCCCCCAGTACCACCAGAGTGCGCCTCCCAGTCGGAGCCCCGCCTACCGGTTCCCGAGTCATTCGACGGTGAGCCAAACTATTGCAGAGCATTCCTAACACCCTGTTCAATGCACTTCTCTCTGCAGCCCAAGACCTTCGCTAAGGAAGAGAGCAAGGTGGCATTCGTGCCTACGCTACTGACTGGGAGGGCAGCGCTATGGGGGACAGCGGTGTGGGAGAACCAAGATCCATGCTGTGCCTCGTTCCAGACACTCTCCGCCGAGATGAAGAGAGTATTTGACCGTGCGGTCGCGGGAAGAGAAGCGGCACAGATTCTTGCGGATCTCAAGCAAGGCGAAAGATCTGTATCTGACTACTCTATCGAGTTCCGGACCTTGGCGGCAGAGTGTCAGTGGAACGAGGAGGCGCAGTGGGATATGTTCCTGCATGGGCTGGCTGACCGCGTCCAGAGAGAGATTTACGCTCTGGACTTACCCACCAAACTCAATGAGTTGATCGAACTGGCGCTTCGAGTGGATTCCCGACTCTCTCGAGTCGAACGTCGGATGTTACCCGCTCGCTGAGACTTTGAGAGCCAGCGGCGGGGACGCGGTCAGCCCCGTCTACGATCACGAGCCCATGCAGGTCGGGCGAGCTCGGCTTTCCCGGGAGGAGAAGGAGTGGCGGAGATCCCAGGGCCTTTGCCTTTACTGTGGCGCAGCGGGACATTTCGCATACAACTGCCCGGTAAAAGGGCAAGCCCGGCAGTAAATCTGAGGCTACTGTCGGGTGGGATCTCCGCTGAAAAGACCTCATCAACATCTACGCTCCTTCCGGTAAGACTAAGATGGTCAGCCCACACTCACGACTGTCGAGCACTATTGGACTCCGGGGCAGAAGGTAACTTCATGGACTACACTTTTGCACTTAAGATTCAGGTTCCCCTTCTACCCCTCACTCAAGTCATCGCAGTCCATGCCCTCAACGGCCAAGCCCTTCCCACCATTTCTTTCACCACTGGACCCATCACGCTCATCGTATCTGGCAACCACACCGAAACCACTTCCTTCTACATCCTGGACTCCCCGCTCGCACCCATTGTTTTAGGACACCCCTGGCTCATTGAACACAATCCCAAAATAGACTGGCAGCAGCAATCAGTGTTGGAATGGAGCAGTAAATGTCATGAGTCCTGTCTTGTGTCTGCTTGTCCGTCTGTTTCTGTTTCTATGTTTCAGGAGGAAGCAGTGGATTTATGTAACGTGCCCGCGGAGTATCAGGACCTGAAGGAAGTGTTCAGTAAGTCTCGTGCTGCTTCTCTCCCTCCGCATCGTCCCTTTAACTGTGCTATAGAGTTACTGCCAGGTACGTCTCCGCCTAAGGGCAAGTTATATTCACTTTCTGTTCCAGAAAGAGAGGCTATGGAGAAATATATTTCTGATTCCCTAGCAGCGGGATTCATCCGCCCTTCCTCTTCTCCAGCGGGGGCGGGGTTCTATTGTGTGGGGAAGAAGGACGGATCCCTGCGACCTTGTATTGACTACCGGGGGCTGAACAGCATCACGGTAAAGAATACTTATCCTTTACCACTGATGTCTTCAGCCTTCGAGAGGTTGCAGGGAGCGTCGATCTTCACTAAATTGGACTTACGTAATGCTTATCATTTGGTCCGCATCAGGAAGGGGGATGAATGGAAGACTGCTTTTAACACCCCCAGGGGGCACTTTGAATACTTGGTCATGCCTTTCGGCTTGTCCAACTCCCCAGCAGTCTTCCAGGCACTCGTCAACGACGTGCTGCGAGATATGATCGATCAGTTCATATATGTCTACCTGGATGACATATTGATATTTTCTTCTTCTCTCCAGGAGCACGTGCAGCACGTTCGACGAGTGCTTCAGAGGCTGCTAGAGAATGGGCTTTTTGTCAAGGCGGAGAAATGCGCTTTCCATGCACAGTCTGTTCCCTTCTTAGGGTACATTGTGTCGTCTGAGGGAATGCGTATGGATCCTGAGAAGGTTAAGGCTGTGGTGGATTGGCCAAGTCCAGATACCCGTAAGGCCCTACAGAGGTTTCTGGGGTTCGCCAATTTTTACCGGCGGTTCATTCGCAATTTCAGCCAACTAGCCTCGCCTCTGACCGCCTTGACCTCCCCCAGAACTACGTTCAGGTGGTCAGACGCAGCTGAGGCTGCGTTTGCCAAACTGAAAGGCCGCTTTGTTTCAGCCCCCATCTTAGTTACCCCTGATCCATCACGTCAGTTCATGGTGGAGGTCGATGTGTCAGAGGTGGGGGTAGGTGCAGTGCTATCCCAACGCTCTCCTGCAGACGACAAAATGTATCCGTGCGCGTTTTTGTCTCACCGTTTGTCCCCTGCCGAACGTAATTATGATATTGGTAACAGAGAGTTGTTGGCAGTCAAGTTAGCATTGGAAGAATGGCGTCACTGGTTAGAAGGGTCGGGGGTACCTTTTATCGTTTGGACCGATCATAAGAATCTGGAATACATTAGAACCGCTAAAAGACTGAACTCCAGGCAGGCTCGGTGGGCACTTTTTTTCGGACGTTTTGACTTTACTCTCTCGTACCGCCCAGGTTCCAAGAACATCAAACCCGATTCTTTATCACGCATTTTTGACCGCTCCGATCGCCCGTCTACTCCCGAGTGCATTCTTCCGGAGACCCTAATTATCTCCACACTCACATGGGAGGTCGAATCGAAGGTCAAGACGGCCTTACAAGGGGTAACGCCTCCGGTCGGTTGTCCACCGAACCGTTTATTTGTGCCAGAGGGTCTACGGTCCGACGTTATTCAGTGGGGGCATTGTTCCAATGTGGCTTGTCATCCAGGAGTCGGTCGCACTACATCTTTAGTCAAGCAACGATTTTGGTGGCCACGTATGGCTCGCGACGTTCACAGTTTTGTTTTGGCTTGCTCAGTTTGCGCCACTGGTAAGACTTCCAATCGACCCCCAGATGGGCTCCTTCAACCGCTGCCGATTCCTTCGAGACCCTGGTCCCATATCGCACTAGATTTTGTCACCGCCCTCCCACCCTCTCAGGGTAACACGGTAGTTTTAACTGTGGTGGACCGGTTCTCGAAGGCGGTCCACTTTATTCCCTTGCCCAAATTACCCTCAGCCAAGGAGACAGCGTTAACAGTCGTTAACCACGTCTTTCGGTTACATGGCCTCCCGACGGACGTGGTTTCCGACAGAGGACCCCAATTCGTGTCCAAATTTTGGCAAGAGTTTTGTAGATTACTGGGAGCGACTGTTAGTCTGTCCTCAGGGTTTCATCCCCAGAGCAATGGCCAAACTGAGAGAGCCAACCAGGATTTGGAAAGAACGTTGCGACTGGTCTCCAAGAATCCTTCCTCATGGAGCCAACAACTGTCAATGGTGGAGTACGCCCACAACTCGTTACCAGTGTCATCCACGGGCCTATCTCCATTTGAGTGTAGTCTAGGTTACCAGCCACAAATTTTTCCTAGTCTGGAATACGAAGTCGCGGTCCCCTCCGCTCACGCGTTCGTCCAGAGGTGTCATCGCACTTGGACTAGAGCCCGTGAGACTCTACTCCAGGTGGGAGCGCGCACCAAGGCCAGAGCCGATCGCCACCGGTCGAGGCCTCCCGTATACGTCGTTGGTCAAAAAGTGTGGCTTTCTACCAAGAACATTCCTCTCCGTTCCGTCTCTAATAAACTTGCTCCCAAATTTATCGGCCCGTTCACTGTCACCAAGATCATTAGTCCGGTGGCAGTCCGCCTCAAACTCCCTCCAGTGTACAGGAGGATTCATTCCGTCTTCCATGTTTCCAAAATAAAACCTGTGTTTCATTCTTGTATTAATCCGCCTGCCCCGGTTCCCCCCCCCCCCCCCCCCGCCCCGCCGCGACTCGTAGAAGGGGAACCTACTTATTCGGTTAATCGCATTCTGGACTCAAGGCGGAGGGGACGCGGGTTCCAGTACTTGGTGGACTGGGAAGGTTACGGTCCGGAGGAGAGAAGTTGGGTGCCTGCTAGAGACATCCTGGATCACTCCCTTATTGATGATTACAATCGACAGGTAAGGGAGTCTGGGGACGCCAGGAGGCGTTCCTAGGAGGGGGGGTACTGTCACGGTTCATGAATTCACTGTTTTCTTCATGTCTCGTGTATTTGTTGTTCTGTGTGTGTGGGCGTGTGTGAGTGGGCGTTACCGCTCGTTACAGCTGATCAGCGCGCCAGCTGATCTCATTCCCCGCACCAGCTGCTGCCAATTCCTTCACCTATAAATTCTCATCGCACTCTCCTCTCTTTGTCAGATCGTTGTTTGGTGTCTTCAGTGTGTGTTCCTCGTCTGCAGTCCTGTTTCCGGTTTCGAGTTCCTGTTCAGTGTCTTCCTGGTTTCCGTCTCGTCTGGATGTTTCACCTGCACTGGATCACCGTCACCACTCTGCACCAGCACGCTGACCATCTTGTCCCTGCGCCACCAGCCCACCCAAGAACCCATACAAACTTGTGTCTTTAACCCATCAATAAAGAGTATTTTTACTTGCATCTTTGCTTCCGCTTTGTGTATTATGACAGTAATTAACTTACTTCAGTTCAGCGGTGTAGTTAAATAGTTGATTAGTAGTGTTTAGTGGCGGATCCCATTCCAGAACTAATCCCAGGTCCAGAGATTTCACAGTCACATTCTCAGGGATTGGGACGCTCTCTGTTAACACTCAAACACACAGACATACACACATTAAAACAGAGCTTTACTAAAATACATCACTGGAAAATACACACTGCCACCATATGCATATGTATTATTCCTCTTTTCCACGTACTGTATGAAAGTCATGAAAACCCTGAAATAACACAAATGGAAGGAAATTATCTTAGTGACCAATAAATGTTGACAAATCAATCTTTCCTAAAGTGGATACAAATAACAATAATACATTTTCGTGCCTAGGAGGGGAAAAAAGAAGAAAAAAGTGTATATGTTATTACTTTGTAAGGAGACACATTGTGTATTTTTCAACAATTCGTGATACAACACAAAAAAAAAACATACGTTTGGTCAATGATCTTCATTGCAACTCTAGTGCGTTTTTATAGGCCTGAATACATAATTAGGTTAATTATAATACAAAATTGAGTTCATATTCATGAGTTTAAATATGAGTGGTTTAGAGTTTTTAAACACTCAGTCCAGAGAAGTGTGTGATTGTCTGTTGGTGTGAATGTTGCTGTCTGAATCAGTCATTAACATTATCAGGAAGTTCAGCGATCATTTACTGTCAGAGGTTTTTCCCGGAACCCGTTTGACGCCACGACTAAAGTTTGACAATAACAAAGCAGTGTCAAAGAATGATATGAACTAGTAGAGTTTTTATCATCGTCGTTCATATTATTACAGAGGTTTAATTCGTGTAAAGTCTCTATAAGATGAATGAAACTCACCTGCGCTGACGTAGACGATATAAAACAACGAGACCACAGACAGACAGGAGAAAACGGTCTTCATTCTTCTTCAACGGAGCAGATTCACCTTTATAAAGTCCAGTTTGTTATAAAGTGCTCTCTGAGAGCACGTGCACGGTGTGTCGTGTGTGTGTGTGTGTGTGAGAGAGAGAGAGTGAGGAAGTGCAGTAAGTCTAGAAGGAAAGCGAAAGGAAGTGTGCTGATAAACTCGCATAATACCGTGTTTACAAGAAACGTCTCCGGTTACTATCGTAACCTTGGTTCCCTGAGAGGCGGGAACGAGACATTACGTCAGCTATGACGTATATGGGAACTCCTCCCTTCTCCACTTTCACTGAAATCTTATGGGCTAACGCCAGCTGGGGACAGCTGGCCAATTGACGCGAAGCATTCAAATACTGACAGGTCAGCGGGCAGTATAAAATGCATGGGCGTGAAAATTACATCAGAATCACGACTGAACGCTAGCACAGCTGATCAAACAGCGAGCACGGCGGCTAACGTAATGTCTCATTCCCGCCTCTCAGGGAACCGAGGTTACGATAGTAACGTTCCCTTTCAAGGCGGTAACTCAACATTACGTCAGCCATGATGGGAACTGTCTTAAATCCTGCCGTGAGAGCAGTGAAGATAAGCCCTGAACGGGGTCAATCACACCCACACATAAGCAAGACAGTTCCAGCCAATGGGAATAGGGCAGACACAACACAATAAGCACTCAAGCACGAGAGTTAAACACAGAGTCGACGGCGTTTGCAGTGACAACTGCATAAACCTTATAAACCATAACACAGAGTTAGCAGCCATGGTAACTACTGTATAGCTGGTTATAACAGTCACAACACATGAATAAAACTTAACTCACCGAAAGTACAAGTACACGCTAGAGAGGGTACATCCAGCCTGTAAAACCTGGCGAATGTGTTCTGGGAAGACCAGCCAGCAGCAAGACATAAATCCTGGATAGACATACCTCTAGACCAGGCCCATGAGGAAGCAATTGCCCTCGTAGAATGAGCTCTGATGTTGAGGGGACAGTCTTTCCCTTGGCATTCGTAAGCCAACGCAATAGCGTCCACAATCCAGTGAGAAAGTCTCTGTTTTGAAACAGCAAGTCCCTTATTACATCCACCAAAGCACACAAACAGCTGGTCCGACTGACGAAAGGCGGCCGAGCGATCCACATACATCCGCAAAGCCCTAACAGGGCAAACAGCGCTCTGAGCATCACCGTCACGCGGGCAGGGAAGGCGGGCAGGGAAACAACCTGTGCTCTAAATGGTGTATTGAGTGACTTCGAAACGTAACCTGGTCTCGGCCGGAGAGTGACATTACAGTCGCCAGGTCCGAAACAGATGCAATCATCGTTCACCGAAAACGCGTGTAAGTCTCCAATACGCTTCGCCAAGGCGAGAGCAAGGCCGTCTTCAGGAAAAGCTTCTTAACTGCAATCGAAGCTAAAGGCTCGAACGGTGGTAGAGATAGAGCCCTCAAAACTAGAGCTAGATCCCACGGCGGCACGGAGGGCGGCCGTGAAGGACACAATCTCCTTGCTCCCCTGAGAAAACTGATTACCAGAGCGTGCTTACCGATCGATTGCCCGTCAACCGGGGAACGAAAAGCAGCAATAGCGGCCACATACACCTTCAGCGTGGATGGCAAACTCCCGCAATCCATTCTGTGCTGTAGAAAGCGCAAAACGTCCGACACGGAACAGGTCCCCGGGTCAGTACCAATGTCCTGGCACCATTTTGTGAAAACTCCCCACTTCAGAGCGTAAAGGCGCCTGGTAGAAGGTGCGCACGCCTCCGTAAGTGTGCTCAACACTCGTGAGTGCAGAGCGTCCCGCTCATTTAGGGTCCGCGCAACGGCCACACATGAAGGTTCCACAGCTCGGGGCTGGGGTGCCATATCGTGCCGTTCGCCTGAGACAGCAGGTCCTTCCGTAGGGGGATTTGCCATGAGGGAGCCACTACTAACTCTCTCAGGTCCGCGAACCAGGGCTGATTCGGCCAGTTCGGGGCCACGAGTATCACTGACGCTCTCTCCTCCCTGATTTTGCACAACACCATAGGCAGAATCTTCACCAGAGGAAACACGTAAAGCCTGGCTTCCGGGCCAACGCGATGTCAGAGCATCTCCCGGCAGCGGGGAGTGAGATAGCGAGAAGAACGTCTGACAGTGCGTGTTCTCGCTTGTGGCAAACAGATCCACTTCCGCCCTCCCGAATCGATCCCAAATCATTTTAACTGATCCTGGGTAAAGCCTCCACTCTCCTTGAGGAATCCCATTCCTCGAAAGCATGTCCGCTCCACGGTTCAGGATACCGGGGATGTGCGCCGCTCTTATGGAGAGAAAGTGTCGGTCCGCCCACAACAGGAGTCTCGCTGCCTGTTTGAATAGAGCTCTGGAGCGCACGCCGCCCTGGCGATTTATGTATGAGACCACAGACGTGTTGTCGGTTCAAATCAGTACATGTAGCCGCTCCAATTTCGACCGAAAGGCTTGTAGGGCTAAGGACACCGCTTCCAATTCCAAACGGTTTATGTGCCACCTTCTCTGTGACTCCGACCACAGGCCTGAGGCAGGTACGCCCAGGCACACTGCTCCCCAGCCTGAAGTTGACGTGTCCGTCGAGACCATGGCGCGCTGCGTCACTATACCCAAAGGAACTCCTGGGCTGAACATATCCGGGCTGTTCCACGGTCTCAGTGCTAACACAACTGAGCAGACTGAGAACTTCCTGTCTCAGAACGGGAAGGTTTTGGGGCAAAGCCAGTGACGGGACCACGCCATTGAAGCAGGGAGGTCTGCGTTTGAACTGGAGAGAATATCCGTGCTGAATTATTCCCAGTATCCACGGTGAAACGCCCGGGATAGCCCTCCACGCGTCCAGGAAGTGACACAGCTGACGCATTAGCTCTACGGCCACCGTAGCCACTGATGGTGTGTTTTGACCAGAGCCCGGTCCACACAAGGCTAGAAGCACTGGCGGGAGGGCGGCTCGCGGCGGGCATTGTGTGGTGTCGGCACTCTCGCGCCCTAGAGAGGCCATTATAATCATGGGTCGTGGCTCTGCGCTTAGTAGAGCGCTTAGTACCCATCAGCGCGAGATCATTTGCCGCGTGCAGATCCCTGATGACGTCTGCGTCAGCTGCGCCGCCGTCGAGGGATTGAAGCAGTTTTGCTTGTAACACCTGGAGTATTGCCATGGCGTGAAGAACAGAAGCTGCCTCCCCTGCAGAAGTATAGGCTTTATCTGCTTGGTGGGCCGTGAACCTGCACGGCTTGGAAGGCAGGCTGTGGTCCAAACCCAATGCAGAACAAGACGGGCACAGGTGCGCGGCAACAGTCTCCTTGACGGGGGGCATGCGCACATACCCATGGGCTTCCGTCCACGTGCGCGAACATGGCCTGCGTAGCAGAGTGGGTGTGCGCCGTTTGGGGTGCGGGCGGGCGGAAGCTATCGTCCGCGAAGTTGACAGCGTCAAACTCGTCTTCGGGTGGGGGAGGGCCCACCAGCGGCTCACTGGCGGCAGTGGGCCTCATCCCCGCTGCTGCCCGAGTCTCTTCTGACTCTGAGGGCGCGCACTGGCAGCTCGGCGCAGTGGGCGCACGTGTCGTCCATGAGTGCCGCCTCGGCGTGGGCGAGGCCCAGGAAGGTGACACAGAACTGGTGAATGTTGGGCGGGTCAATGGGGCCCCCCACAAATCTGGCATGTAGCAGCCATCGGATGCGGAGAGGAAAACAGGGGTTAGTCCTCTATTGCAACTTCCACAATGACTTAGATAAGACTTCTAGCGTGAAGAAAGAGATTCTGACGTAATTTTCGCACCCATGCATTTTATACTGCCCGCTGACCTGTCAGTATTTGCATGCTTCGCGTCAATTGGCCAGCTGTCCCCAGCTGGCGTTAGCCCATAAGATTTCAGCGAAAGTGGAGAAGGGGGGAGTTCCCATATACGTCATAGCTGACGTAATGTTGAGTTACCGCCTTGAAAGGGAACCCTGTGAGAGGAGGCGGAGTTATTGACAACACCACAGCGTCTAATATTTCTGTCGTCGTGTGGTCATTTATAGGCTAGATTAAGACAAAAATTGTAATAATGATAAAAATGCTGTGTGTTGTAAATGCGACGAAGCCGCTGTATGTTTTGTATTTGAATATTTATGAATTTTCTTTATAAATATTTGTTTCGTTCCACTTCTGTTATATTGTTGAGTTTGTTACACTCTTCTTGAACGCTCATACTTTTATTTATTTATTCTGCATTTGTCAAAATTGATACTATTAGTATTTTAAACAGATAAAATGGATTTAAAGGATTTTGGATTTTGTTCAAGGCTTTGTACTACATTAATACTATTTTGAATTTCATATAAATAAATACAGTAGGTCTATATGACATTAAAGGTCCGTGTAACGCTTTGCAGTTCTTTGTTCAATTTGAAATTTAATAATCAGAAATGAGAAAACGGCCCCTTTATTCGTTTTTTCGTTTTTTCAAAAAAACGAAAAAACGAGATTTCGGCTTGATTTTTCGTTTTTTTGGTTCACAGGCAAAAAAACGAATAAATGACTTCAAAATTCGTTTTCCACATCTGGGCGGCCTGACACGCCCCCTTCCGCCGATTGGTCAAGCAAATCTGAGCATGTGACGTCATCAGTTGTCGCTCAGGTCTGTTCAACAAAATAATAGTCCTCTACTATGGCTACAGATTCTTAAACTGTACAGGGCAGGTCCTATTGGGCTTTCTTCTGTGCAACTTTACACGTTTCACAGAAATCTTTACATCAGAAATATTAATTATTAGTCTGCCACCAGCCTGTTTTATTTAGCTGTGTGTGGTGAAGCTGCGCTTGACAGCGCCGAGCGGGAGAGGCTCACTGACCAATGTTCAGATCAGCAGTCAGAACTTTTCTTTTAGACGCTCCGTTTTGCCACGGGATGGTGATTGCAAATACTGTAATGCCAATCGGCTGAGGGTGGGTACCGATGATGGTGAAATACATTTTGTACATTTACTTGACTTGACTTTGTCTTTGTTTTATTGTTTTTGTTGTTTTTAGTCAAATAATCGTGAACCACAAACTGAGCCTTCGTTTTAAAGGGCAATTTCCAAATATATTTTATTTATTTGTTATAATATGGGTATTTTATAATACAGCATAAATAAAAACAAGCACACGTAATATGTATGCCTATTTGGTTTTGTTTGTGTGAACTTTCATCCCCAACCATATTTCTTCATGCTCCACGCTCAGCACCCCTACTTCCCATGGTAGGCCTATAATTAACATGTAAAATCTTTGGTATATGTAATCTATATGTAATATTTAAAAACACTTTACAGTGTGATGGAAAAAAAACTTTTCTTAAAGTGTGTTGTATACTGTAATTGTAAACGGTTTTTTGAAAGAAAAACATTGCGAGCAAATGTCGAATTGTTGTTATAAATCAACAAAAGGCTTTAGGCTGTCTGATTAACTCTGTATGAACAAACACACAGGTTTGCAGTATAGGTGGCACAGAAGCAGCATCTGACCCTGCATTTTTAGATGTACATTACACACTAATGCAGCTCAAAGGAGGCACTGTGAATTTGCATAGCAATTTCATTCTAAGCGGCCATTAAATGTGAAGTGACAACATGAAACACTACTTTCAATATATAAAAAAGCAAGTCAGCCTGATAATGATTGAATACCAATTTACTCATTTAGGCTCACAATAAGCAGATTACATAATTATACCATGAAAAAAAATGATATAGGCTATATATATGTGTGTGTGTGTGTGTGTGTATGTGTGTAAAGGTATGCCACTTACTGGTGGAACCCAAACAGAAGTCCAGTTCTGGCTGTATAATCAAACAATAAAAACGAGAAACAATGCATGCCATCAAGAACATTTATTGATTCCACAGGAACTTGATCCAGTTTCCCCCATTTTTACTAATAACTACTTTGTGTTAATTCAGAGGACAGTAAGGCAAACTATTAAGCATGAACTCGAACAGGATCAATTAACATTTTCAAAGCATTTTGGAACTCTTCTTGGTGGAAATTGACAGCACGTTCAAAAAGAGATGAAATGTCAGGATACTGCATAGAAAACGTATGGAGTTCAATTGCCTTTGCAATATTTTGCATTTATATATTTTTGTATATATTTTATAGTTTTCAGATGATTTGATATAATTTAATTGATTAGTTTGTTAAATACACATACTTTATCTGTTTGATTATTGTATTATATTTAATACAATATCTCTTCAGTTTAAACCATAAACGCATGCTCTCCATTAAGTGGACATCTGAAAATCTCTTTGAAAAATTTGTAAAATCAAAAATCAAAAATCAAATCTTGTTTTCCATGCCCTAAGAGCAATAAAACACATAGGAAAAAAATCCTGACTGAGGTTATCATAATTCATGCATGAAATGGTTAAACACTTTTTTTATTTATGTTTTTGTTAACAGAAGTTCTCTTGCGCCTTTAATTGCCTCCGCTATCGTCCTGTCAATCACCTGTCTCATTCTCACGGCCCACGGGTCGCGGCTATGATTACAGTTTCAGTAAAAATGTATTTCACCATCATCGGTACCCACCCTCAGCCGATTGGCATTACAGTATTTGCAATCACCATCCCGTGGCAAAACGGAGCGTCTAAAAGAAAAGTTCTGACTGCTGATCTGAACATTGGTCAGTGAGCCTCTCCCGCTCGGCGCTGTCAAGCGCAGCTTCACCACACACAGCTAAATAAAACAGGCTGGTGGCAGACTAATAATTAATATTTCTGATGTAAAGATTTCTGTGAAACGTGTAAAGTTGCACAGAAGAAAGCCCAATAGGACCTGCCCTGTACAGTTTAAGAATCTGTAGCCATAGTAGAGGACTATTATTTTGTTGAACAGACCTGAGCGACAACTGATGACGTCACATGCTCAGATTTGCTTGACCAATCGGCGGAAGGGGGCGTGTCAGGCCGCCCAGATGTGGAAAACGAATTTTGAAGTCATTTATTCGTTTTTTTGCCTGTGAACCAAAAAACGAAAAATCAAGCCGAAATCTCGTTTTTTCGTTTTTTTGAAAAAACGAAAAAACGAAAAAAGGGGCCGTTTTCTCATCTCTGATTATTAAATTTCAAATTGAACAAAGAACTGCAAAGCGTTACACGGACCATTAAATGATAGTCTTTCCCCACCAGCGTTTTTTTAAGTTGTTTTTTTAAGTTGCCAGCCAACATCAGCATTTTTGATCATATTCTCAAAAATGTCATAGCCCCCAGAATATTTTGTTGCATGAATATCGGAACATGCAACATATCAAAAGAAAGAACAAAGCCTCTGCTTTAAAAAAAAACTGTTTTATTATAGCTTCATGCATTCTTTTTTTTTATTAACACTTGAATATGGATAAGTTTCACAAAAAACAGCAACATTTTGAGCAAAAAGCTGAGAAAAACGCAAGTGTAATTTAACAAAATTGAATAACATTTTTCATAGTTCTGAATTAATTTTTTTTAACAAGAATTGAAAATGGAAAAATTTAACATAATTAAAATGTTTTATGGCAGATTTTTTTTTGTATGTATTTTAATGTACAGACATGTATTTTCAAACAGCAGATTTTTTGTTCTGAATTCTAAGACTGCAAATATCCAATTTTTAAAAGTAGGCTACAGAAGAAATTCGAAACATCAAATTCAATATTCTAAAATTCAAAATGCAGAAATTCAGATTGTACAGAAAGTAGGTCAGAGGTCAACCAGAGATGACAGGGAGGAGAGGCTCTCAGAAAAGTCCAACTGATTATTTTATAGCCAATTACAGAGATGCAGTAGTTTTCTGGCCGAGCGTGGTGCTGAAATATTTATGATTTATATGTATTTGTTAGGTTAGCGTTCTCAGCACGTGAAGCGGTCTCTGGTGTTTGTTTTAAAGTATATTTGGTGTGAAAGTGATTAGCATGACACCGTGTCTACAGGACGCGAGTGGTGCGACAAAAGACGATAGAACCCACTGATTATAATCCGTAATATATTGTCTACACTAGATGCGGCACCGTGTCTACACCGGACGTGACCACACCACAACAGCTTGAAGCGACCGTGGCAAAGAGCTTGGACTACGTCAGAACTGCGTCAGAAATAGAAAAGGGAATCCATCCCACCACTTTCAGTGTAGAAGACAATATCACTGACATTATAATCAATGGGCTCTATTGTCTTTCATCGCGTTGCATCCGGTCTAGATACGGTGTAAGTGTCACACATAACCCCATAATTGATGTAATCCTGCTTCATTTTGTGATCAGAATCCACATCAGATCCAAGTTGGATGTAATGGTCACTCGCTGGTGTTTGTAAACTGTGTTTTGAACTGAAGACCTGAACATTATGAATGATCATTAAGATTTAAAAGTTAGGATCCCCTTGTGACAAGATATGCAGGTTTACCTTACTTACCAAGTAAAACTTCCAGCAATTATTAAGACTTACAATATTTTCAACCATAAATGCCTTCCAGAGTCTGCATGTACTCTTTCTGTTGGGTGTCCAGGTGCAGCAGGTAGTACTCCACAAATGACTAAAGTTTGCTATATTTTCCATTGTCTAATTTCAAACTTCTACACAAATCATCCAGACGAAGCAGCCCCAATTTGGCTGAAATGTAATGGGGTTGTTTTCTTCTAAAAAGTTTTCTATCAAACGATATCTACCTTTTGAATCTTCTTGCTATAGTTTTGGAGTTGAGTCTTTACTTTTCTATGTCACTAAGAAAAAACAACTAAAACGCCTTTAGGGCTTAATAATAAAGGAGGGTTAGGGGTAGGTGTAGGGAGGGATATATATATGTCCCAATAAGGTGGCATCCATTTAATATTTTTTTTAAATATAATAATTTACACTATGTTATTATTGCATACCGTTTAACGTACAACAACACTGGTACAAACAGTATCTGACACTATTTATAGTGGTATAAATAGCACTATAAAAAGCAGTGGTGAGCCGTCAGGGCCAGCAAGGCCTTCTCTGCTGGCCTAAACACTATCAGAATCACTGACTTGCGCTTTAATTTATTTTTTCATGAATGTGTATTAAATTATTCCCAATAGTACATTCTCTTAATTTCATTGCTTTTCTCTTGGTTGCGCTGCTTCCTACTGGATGTGTATGTTTATGTTAGAGCATTTTTCCAATCATATTTCAGCCATCATGTTGTTGGAAACTTTATTCCTTCATCGAAGCATAAACCAGGAGACGTTGGGATCACGTTCAAACAGAAGTTATTCTTTATTGAGCGTTGCTGCAGTTCTTCCAACAGTCTAATTCAAACATTATACATTGTAGGTTATATACCTTCCAAGGGGGAGGGACTTTTGGAGGTGGAGACAAATTCAAACAAAGCATGCAAATGTGTATAAAGGTTTAGGATCCCTTCCAGACTCCAGAGTGTTACCAGTCCTAATCCAATCAGCATAACTATTCAAACACATATATGCTAATCCAATCAGCCTAACTATTCAACGTCTGGGGCTCCAAGAGCCATTTGGGCTCCGAAAGCCATTTGCAGAACTTACAATGGAGTAAACAGGACTGGCAGGAATCTCTTGATATAATCATAATCTAAATTAAAACCTCAAATGCTAAAATCAGTATTCTTCACCATGACGTTATGTAAGGAAGCATATCTGAAATAGATTCTTAAATTTGTTATCCTTCAATGTGTTGCCAGGGTCAAAGAAATCTGCCTTGATGCCTTCAGAATCGATAGTGCGGACGCCTGTAGCTTAAAATAAATGGCAATGGAACTGTTGCCTTAACCAATCAGATAATCAGTCAGATTTAATCAGCCAATCAGATTTCGATTTGACTAAACCGGGGCCATCTAGCAGGCGTACAATAACGTCCGTTGATTGGATGGTCAGAGCGCGTACTATTACTGGTAGTCAGAGCTAGCAAACCGCATCTGTAGCGAACTGCATAAAGTAAAATATATTCCTGTATATTTAATCGTTTTTGAACCCACAAATTAATGTTTCTTTCCCTCCTCGACCCCAGGTTCAAACCTACCGGGGAAAAAAAACCTTATTCAGCCTTATCCATCTTAACGCAGAGTCACGCAACACTATTCGATCTGTCCGGGTAAAAGCAGAACTGACTGTAATGTATGCCATGACTGATTTTGAAGTCAAAAGTCCCACTGATCTCATTGATTTCCTTCAAAAATCAGTGTGAGAGAGCATGGGTCAGCTGTGCACATCGTCATGTTTTGAGGTGACCGTGTGTCCACTGCTTCTGTCGAGCGGACACTCTCAGCACTAAAGCGAATTTAAATTTATGCCAGAAATTCGACGAGACAGACTCGACTTTCAGCATTAGCCGCGATAGAAAAGACTCATTGTTGGAAGCGCACAGATAACCTGTACAACAGAGTAGTGGAAGTCTTCTTGAGGAAAGAAATTAGGATGGATTTTGTGTAAAAAATAATCATGAGTATAATGCTTATTTTCGTCCCCATTTTTTCCGTGCTGAATATGATTTTGTTCGTAATTTTTCTAGTAAATTTATGATCGAAACTTTTTTCCCCCCAAACATTCATACTATTGTAACGTCTGAAGAACGACAGACAAGAGAGGCTCCGTTTCTGAACTTTTTAATCGGAACGCAAAAAAACAACTGTACACAAACGCACCAGCCGAACTCACTCGCTCGTTTCTCTACCGGCCTTTTCCGAACTCACCGCATTAACCCTATAACTGTGGGTGCAAAATAAAACAGCAATTTCACAACAATTATAAAGGGTCTGTGCGCTACACTATTAAAAGCGTATTAAGAGGTGGATTAATTCAGGTGTGAGACCACTGAAGGCCTAGGTGTGAAATCCCATACGGAAATGTAATATATGACATATATGTCCCTATATCGCAAGTGATGCCGTCATATATGCTAAATATATGACAATATATTGCTATCACATATATACATATCTCTAGATATATGTTGATATAAAGCCCCCAAGCTACTGAACGACTTTAGACCTATAGCACTCACTTCTTTGGTGATGAAATCATTTGAAAAACTTGTGAAGACTGCCATAATGAACTCTGTGCAGGACAAATTAGACCCTTTACAGTTTGCGTATAGGCCAGGTCGGGGTGTGGATGATGCTACAGGAACACTTTTAAACTTGGTTTTAAAACATCTCGAGGGGGCAGGTTCTCTGGTCCGTTTGCTTTTTGTTGATTTTTCTTCTGCGTTCAACTGCATTAAGCCTTATGTTTTAGCTGATAAACTAAAACAAAATTTTAATATCGATCCTGGCCTGATCAGTTGGCTGATGGACTTCTTAACAGAGCGGCCCCAGCGTGTTAGGGTGAACGGGGTCCATTCGGATGTTCTTTCATCATCAGTCGGATCTCCACAGGGCTGTGTCCTGTCACCACTTTTATTTATTTTATATACTAATGACTGTCAGAGTAGCTACCCAGGTCACCATGTTGTTAAATTTGCAGATGACTCTGTCATCGTTTCACTTTTAAGTCAGAAAAACTTTGGGCACGGCCCTGTTTTACCAGACTTTGTTGAATGGTGTGAATCTTCCTTTCTCAAAATAAATGTAAATAAAACTAAAGAAATGCTTATTAACTTTGGTAGGTCATCTGTGTCTCTTACTCCAGCTCTAATCAACAGTCAAGTTGTGGAGCAGGTAGAGACCTACAAATACCTGGGGATAGTCATTGATAATAAGCTGCGCTTTGAGTCACAAGTAGATGCAGTTTGCAAAAAGGCTCATCAACGTATGTATTTTCTCCGTAAACTTAGAAATTTTAACTTGGATACTGTTTTTATGAAAATGTTTTACTCTTGTTTTATTGAATCAATTCTTACTTTTTCATTTATTTGTTGGTATGGTTCCCTCTTGGAGAAGCAAAAGAACAGTCTGACTGCTGTAGTCAAAGTGTGTAGGAAAATAGCTGGAACTGCCTTAAACGACCTCAGTGAGGTGTACAAGGTTAGATGTGTGAAGAAGGCTAAGGCTATTATCGCTGATCCTTCCCACCCCTTGTGTCAAGAGTTTTTAATGCTCAATTCTGGGCGCCGCTATAATGTTCCACGGTGTAAGACGAACAGATTTAAAAAGTCTATGATCCCAAGAGCAATTAGTTTTATAAATGATTGAGTAAATATATTGTATTATTATGTGTTCTGTATGTTTTATGTAACTGCTGCTGTAAATCAAATTGCCCCATGGGGGACAGTTTATAACATATATAAATGTTTCATATTAAATGAGTATATTGTCATATATTAATATGATATATATGATTATTATTTATATAATATTGTATGTTATGACCATATATGTCACCGATATGTTTAATTTATATATGCCAATTTATTTAAACAACATACATTTTACATGCCTGCTGTTGGCGCAGTCATTTTCGTGAATAATAACCGGTTATTCTAGTAAATTTTACGGAGGAAAAAACATACAGACATCACTCGGTATTCTGTTGGACCGGAACCACCTTTATTAGCATATATCCATTTATGGATAGCAGGTCACATTCACGTGACACAAGCGAGCAGTATGAGGGCACACATTACAAACTTTAACACCCCCACTTGTTCTCATACTGTTTAGATTACCATTATAACAACATAACACATGAACAGTCTTGTATTTCTCTTGTGCTACATTTACATGCCAAACATAAGACTTTTGAACTTTTCAAGTTTAAACTTTGTTACTGGTTTAGTCATAACATCAGCCACCATTTCTTCAGTGGGGCAATACTCAATTGTCACTTTACCATCACTGAGTGCTGATCGAATGAAATGATACTTTATATCTACATGCTTGCATCTTTGTCGACACACTGGGTTCTTTGACAGAGCAATAGCACCTTGGTTATCTTCAAAGATTTGTACTGGCTCAAACAGACAACCATTTTCCATGCCATTCAACAACTGTACAAGATGCATGCTTTCCTGTGTGGCTGCTGCTAGTGCCATGTACTCAGCTTCACATGTAGACAAAGCAACTGTGGACTGTTTCTTTGACTTCCAGGAAATTAGAGGACCATTTTGAGTAAGACTAAAACAGTATCCTGTCGTACTCCGCCTGTCATTTAGATCTGATGCCCAATCAGCATCACTGTATGCCACAAGTTTGAGATTTTCCTCTCTTTTCTTGTAACATAGTTCATGATCAATTGTACCTTTTAAGTACCTCATCACATGTTTCACTGTAGACCAGTGTTGTTCATTTGGATCAGACAGATATTGCGACAATTTACTGATAATCCAACTTAGATCAGGTCTGGTACATGTCATCAGATAGATTAAACTACCCACTGCCTCACGATACCTTTTAGGATCAACAGGATCATCATCACTGTTGTAGTCAAGCTTTTGCTCACATGGTGTTGACCTGGGTTTACAGTCTGACATATTGAATCTCTCTAGTACCTTTAAAATGTACCTTTTTTGATTCATTTTTACGTACCCTTCAGTCTGATGAAAATCAATTCCTAGAAAATATTTTAATTTTCCCAGATCTTTCATTTTGAATCTCGCTGTCAGCATCTCTTTCACACCATTCAGTGAGTCATTGTTACTAGCAGCAATGATCAGATCATCAACCCAGATAACAACAATCACTCTCTCCTTTTCAGTATGTTTACTGTACACACAGTGGTCAGCTGAATTCTGAACAAAATCATTTTCACTGAGGTAGTCGTGTAAAATTTTGTTCCAATTTCTACCTGACTGTTTTAGCCCATACAGTGACTTGTTCAGTTTACAGACTAGTTTCTCACCTATATCTGACTTCACTTCAAATCCTTCTGGCTGTTCCATGTAAATCTCACAGTCAATTGGGGCATGCAGATAGGCCGTTTTTACATCCATCTGGTGGAGTTCAAGATCATATTGTGCTGCTATTTGCATCAAGGCACGTACTGAAGTGATATTTGCTGTTGGTGAGAAAGTCTCTTTGTAATCTACCCCCATCACTTGACTATAGCCTTTAGCAACATATCTAGCCTTGTATGTCTCAGTCTCATCTGCATTGTTTTTGACAGCATAGACCCATCTACCCCCCACTGCATGTTTACCTTCAGGTAGCGTAGTTAGAGTAAATGTGTAATTTTCCTCAAGGGAATTAATTTCCTCTTTCATGGCCCTAGCCCACATCTGTGACTCACTTGAACTCATAGCATCCTTGAATGTTTGTGGTACACCACACACTCTGTAACAGAAGTCCACATTAGTCAGAATCTGGTCATCACATTCCACATCAGAAACATAATCAGACAAATATTGAGGAGCTCTCCTGTTTCTCTGAGGATAACGCATACTGTGATCAACTACCTCTGTCTGAGCACATTGCTGATTTTTAGTCTCATTTTGAGGTTTATGAGTCTCTTCTGGGATCTGATCAGTCACATTTTCTTTTGACTGGGAGGATACATATCTTTGCCCATGGAAATCATCATCTGACATTGAAATGTCAGTCTGTGTCTGGTGTTCTGTAACACACTTTGTTACAAATCTCACAAGCCTGTGCTTGAGAACTTTTCCTGTGTCTGGATAATAGACCAGGTATGCAGGGCTGTTTTTGTCATACCCTACAAAGATCCCTTTTTCACATCTTGCATCAAATTTTTTTTTGTCCTGCTTGTATGCATAACATGCTGAACCAAAAACTCTCATTTTTGAAAGATCAGGTTTTCTCCCTGTCAGTGCATAGTATGGGGTTTGCCGTATTCTGCCATTGTAGCACCTGTTGCGAATTACTGCAGCAGTCATTACAGCATACGTCCACAACATCTTGGGTAGATTGCTCTCTAAGAGCATACATCTTGCCATTTCAAATAGTGTTCTCCAATTTCTCTCAGCAGTCCCATTTTGATGGGGTGAGTAAGGTGCTGAGGTCTCATGTCGAATACAGTTCTTACTTAATAGAGACTGAAACTCTTTTGCCATAAATTCTGTGCCGTTGTCTGATCTAACACACTTTATAGTCCCATAAGGGGCTGAATCAGCGAGGAACTTTTCAGTAGCTTTCGCAGTGTCACTCTTAGCTTTTAGAAAATACACAAACACTGAACCCGAGTAGTCATCAGTAAATGCTAGTGCATACTTGAAACCGTCTTTAGCTACTGGGTCGATAGGACCAGCTAGATCTGTGTGCACTAGTTCAAGTGCAGCCTTAGCTCGTGTGTCAGGTTCCCTGTTTCTGCCCTGAACAAATTTACCTTGTGTGCAAACCTCACAGTTTAGGTTAGATTTGTCAGTCTTATTCTTACCCTTGATTTTCATTCCCTCAACTACATCTTGCAATTTGGAAACATCATCATAATTGCAGTGGCCGAGGATCTGATGCCAGGTTTGAATGTCATAACATCCGTTACAACTATCATTGTCCTCGTTGACAGTGTTCAAATAGTACAGTCTGTTGTATTCTTGAATGTGAAATTTAGTACCGCTCTTGTGAATGAGTTCATCACATCCTTGTTGAAAGTTGATCGAAGCTCCATTCGTCGTTGCAGCTTTAACAGAAAAGATATCCTGCGGGTACGATGGGATATACAACGTGCTCCTCAGCGTCGTCTTCACCTGTTGTCCCTCGTTGTCAATCAGACACACCTCCGTTTCAGCGCCACTCCGCTCGCTCTGGTCCCGTCAGCCAACTCAATGTAGTGTTTCTCCGGCTGGAATTTGTCATCAAACTTTTTGAATTTTTCAATGTCTGTAATAATGTGCGATGTCGCACCAGTGTCGACCATTAGTCCCTTTCGTTGCACACTGTAGAATTGGCAGTCACTCGCTCTAAAGACAAATGTGTGTTCGTCGTTGTCCTCTTTGTCAGCGGCTTGTTTAACATTGTCTCTCTTTTTGCGTCTGCAATTTTCATCTTTGTGCGTCGAGCTTTTACAATAATTGCACCACAGTCTTTTTCGATTTTGGTTCGGGCAAGCACGGGCTTTGTGCCCCTTTTGACCGCAGTTATAGCACGTAAAGTCCGAGTCTGCTGACGTTAGTCGTTCTCTTCCCCTCTGTTGCGGAGCTGAGGCACTCGCTCTCATCACGTTATCATCACTCGCGCTGGTGTGAAACTTTTCCGTACTTTCAAAACTCCTCAGCTTGGTTTTGAACTCTGCAAACGTTTTGTTTTCATCACTTTGTGTGATATGGATGGCGAACGGTTTAAACGAGTCTGGCAAACCTTTCAAAATCATCGCAATTAACAGTCCATCACTGAGACTCTCTTCGGCATTTCTCAGAGCTGTGATTGCGGTTTCTGCTCGAATAATATAATCCGTGACGCTCTCATTTGCCATTTTCTGCAGCGACGTTAACTCTGTGTACAGGCTGATTATTCGCGGTTTTCCTTTACCAGCATAATAACCTCTCAAAATCTGCAGAGCTTTCCTACCGTCGTCCGCTGCATCTCTCATTACAAGAGACAAACTTTTGTCATCCAAGTATTGAATAAGCTCAGCATATGCTTCCTCGTTTTTATCGTCATCATCCTCTTCCTCACCACGCGCGGGAGGCTCTGATAAAATGGTGTCCTTTAGGCCTAGCAAACGCAGGTGGCCTAGAAATTTTGTCTCCCAAAGTTCGTAACTTTTCTCATCTCCGTCGAAATACAATCTACTCCATCGGTTACCTACTTCTCTTCTGGGCCCATAACCTGTTGGCGCAGTCATTTTCGTGAATAATAACCGGTTATTCTAGTAAATTTTACGGAGGAAAAAACATACAGACATCACTCGGTATTCTGTTGGACCGGAACCACCTTTATTAGCATATATCCATTTATGGATAGCAGGTCACATTCACGTGACACAAGCGAGCAGTATGAGGGCACACATTACAAACTTTAACACCTGCCCTACACTGTTAAAAATTGCTGAAAAAATACAGACAATTTCCAACAGTAAAATACTGTTATTTCAATTAACAGCTAAATTGTGTAAATTTACAGCAAATGGTTGTTAAATTAAGCACTTGCAGTAAATTTACAGCATTTAACAGTAAACCGGTTTGTTTCTGTGATAGTGATGTTACGTTCGTGAACTAATCGTTCTTTTTGAACGAATCTTTTAGGTGAACGAATCGTTCTCGTTCACGTAATCCATTGACTCATATTTCTCGTTCACTGAAATTCCTCCCTCCACAGCCGCGCGGCGCTATTAGCAGCGCATGCGCAGCTCAGTGAACCGGGTAGCTCTGTGTTTTCAACCTGTCAAGAATGACTAAACCTCAAGCCAATAGCCTTCGAGTATGAGATGTGACGGAGCATGTGATTTGTTGGATGTAGTGAACGAATACGCCCTTCACTGACTGTGACCGAGTTGCTTTTGAGTCTGAACGGGAGAGAGATCTTCTCGTGAACTAACTGGTACATGTCGTTCGTGAACGAAAAGAACCAATTGTTTGAACGATAATGATGGCGAACCGATAGAGCTGGGTTTGTGTAGTCAGCATATTTGCATCAAAGAAGGAAATTTACACTTTACCATTGTAATGAAAACAATTTAATAACGCAAGCATGGTTAAATATAGGCTTACAAAGACAAATTAGCATTGTCATTTTGTACTTGACTGTTTACTTGATTTAAATTTACACTTCTCTTTACCTGCTTTTCTTTTCTTTTGTTTGTGTGTTTTAATTAGTTTTGTGGTATTTTGCACTTTGAAAAATTTACTTTACTACTTGTGTTCATTTTGTATGATCAAAAATGAATTAATTACGTTTTATTCATGTCATATGCACTTCTCTAAAAACTAAAACAAACCAAAAAATATGACAGTATTGGTTAGGTCTCATTTGCGTAACGTCAGCAAATAACATTTCAGTTCGGGCTGTGAAGGGGCATGTAATTGGTTGGATCTACTGAACGAATACGCCCATCACTGACCGAGATCGCTCTGTTTCGAGTCTGAACGAGAGAGAGATCTCATTCGTGAACGAATTGATCAAACTGGTACATTTCGTTCGTGAATGAGAGTACTGGGTAGATCGGTCATTTAGCATGTGCTTCAATCTCATTCAAAGCGCAGTTATAGGTGTGCATATAATTGTTTATCATATTTAACATATAACATAACTCAACGTTTAATATAATCCCAGATTTATAAATGTGTATGTCTGACCAAACAATTAAAATGTTAATTATGCAAGAAAACCTTGGTTTGGTCATCTGAACCTCTTATTTAGACTTATTTTATTAATTTAGTAAATAAGGCACAAATTTTAACAAAGCCAAATCAGTTTTTCTGTAACAAGTAAATACGTTCGTTAAAACATAGCATAAAATACACTATTTTTCGCCTCCTGCTGCAGTATTTATGTAATAGGAAGAAATTGTCACTGAACGAATCAGTGAACGAATCTGAACGAATCATTTTGGTGAACGAACTGAAAATGAACGAGTCTCTGGAAAGAATCAAAATTTCCACCACTATCCTGTGAAAAACGGTCGCGCGCTGTAAAAAAGCAGCACATGGGGGCGGGGCTACTTCAACACCACACGAGGCAAGAGCTCTCTCGTCTCGTCTGCAGAAAGAGGTCAACGGTCAACGGCATCTCTTCAAAACTCTTACCGATCTGCGTCTACTAAAGACGGCAATTGTTCAAGGTAAGTTTTTTTCTTTGTTGTTATTTTAATATGTTGCACTCAACTTAGCCTTTTTTTTTGTTTTTTTTTTTGTACCAACGTTAAGTTACTTGGCGGCGAATCGCGTGTTTGCAGCCAGATAGATCGTTCTTGGGTGAGGCATTTCACTAGTCAGTGTTCTCCATCAGATTATAACTCTAGGTTTGGGAATAATTGATGAAGGGCTGCTGAATTATTTGAAAAAATAATGCACATCCGAGGTTGTAATGCAGGCAGCCACGACCCGAAGTGCAATTCAACAGCTCGTCATCAGTTATTCCTCATCGGTGACCACACCTCAAGGTATTTCTTATTCAGGCATGAAAACTCCTCACCTTTCGGCGAAATTCGCCGTTTTAAAACCAAAATGGGTCACCTACGTGATTTGTGCAGATCCGATGAGAAAATATTTATGGGGTGGGAGGGGGGGTCGTGGTCGTGGCCAGCATTTACCCGCTATATCTCTATAGTTACCATAAACTTAGCAGCTTTAAAAAAACAATCATCATTCCTAATGCCGAAACCTGACAGCCAATCCGAGTCAGAGTAGGGCAGAATTGTTTTCAAAGTCTTTAACACCGCGAGTCTGATGCGGTCTGATGACACACTGCCGAACAAAGAACCGCACGTCGGAAAGCAAGCCAGAGGTAACGTAAGTTAGCTTACAATGTTAACTGTCCTGTCAGATACAGATAACGATGTTGCCAATGTCATTATTTTTAATTTTGACATAGAAGAGGGCGGGATAATATCGCGAGCGGGCGCGGGCGCCGTGAGCGCTGAGCGAGCAGGAACAAGTAACAGAAAGGCCCCGTTCACACTGCAGGCAAAAGTGGCCCAAATCAGATTTTTTGGGGGGTCAAGTGACCAGGTCAGACTTCTTCAGAGGTAGTGTGAACACTCAAATCTAGCCCAGATCTGATTTTTTCAAATCAGATTTAGACCGGTACTAAATCAGACCCAGATCTGATTTTTTCAATGCGGCCGCAGTGTGAACAACCAAGGCGGATTTGATGCGACTTTTACGTCAATCTACGTCGACATTTGTCACAATTATGCGTCGGCGATGAAGCCCTAGACACAACAGACATAGATAGTAGCCTAACATTAAAAACTTGAGAGTGAGGTGTTAGACCTAATTAGTAGCCTATATAGGGAGATACTTCAATTCAAGCTAAACTAGAAGGATCCTACCGTAACCGCTCCGTTTTTGAAAAAAATTCACACGAAATGAAAGAACGGGGACACAGGATAACGTGGCTGCAGTGTCAAACTACACATCCACACAGACTTCTGTAGTGAATTTGCAGCCATAAACCTGCAAAAGGCAAAAATAGCCCATTTTGCTCTCTTTCTCTTCATTCTTCTCCTCCTCAGCATCTGCTCATTAATGTTACGGCTTCCATTACACAAACATGTTTAAATAAATGTGAATATGCTTACTTCCTCCATAACCTCCCGAACTTTAGTGCAACCGCGTGCCGCGTCTGATGTCATTGTTATTGTTCTTTTGCGCATGCGGGTTAGTTTGAAACCTCAAACAGTTCACACTGCAATCAGATATAGGTCACATTTTAAAAGGTAATGTGAACAGCCAATCAAAAAAATCGGATCTGAGCAAAAAATCAGAATTGAGCATTAAGACTTGCGGTGTGAACCGTGAGTTGTGAGTAGTGAGTTGTCGTCGAAAAAGATGGATAACGCAAAAAAGCTGTCGGGGGCTAAACATAGAAAAAGAAAGAGAGGAAAGGAGATGGCATGTCAATTGATGCAACAGCAGCTAAATAAGTGGATGGTGAAAGGCTACAGGTAGGATTTTGTTTTGTGTGACGTCCAGGCATGTAGGCTAATGCCATCGGGACTACCGGGAGATTCCCGGTGGGCCGACGTGCTTTTTGGGCCGATACATCTCATACTTTTTTGTTTCGTTTTTTGTCTTAATGGCCCATAAAACTCGTACATCGGCGGCCCATTCGTTTTGTTTTGCTTAATTGGCGGCGCTGGGTTAGTGCGTAATTAGTGTGTACTGCATTGGTCAATAAAAAGTCAGCGTTAGTTGTTTTTTTTTCTGACACCCCATGAAACACGTAGATCAGCGGCCCATTTGGTTATTTTCTTGATTGACACTGGGCTGGCCCAATCACACCTTTAATGTGAAGTATAGAAATATACTCTTTCAAGTATAGAAATTAGTACAAAACTAATTATGTAAGTTTCCTTTATTTTTCAGTGCATTTGTTTTACAATATATGGCTATTACTATCATGGGATTAATATTATAACTATTATTATGTAGGCCTAGTAGTAATGTAGACAGACACTGTAACTCAAATAATTTTTCTTTGTTTAATTTTCACCAGATTGATGAATTTAACATTAAAAAGCACTATATATATATATATATATATATATATATATATAAAAGTTGATTGGATTTTTTGCTGCCGCATCCTTCTCACCTTTTTTTTACCCCTGACCTGTTTTCATGCCTGCTTATTATCAGATACCAAGCCTCATTTCAAAATGTTATTAGAGCTAACAGAGAAGTGATTCAAGAAAAGCGACATTACTATGTAACTAAGAAATGGTACGATTTTTAATTTTAAAACTATTTTATTAATAAATTTACCGTTTACGGTCTATGTGCAACAGTGCGAGTGTGTGCTTGCACTATATCTTTGTGTGTTTGTATGGGATAAAGAGTGGGATAAAGAGAGTATGTGTTCCATAGATGATAAAACATGAAAAAGGTTTGTAATTTCTATCCTGTTGTTAGTTATATTTATTTGCTTGATAAATTTTTTGTGGGTTTTGGGTATTTTGCTGTTCTAGGCCCTAAGGACCTTTGAGATAACTGAAATCGTTTGGCGGCGTGATATGGAACTGTAATGCGGTCAAAGATGCCTGGAACTACTTGGACCTGCCTGGAACAGCTGGAACAATATTACAAAGAGGTAATATTGCAAGTGGTTTGGTTTTCTTTTATAGGATGTATTTCCGATTTTGAATGATCAGAGTCCTGTACAAAATTTGTGCACACATGCAGTACCATTTATGCATTTGTGAGGCACATGCAAATTCACATGCATGTTTCCAGTAGCATACAGAATACACCCATAGTTTACATTCAATCCTCTCTGGCTAACTGGAAAATCAATTCCTTTTACACACAGCTAAACTGTCATGTCTTGGCCCCCGTTTCTGTTAGGATGATATTTTGTTGTTTTCTCTACGGTAACAAACCTACTCCCTCATTTTTTACTTAAAGGGATAGTTCACTCAAAAATTAAAATTCTGTCATTAATTACTCAACCTCATGTCATTCCAAACCAGTACGACCTTCGTTCATCTTCGGAACACAAATTAAGATATTTTTGATGAAATCCGATAACTCAGGGCGGGGGCTCCATTGACAGCTATTTAATTAACACTTTGAAGGCCCAGAAATGTAGGAAAGACATCATTAAAATAGTCCATGTGACTACAAGGTCATGCATGTGCCATGTGTGCTCTCGTGAACGTGGGTCGGAGACTGATACAAAAGAGAAGAAATTGTTGAATAAAGTCGTTATTTTGTTTTTGTTGCGCACAAAAAGTATTCTCGTCGCTTCATAAAATTAAGGTTGAACCACTGTAGTCACATGGACTATTTTAACGATGTCTTACCATTCTGGGCCTTCAAAGTGTTTATTAAATAGCTGTTAATTTCATTTAATCAAAAATATTTTAATTTGTGTTACGAAGATGAACAAAGGTCTTAAGGGTTTGGACCGACATGAGGGTGAGTAATTAATGACAGAATTTTCATTTTTGGGTGAACTATCCCTTTAAGTTTCTAATTTCGTTCATCTACTTACTAAACAGTTAATTTTATGTTTAATTAAGTGTGTGCAATGTTATTTATAAGTATCGTTTGCCATGTGCTATATATAATCACTAACATTTATTTTTTCTTCTCAGACCTGGGTGTGTTGACCAGTTTCGACAGACGTCTTGCCAGATCTATCCAAAGTGGGTGTAACATGTTTGTTTTTTTTGGTCTCTTAAGGTTAATTCACTCACTAGATCCTCTCATTGGGCTGGGCAATTTACACTTTTCTCTTAGACATTGTTTTATCCTCTTAAAACTGTTATCATAATGTTTAAAAATATAATGCAGCATCATTTCAAAAATAAAGATTCTCATTATTTATTTACCCAGATGCATCCTACATGACCCAGAAGCTCTGTAGGATGCATACAATACAAGAAAATGGGTTCCAGCATTATGATTAATGTAAGAAACAAATCAATAAGTAAAACATTCTCTACTTTAAACTAGTGCTTCTGATACCGTTTGAAATATCAGAATTTTCATATGAAGTTCATTCTTCTGTTTGCAATCAAAGCATCGTTTTACTCACATGAGCATGCCTGCATACTTGCGTTGCACAGCTACGCAATTAATTTAGTGCAGACAGGAAGAGCTTTTTTGTTAAATCTTTATTTGTTTTGTTTACACCCATTGTTTTGCTACATAAGATATATTAATTGATCAGGTTCATGCATTACTTTTGGACTTTCCAAATTATAGTCTTTCATTTTAATGGTATGCATCTAAAGATTTTGAATTTCTTTCTAAAAATGTTTGTGTTCTGCTGAATAAAGGCAGTTGTGCACATCTGGGATTGTATCAAGGTAAAAGAATCATGAGAATTACATTTTTGGACAAATTCTTGTTATCTTCGCGGTCAAAATTGAACGAAGAACACCAGAGAGTTAAAGGATTTGTGTTTGCAGTGGTTCTCAACTCCAGTCCTCGGGACCCGCTGCTCTGCACATTTTGTATGTCTCTCTTATTTAACACACCTGAACCAGATCATCAGCTCGTCAGGAGAGACTCCATGAACTGATTTGAGTGTGTCAGATAAGAGAGACATACAAAATGTGCAGAGCAGCGGGTCCCGAGGACTGGAGTTGAGAACCACTGTGTTAAAGCAAAGTGCTATTTTCCTTTTTAATTTACTGTTTGTATTTATGCTGAGATTCAGTTTGGGTCAGTTTCAGCCAATTTGTAAATGCCTATTTTTTAGCTTGTGTTTTAATAAATAGAAAATGATGTACCATAATCTAGTTCTTCTGTATTTATTTTCTCTCCATCTTGTGAAAAATAGTTTTATGTCGGTATACTACATATACTAGAAATGTTAATTATGTATTATGTATTATTTTTTTATGTATTGTAGAATTATTGCTGTAACCATTGCTGCAAGTACAATTTAAAACTCTACTGAAATGGTAGAATTATGGTAAATGGCTGGAACCACAGCTGCCAGTACTTTACTGTGAAATTGCAGCATTGTTGATACCGTAAAATTGCGGTAAAGGGCTGGAACCACAGCTGCCAGAATTTTACTTACAGTGTATGGTTTCCTTATTAATTCATTCCGTGTTTTCCTTATTTGAACAGCTTGAACTTTTAACAAGTCTACACAATCCACATTTCATTTCAATTTCTATCCCATTTTAGAATTAGCACCCTTTTTTATAAATAAAATTGATTTATTTTATTATTTTTTACCTCATCTTAACTGGCTCATAAAAACAAAACAAATACTACACAAATTCTACTTGCAAACATACATTTTATTGTATGTGTTTTATTATTTATTTACATATATATGCCACATGTATGTAAGCAATATGCTATGCATATATGTGTAGTTTGTATATTGAACATATATACAATGAAATATATGTCATGTATATTGATAATTATATATGTGACATATATATAAAAAACCTGTATTATACATACATAAAATATATGGGCTAGTTTTATATGTTAATATATGAAATTGTTCCATTTTCTAATAGGTTTTATATATGGGCAGATATATATGTACGTATATGTTTACATTTTATATGTGGATATATTTAATATATGTAAATTTCATATGTGTACATATATTACATTTCCGTATGCACCACTCGCTACTGATAAAAAGTATAAATAGCATCTAACTGTGAAAAGAATCTCTTGCTATTTAAACAGTGTAAATAGCATCTATTTGTGCAAATAGCCGCTGTATTTAATAAATTGAATGGTGTGGTCTATGGTAACATAAGATAGTGTTCGGGAATCAGGCTATAAACACTAGGTGTAGAAGAATTATGAAGGGGAGGGTGAATATATTTTTTTTTTAGTGATGCCTATTGGATTTACTGAAGGGGCCGATTAGGTTATCCACTATCTCGGGTTCTTTCAAGTCTGACATGAGATTTTTAGTTTTACATACGTGAAAAAATTTGAGTATTAGACTAATTCTGGCCAAAATGTTTTAAATTCAACCAGTGATAGGAAAATTCTTTGAGTTGAATGGTATGCCTTCCTTGGCCATAGACTTTCAGAGTGAGAGAAAGAACCACAAACTGAACAAAAAATCACTCTGACTTGATTTTCCGGCAAACTTGCTCTCAAGTTAACCTTGTTTAAACTTCCCATGGACGACACGATCTCCGGAAGAATCCAACGAACACTTCAGCTCATGAACTCACTGAGAATCTCCATACACCCGCATCCAGAACTCATGTTCAGCACCAAAAACCAATGCAAGTATTGTTCTTATCGATCTTTATATGCGCTTTGGCCCTTTTTAAGTCAAGTCAAGTCAAGTCAAGTTTATTTGTATAGCGCTTTTCACAATACAGATTGTATCAAAGCAGCTTCACAGTATTAAATTTATTAAATTTAAATAATACAACAAAGTTTGTTTCAAGAGGAATTTATTGATTGATAAAATTAAATTAAATATCCCCAAAATATCCCCAACTGAGCAAGCCAAAGGCAACAGTGGCAAGGAACCGAAAAACTCCATCAAGTGACCTAATGGTGTCCTAAAACTCCATCAGGTGACCTAATGGTGTCCTAAAACTCCATCAGGTGACCTAATGGAGAAAAAAAACCTTGGGAGAACCCAGGCTCAGTCGGGGGCCAGTTCTCCTCTGGCATTAATGAGCTAGAGGCTGGATTGTAGTTTGAACTGTAGGATTATATGAATGCCTGGCTGACGAGATGCGACTTTAATCTAGTTTTAAACTGGGAGAGCGAGTCTGAGCAACGAACAGTATCAGGAAGACTATTCCAGAGTTTTGGAGCCAAATGTGAAAAAGCTCTCCCTCCTTTGGTGGTTCTGAATATCCTAGGTATGACCAAAAGCCTTGAATTTAGTGATCTTAAAGAGCGCGATGGATTATAGGGCGATAGAAGATCCGTTAAATAGACTGGAGCTAAGCCGTTTAGGGCTTTATAAGTCAGTAGCAATACCTTGTAATTAATACGGAACTTTATAGGTAACCAATGCAGTGATGATAAAATCGGTGTTATATGATCATATTTTCTTGATCTCGTAAGAACTCTAGCGGCGGCATTTTGGACTAACTGTAGCTTGTTTATTGAGGATGCAGGACAACCAGCTAATAAGGCATTACAGTAATCCAGTCTCGAGGTCATGAATGCATGAACTAACTTTTCTGCATCAGAAACTGATAGCATATTACGTAGCTTAGCAATGTTTCTAAGGTGGAAAAAGGCTGTTTTTGTAACATATGAAATATGATTTTCAAAAGACAGGTTGCAATCGAGTATAACACCCAGGTCTTTTACTGTAGCGGATAGAGTAACAGGACATCCTATGATGTTAAAGTTGTATTGTGCGAGGTTTTGTGGGCGGTTTTTTGAACCGATAAGTATTACCTCTGTCTTGTCTGGATTTAATAAAAGAAAATTACGCGTCATCCAATCTTTTATATCTTTAACACACTCTGTCAATTTGGAAAATTTAGCGTTTTCATCCGGCCTTGATGAAATATATATTTGAGTGTCATCAGCACCTTTTTAAGGTGATTTGATTCTCTGATGGTTCTCAAGGTTAACTGTTTGTAAATTTTGCCATTCTTTTCTCTTTCTTTCTATACTTTCCATTATTCTGTATATTCTTTGCTTAAGTTTAGTTTGTTGGTGAAGTGACGGTTGTCTTCAGGTTGGATTCCAGTAAGTGATCTCGTCTGGCCTGACGGTGGCTGTGTGTGAATCCTGGACGCCTCTGTCCTTGTACCATCGTACCATTCTATATCTATAGTCTTTGGGTAAATGCTGCACAGTGTAGTGTTAACTAATAATTGTTGCAAACCGGTACTACCAACAAAATATTAGTGCATTTCTGGAACTGGGCGTTGTTACACTACATCCTTATGCATCGCTTTCTGCCAGGATTTTACGGACTTTTCCCAAACCACTGAAGTGACGTCGGCGTCCGGGTTAGCGGTAGCATTAGCCGTCAGGCAAGTGTTATTTAAATAAACTCCTGATGTACTTACAAACTTTCCAATGCCTCGTTTTATGAGTACAGAACCTATTTGTACTAGTGTAGAAGTTTGGTGCCATTCTGGGCATTATTAGTGGGGTAATTTACCAGATACAGCCTTGGATCCATTAGCGCCTGCACTAAACCATCCGGCTGATATCTCTAAATAAGCTCCAACTTTAATAATGTTCAACCAAGGGAAAAAAGGCTTCTGGGGGGTGTTTGGCTCCAGGTCATGGTGCAAAGGACCCTAGGTTGATTTTACTCCGAACCATCCATTTAAACCCTAGTTAAACTGGAATAATGCATTAGTGATAATAGTTACATTAAAACTGTTGCTCTTAAATGGTTGTGAAAAGATTATTCAAACATTGTAACGTACAAAAACTACATAAAATCACAGAGAATGGTAGGTTGGATCCTGGGAAAACTGCTGATAATAAACCCCTCCAAAGGCACCATCATGAATCAATTCCTGCGTTTTGATTTTTAGATAGGACAGTTTCTCTGGGGTGAGTCTCCTCATGCAGATGCAGGGCAAAGCTGGAGAGAAAGGTGGACACCTCATCAGTTTGCAGGTCCTGCCAGGCCTGACTCTCTCTCTCTCTCTCTCTCTCTCTCTCTCTCTCTCTCCTTTCGTCCCTTGCTTCTCTCCACTGACAGAACCTCACTAGGTTGTCCTCACTCTTTGCCTGCGTCTTCTTGTGTTTGGCGCCTGAAGGAGTTGTGCTGCCCTCGCTCTTGGTCTCCATTACTACACTGTCACTCTCCTTCTCTGTCTGCGTTCTCTCATCTTCCCCTATTCCATTCTCCTCCTCCTCCTCATCATCCACCTGGATATGACCATCTGACCTGTTGAAAGTAGGCTTTCTGAGTTATGAAATGATAGGCTACATTGCACTCTGCAAGCGTCGTCTTTCTGTGGTGCGTTTCTGGATAGGCTAACATTACCTTCTCCTTGCCAAGGAATTTTGCAAGAAGGACATTGCGTCCATATTGATCCACTTCTCTGCCTCTCTTTCCTGTAGCGGACTTATGTGTCCTGCTGGTTACACAATATTTTCTCCACTGCTTCAACTAACATACCAAAAAAGGCATATTATTATTGTGCACATGCAAGCAGACATTAAGGTGACCCGGGTTGCATGCATTCTATTAAAAGTCATGCTAGCAACTGAATCAATAAACCCTGGTTGGGACCAACGTTAGCACTATTCACTACGAATGGAGGAATGACATAAGCAACAAGTTATTGTTCACCCAACTTGTGCACAATACTGTATTCTAATCTTTTGTACACTCTTTGTTTTGAAATCAGTACCTGACTGTTTTCCAAGCTGTTCCGCAATCATTACATTTACATATATATATATATATATATATATATATATATATATATATATATACATATTATTTATTTCCGTTAATGATCTACATTTTAGCACTGTCCTTGATATTGTTTCATTGAGAATATATAGATTCATTATCATTTGATTCATTGACCCAGTGACCAAAACGGGTCTTTGCAAATTTCATGTGTTCAATTAGTATGTCCCTATAAAAAAACAACATTAAAAATATTGTTGTATGTGGGCTGAAAGCAGAAATGAAATATGGCTCCTACAAAAAACATACCAAACATAATTCTAAAGTTGACAGTATATGCTTGAATACACAACTATAGGTGCCAAATCCAAGAATCCCATTGTAGAGCAGTGTGCTGCATGCTATTAATACAAACGGGGCTCAATACACTTAGAATCTACATGTCTGAGTATCTGCAGTTGCAAGAAACTACGGTTTTGAAACAGTTTACTTCAATTCCCATAATCAATTGCTAGGTGTGAATTTTTTGCTTTTCTACCCATTTGCGTCTACATTACATGTGTTGGTAGAGACGTCACATAGAGTAGCCTATGATCATACAAGCATTCAGCAGCAGAAAAAAAGAATGACTGAATTTAAGTTTTAGGGGTGAGCCATTCCTTTAAGATTTAAACATTAATAAAATCTTTTGCGTACTCAACACAAGTTGTGAACTGTTACTTTAAGATACAGTGCATGCATCTCACAAAGGTATTCATAAAATGAACCTATCTTCTGAAGGTAGTCCTGGGCATAGGCGGAGAGTGTGCAGAGAGGGGTTAATATTTCACACTTAATTTCTTTTTTTTTGGTGTCCTTTCCAAGAAGCAGAACTGGCTTGTATCCAGTGGCATGGAGTTTCTCAAGCTGCAATGACAACATTGTGTATTTTTGCTGTTTAATGTAATAGAAAAACAACATAAAAAATAACTAAGAATATTAATTATTAAGAAAATATAACATTATTGATGACAGCATCCAGGTTACTGCCATTCAGGATTTTTAACCTAATGGTGAGTTTAGCTTTTGTATAACCAAGTATGTGCAAACAGGAAAGGCTCATACAGTAGAAGCAAAAACCAACTCTATATAGAAAATGAGGGTACAGTGTAACTTTTTGCACCTACGTTGATAAGATTATGTAACCATTGTGCAACTGGACAATGACAATCTAAAGATTTATTAAAAATAAAGGCAGAACCTTAGTGATTGCATGACCAAATGGGTGAATGCTACACGTGCACATTGTAAAGTGCTTTGAGTAGTACAGTATGAATGCAGTTCATTTGTTATTTCTCATCCACTCGATAAGAACGTTTGATTATTATATTGCACCTGTAATTCTGTCATAATGCATGCCTGTATTTGTTATGAACTCAAGAATTTCTGAGTATCAATTATATTTGCTGTGTGTTCAAATTTTGCTCTGGTAGATAATTTAGGTCTGTGATGTGTTACGGTGAAGATGTGATTACTTAAGGGTATTACCACTAAAATAAAAACTAAAAATCACAATTACATCTACCTTCAAATTTGATAGTTAAATTGTACTTTTAAATTAGTTCCGATGACACAGGGAGAACAAAGTATCATTGAAATAAATTATTCAACTTTATCTATATTGGCAAAAAATACTGCCTTTCTGACCTTGCGCTGGCATGCTCACTTTAACAAATGGTACCACTGAATGTACTTCCTAGATGCCCTGGACAGTTTAATGTCATGTATTAAATTGTACGTACCATGATATTGGCTTCATCCTTGATGGATGCAATGTTGTGGTTTTTCTTATGACCAACCACCCATTCCTCTCGCTTCTCATCAAACCTCTGAAGCTTCTTCTTGAGGCGCTGCTTCAGAGGCTGCTCCTTTTTACAGTGTGAACAGATCTTTTGTGCGCAAAATAAAATGCCCTGACAAAAGGGGCAGATCTTTTTTGTAGACCCCCCTGGCATTATAACAAACAGTCAGATACAGAGAGACAGACAAAGATGGATAAGACAGACAAGTAGACAGTACAGACAGAGAGAAAAGAACGAGCAATAGATAAAGACTGTGAGATAGATAAAGATATAGATTGGAGAGATGGACAGAAATATAGATATTGAGAACAGAGAGGATGTGAGATATAGAAAATAATGAAGAGATAGAGGTTGGATCTTAAAAGTGCCTTTGGGTTTTGAAATCAGGTGTGGCTATAGGTTCGGACAGGTGATGTGTTTGACAGGATCTGCAGGGAGAACAACAGAAAATGTTAATTATGTAGTGTTATGTTGATATAAGATTTAAAATTACTTTAATAGTGAGTGATTCCGATTTTCTTATAAATACTTAGGATAAATAAATACAGATTCACGTTGTTCCTATTTCCTGTGTGACTGTTAAAAGGCGTGTAACATGTGTCTGGGGTTCGTCATCCCAGATTTAAAGGCAGCGTTATGTGCAGTATAACGTTAGACCAAGTGATAATATTGTTATTACTGACACATTACAGTGACGTTGTGGGTGAACCACGATGATCGAGAGAAAATGACATCTAGATAACTAGAGTTAGCTTATGTTGAAGTTGGCTAGCCGTTTAGCAAGCCTAATTTCACAGGGTTTTTTTCTGATAATGAGGAAACCTTGGACGGGCTTTAATTCGTTGCCCTAACGTGTAAACCATGTGAATCTAATGGCAAAGAAAGTTTTTATAGCATTTAAGCCAAACGTGATCGTTACGTACGCCTCGCAACTTACCTGGAAAGTGGTTTGAGCGCAATGAGAAATCACTGAAGAAATCACCCAATTGCAGGGCGGGCTGGCTCCGTCTCCATAGCAACGGAAGCTGATGATCATGGGTAATGCTGGAAACAAATAAA
This sequence comes from Leuciscus leuciscus, assembly GCF_965113295.1. Classification (NCBI taxonomy): domain Eukaryota; kingdom Metazoa; phylum Chordata; class Actinopteri; order Cypriniformes; family Leuciscidae; genus Leuciscus; species Leuciscus leuciscus. The sequence continues at coordinate 3,160,817 of NC_138731.1, forward strand.
ACTGATGGCCATAACATAGTATTGTTGAATTATCAAGCACGCTTTCGCGTTTGTGTTGAAAAAAGATGAGGATATCATTAAAAGAGAATCGGCGGCGGGTCCTCAGTTTTATCTGTCGTCTTCACCATAGTAACGGTCGATAAGGCTCGTGGGAAATGTAGTTACTGTTAGATTTGACACACCAAACCGATGGAAAACCAGTATTTCTCAGAAAAGAAACAGGACTCAACTCTGCAGTCGTGTTCAGGAATAATATATTTACTATATTTTGACTGTTAGGAAGCACTGACGATGGTTTACAATGTTGTGTAGCCTACCGATTATAAAGCAATAAAACAAGGATTAAAATCTCCTGATTAAATGTTGGGTAGTGTAGCCCTTAAAGTTTGCAAAATGAATAACAATTGATAAAAAACAATACTGTGCTCTCGAAAGAAAAACGTGGTGCGGGCACGAAAAATACGTCCCGTTGAAATACATTAGATTGAAAGTCGTGCTGAGTGACACACAAAAAAAAAAAAGGGAAGTTCGTGTCCATGAACAAGAATTAATAGATTAAATTTAGTCACGAACTGCCGTGAGAGTGGGTTAGGCAGATCATTCCACCAGCAGGGAACAGTCATGGTAAAGAGATGTTGTGCCTCTTTGGGGTGTTTTATATATATATATATATATATATATATATATATATATATATATATATATATATATATAATTATAATACATTATACATTTACATATCTAATAAACAAGTTATATTTGTCAGAAATGTTATGCAGCTTCTTCAGAGCTCCACTAAATAAACATCACATATACACATCTTACAAATTCCATTGAGCTGATGTAATCTTATGACCATATCTTTAAATGCAGAAAAGAACAGCAAGCCCTTCTGATTTTTATTTCCAGCTCATTTAGATTGAGAATTTGCCCCATTAAAAAAAAAGTCCACAGACAGACGACCTGCTTTTAATGTCCCTTTCAAAAAAGTGAACTTTTGCCTGTTTGTATACTAACTAACTGCAGAAAGCTGAATACTAACACAATCATCTGCCACAATCTGTCTTTATATTCTGTCTCTTGTATTCTGCAGTTTGTTTGTCATACAGTGCTTTGTGCTGCGAGACAAAGGGGATCAACTTGTCAGACGCCTTTCTGGATTTAGATTTTCGTTTGCTTGTATGGTGGCTCTGAATTGTCAAAATACCTCTCAAAATGCTTGCTATGGATGCGAAAAACGCAGAAAATTGAACCTGATCCGACTTTTTTACGACGGGTGAAAGTTTCGGAGGGTGTGTGTTAACATCATCGACATAACGTGAGATCTTATGTCCTCTTAGGTCTTAGGTGTTTCTGATACTGCACTAAACTGATTTAAGTCATACCTTTCAGATCGAAAGCAGTTTGTTGCTATGGGTGGTTGTAGGTCTGAGGTTGGTGTGGTGAAATCTGGTGTTCCTCAAGGATCAATTTTGGGCCCTTTACTCTTTTGCATCTACATTTTCCACTTGGTCAACTTTTAAGATCACTTGGTCTTAACTTTCATTTTTACGCAGATAATACTCACATTTACATACATTCAAAACCTGATGATAATGTGACTGTTGCCTTTCTGTCTCAATGTATTTCTGAGGTAAAAAATTGGATGTCTCGAAATTTTCTTTGTCTAAACGGTGACAAGACTGAGGTTATACTCATTGGTTCGCAAAGCTGGGTCTTTAACTTTAAGATGGCTGTTGCTAACAGGTTTTTTTTTTTCTGCCTTGCCCCGGTGGCCCTGCTATGCCGCTCAGTACATGGCTTCTGTTTTTTTTATTTATTACCTACTAGTTATTGATGTAACAGGGCGTGTCTGGCCGGGAGAAAAACACAGCATTGAAAGCCTAATTCATACCAAAAGCTAAAATAGTAGCTGAACACCAAGCCTTCCATAAATGCGGTCACACACCTCACGAGACACTATATATGGCGTTATTTTCCTGTCAAATGTCGAGAGCGCATTATTATAGCGCGAAAGTACATTAATATAATGCGCGAGCGCGAATCTCTCTGCTCGCGCGTGGAATATAATGTGCCGAGTGCGAATCTCTCTGCTCAACATCAAGGTTGAGATCTTTAAGTTACAAGATACAGTGGAGCAAGACTGAGGGCATCTATGCACAGAGTAAATGCAGTTGGGATTTCTAACTTTTTTGTACAATTGTACATGAGACTGCAATAGAAATAATTAAACAATTAGTTTTCTTCTAACTAGATACAACATTGTCATATTTGGGGGCATTGATGTTTTTTCCAGAAAGGTAATAAGAAAACTAGCCGACCTGAAGCAGGGAAGCTCCTCGGTGGCGGATTACTCGATTGAGTTTCGGACCCTGGCGGCGGAGTGCAAGTGGAACGAGGAGGCACAGTGGGATATGTTCCTGCATGGGCTGTCCGACCGTGTGCAACGCGAGATCTACCTGCTGGACCTGCCTCCTCAGCTCAACGGGCTCATCGACCTGGCTCTGTGGGTGGATGCTCGCATCAACCAGCGGGACCAACACCTTCATCCCATCCGCATCCACGGCGGCGTTGGGCCGAGGGACAGCCTGGAGCAGAGCACGGTCGGACCCACCAACGATCCCGAGCCCATGCAGGTAGGGAGAGCCCGGCTTTCCCGGGAGGAGAGAGAAAGGCGGAGGTCCCAAGGACTCTGCCTTTACTGCGGCGGCCGTGGACACTTCCTACACTCGTGCCCGGTAAAAGGGCAAGCCCGATAGTAAGGTTGAGGCTACTATCGGGTGGGATCTCCGCCGGGAAGTCCTCATCCACTCAGAAGCCTAAATAGCGTTTTATAAGTATATGTTTATATTTAAATATAGTTCCTACATTATTTTTCTATACATTGGCTTACTGGGTACTCTAACCTGCAACATGGGCTTTAAAGGAACCATATGTATGAAATGTATTTCAATTAATCTTAAAATGGCCCTGATATGTCACTAGACATTAAGAAACCATGTTCATTTCAAATACTTATATAACTGACAACAGTAGTCCGGCCAGGATATTGTCATTTAAAAGTAAAGTTGCAGCCCTCAACTGATGTTGATGTTGTCATGTTGTGTTTTGGCCTGATGCTCCACCCTCCACCTATCTACCAATCACAAAGTCAGTAGTGTTTCAGCATCCGGGTTGCCAGCTCTGCTCTAGTTACCACAGCTGCAGCTACAAACGTGTCGGATAAAAAATGCCAGCCTATCTGGCAACCTCGAGTCAGGGGGGAGGGGGAGGGGATACACCACTCTACAGTAATTTGAAAGTGATTGCAGTACCAGTTTTGGCCACAATCTTACAAATGGTTCCTTTAACATCAAAACAAATAAAACTGGTTACCTGAGATCGTCGATTCGGCGGATCCATCTCAGCTCGTCTTGATTGAACTTAAGTGAACTTATTCCATGTGCGGTTCAAAATCAACCAATAAGATACCATGTACGATGTCGCGTTTTCATTGGTCAGTCATTGAAGCCTATTTCTGATTGGTTATTGCCGTTTTGACAGCGTTTATGCCAAGAGCAAAGAGAAAGAAATCGAAAAGAAGAGTACTTAAGGCGGGCATACACTGTGCGATGTCTGTGCGATTTCAGCAAGGAACCTACTCACACTGAACGAGTAGATCGCATGCGATGTAAAGCCAAAGCTCAGGATTTATGTGCTCACACTGTACGGTTCGAACGTCGAGCTGCGACTTGACCGCTCACACTTTACGTTTGAAATATACGCGAATCAGCGCGATAAATCCTCGTGCCGGGTTGCGCCTATGGACGATATCATGTATCCTTATCCAGAGATATTGTCAAAACAAGCAGCTATCAATATCAAGATGATTTAGCATTTCCAATTTATATATTAAATGATAGTATTATTGTATTATTATAATTATTATAATTATTATTAGGGAAGGCCTAGGCTACTTTTATTATTAAAGTGATAGGCTATTAAAATTAAATTGCCACGCAACAATTTCATAGCGCATCACCGCATAACCAACGCGCTGTGAGGATAATAAAATATTACATAGAAGCTTACTTCTCCTCATTAAAAATAGTCTAAAACATTTAGGTCGATTACAATGAATTATATACATATAATTAATTATTAACAGTCTATAATATGTCCGAACACTGCAATAATTCATCAATTCTTTCAAAAACATTTTTTTACAATAAAAGAGGCAAAGTGTACATCGCAGGTGGCTTGGAAGAAGTGGGTAATGGTTAATCCATTTTGCAACACGAACTGGAGGTAAGCAACAGTAATTTGTAGCTTTGAACTACAGAACTTAAAGATCTCCCTTTTTTCAATCGGCAATCGGTTCGTAGCTCTGCTTCAACTGTGCGATATAGTCACGAGAAGCGACCAAAATTTCATCCGACTGCCGGTCGTGAGAGGTTAATCGCCTCTCGTTTCCACCTGTACACTGCACGAACACTGCACGACAAACGACAAAGCTGAAAATCGGCCCGACCCGAAAAAGAGTCGCACGAGTCAGAATTCGGCTCAAAATCAGACGAAAATCGCACAGTGTATGCCCACCTTTAGGCATGCGCGAACGCACGGGACACAGTCTAAGCACATACACGCTTACTTTAAGCGAAGAGGAGAGATTCGCGATTGCACTGAACACGTTTTAAGTGCAGGCATATTCTCTGAGCGAGCCCAGAGAAAATTCTTACAAAAGCAGCGTGTATCTGAGAGCGCGCGCCCAGTTCCTGCGCGCGAGCAGAGCGATTTGCACTCGGCATATTATATTCCGCCAGCGAGCAGAGAGATTCGCACTCGGCATATTATATTCCGCACGCGAGCAGAGAGATTCGCGCTCGCGCATTATATTAATGTACTTTCGCGCTACAATAATGCGCTCTCGAAATTTGACAGGAAAATAACGCCATAACTATACAGTACAGTGTTTCTTTGCAAGAGCTTGTTGTTTCATTTGAGTTCACTGCCAGTACTGATGAAATTATTTGTGATTAGTTAGTTGAGAATGTGCTTAGTCCATGAATATGTAAGAGACTTTTACAAGAAACTGATCTTACAGCCAGAGCTGTTACGATAGCAAGCCAGATTGAATCTGCTGCCAATCAGGCTAAATCCATTTCAAATTCCCACCGCCCCCGTAAAAGCGGTGCAGCGAATAGTAAAACGCAGAACAACGGGAAACCATCACATGTTCCTCTTAATTCTGCTCAGGTGGGGAAGAGGACATCATGCTTTTCCATGGCCAGTAGATGGCACCGTAGCAGAATCAATCATCCATCCATTTTTCAAACCACGCTGGTCCAGCATAATATCATACAGGAATAAATTCCTTTTTAATTGATTATTAAATTGTTTAATTACGGTTTATACATGCTAGTTTCCATAGCAGAGTTCAGGATAAATCCTTTCATTACTACTGGAGCTGCTAGTTTGCTACGTTTCAATCAATTATTAAACAGCAAGCACAAACTATGCTAAAGCGGCAGCCCTCAGTGTCCGAATTCACTCACTCATTTTCATTCACTCTTTCCTATGTTACTCTATATTAGAGGAGTAACGTAGGGAGTAGTGAATTAGGGTATTGGGTCGATTTCGAACACACCATTAGTTGCACTAGATGTAAGGCCCGCCAGTAGAGAATTGCAGTAGTTCAGTCTTGAAATGACCAAAGCTTGGGCAAGGAGCTTTGCCATGTATTCTGACAGGAAGGATCTGATTTTCCTGATGTTGTAAAGCGTGAACCTACAGCCGTGGCCAAAAATATTAGCAGTGACAAATTTTGTTGTGGTGTTGATTCACAATGTTTCTAGATTTTGCAGAATGATCAAATTAATTTTAAATAATTGCAAAAAGCTTACTTGGCTGAAAAAAAAAAGAATGGCTGGAAAAAAAAGAATGGAAAAGTGTGAAGGAGTACTAGTTAGGATCATACGAGCAGACTGATTGCTGTAAAAGGAGGGAAGAAGTGCTTCCTATCATTGTTTTCTTGTGTTGGCAGTGGTTACCTCAAAAGAAAGGCATGCAGCCATCATTACTTTGCATCGAAATGGCTTCAAATGAAAGGAAATTGCTGCAGAGAATATTGCACCTGAAACATCAATTTACCGGATCATCAAGAACTTCAAGGAGAGAGGTTCAACTGCAGTGAAGAAGGCTTCAGGATGTCCCAGAGTGTCCAGCAAGCACCAGGACCGTCTCCAATATTGGCAGCAAGTGAGTGTGATGCATCTGCACACACAGTGAGGCCAAGACTTTTGGACAACAGCCTGGTGTCAAGAAGGGCAGCAAAGAAGCCACTTCTCTATAAAACATAAAGGACTGACTGAAATTCTGCTGGAAGTACAAGGGTTAGACAGCAGGCAAAGTTATTTTCTCTGATGAAGCCCCCTTCCAACTGTATGGGACATTTGGAAAATCAATTATCCGGAGAAGAAAAGGTGAACGATACCATGATTCCTGTGTCGTACCAACAGTGAAGCATCCTGAGACCATCTATGTGTAGGGTTGCTTTTTTTATTCAAGGGAACGGGCTCTCTCACAATTCTGCCCAAAAACACTGCCAGGAAACAGCTGCAACAGCAACTTCTCCCAACAATCCAGGAGCAATCTGGTAATGATCTGTGCATTTTCCAGCATTATGGAGCACCATGTCACAAGATAAGAGTGATAATTGGGGCAGGCCTAACCTAATGGTTAGAGAGTCAGACTGGTAACCCAAAGGTTGTGGGTTTGATTCTCAATATCGGCAGCAAAATGTAGGTGGGGAAGTGATTGAACAGTAGACTTGTAGTCAAGACCGCCTAAACCGAGACCAAGACACTACCAAGACCAGAGGGTATCGAGACCAAGACAAGACCAAGACCAAGACCAAGACAGACCAAGTCAAGACCGAGACCAAGTCAAAACCGGAGGAAAAAAAAAAAAACAGACTAGTGTTGAAGCTAAGCTATAACTTGTATGAATTCAAGAACAGCAGCATACTAGGGTTCAGCCGCAGTTTACATTCAATATTAGACGGTATTACTTAAACTACACAGGCAGAACAATACAGAGACAGACCATGTCATGTGTGTGACTGTGAGCTCACTGTAAATGTTTTTGCAGACTGGGTGAGATCAACTATGTGTAGCAATTGCATGACGGCTGTTACTGCACTATTAGAGGATTGAGACTCCCTTAACTTTTGTGTACTGTTGAGGACTGACATGACTGGTACTGACTGGTTCATCTGACAAAACATCAAACACCTCCAACACCATCTTGCTCCTCCAACAACTGTCTAAAGAATGTGAAATATGTAACCAATTGAAATTATACTTAATGTGTAGATGAAATCGTAACAACAAATTAAAGATACACAATTATAAACTTGGATTAGGCCTAATGTTTAGTCAACACAACGGAGATATGCAGATGATATTTAAAAGACCATTTATTTAGTCAGAACAACACCATCTTAAATACTGTAAACAAACAACACACACACACACACACACACACACGCACACACGCACACACACACACACACACACAGATATCAAAGACACAAATTCATCTAAGCAAATGCCTGCCTATCTCTGCCGATTTCGGAGTCTCCAAATGAATCCATTCTGCAACTTTTAAATACATAATAAAATGTGTAAAAACGAAATTATAGGCTTAAGTGCAGGATCCTAAAGTTGGTCGTTTTGTCGCTATGGTTACACACACACACACACGGTGGCGGAGCGCTCAAAGTCATCTGTCAGTTGTGCAGTTACCCAAAATCTCCTGAATGAAGTGAAAACCCATCATGTCACTGATATGTGTTTTTTAAATCAAGTGATCAAAGTGCTCGTTGCCGCTGCGATCAGTGGCGCGGATAAAGTGTTTTCTGGTGTGGCTCGCGCACACGCCGAACTTTCACTCGGACGCGCGCTTCAATCCGTTCCGTTGCGGATAATAATGTTGCATTATCGAACGTTGTGTCGTGGATATTGTAGTATTGTATTGCTAAATGCCCCGACCACTATGTCGGTCTGAGACAGCGAGACCTAGACAAGACCGAGAGGTCCGAGACCAAGACAAGACCAAGACCAAAGACCGTCAAGGCCGTGACAAGACCGAGACCACGTAAAAGTGGTCTCGAGACCAAGACCGGTCTCGAGACATACATCACTATTGAACAGCACTCTCTTTCACCCTCAATACACACAACTGTGATGCCCTTGAGCACCTAACCCCCAATCGTTCCCTGGGTGCCGCAGCAAATGGCTGACAAGGTGCGTGTTCATTACTCCTAATGTGTGTGGACTAACCTGCATGGGTTAAAGGCAGAGGACAAATTCCGAGTATGGGCTACCATACTTGACCTTCATGTCAAGGCACATCACATCATAATGAAGTGGCTCGGCATTCATTACATTTAAATTTTGGATCTGCGGCCAGACAACTCCCTGGATCTTAATCCCATAGTGAACCCGATGTTACCCCGTAAGTCAGTCCTAAAGCTCCTCCTGTCTGATTTTACGGAAAAATCCGTTTTTTTCTAGATGCCAGATGAGAAGTTTATCTATGTATAATCTATTTACTCTTTTAATTAATTTTATAACTGTATCATATATATATATATATATATATATATATATATATATATATATATATATATATATATAGTCAAGTCAAGTATATTTGTATAGCGCTTTTCACAATACAGATTGTATCAAAGCAGCTTCACAGTATTAAATTAAAATAATACAACAAAGTTTGTTTCAAGAGGAATTTATTGATTGATCAAATTAAATTAAAGGTATAGCGGAGGATGTTTTACTTCCTGGTGGGTAACCTATACTATTGGTCCTCCTAATTGTCAATCATTCTGGTGAATCAATCAAACTTTTCAAAAAGTGGAGAGGGCGGGTCTTATCTAAAATTTGGAAAGATCCTCCGCTATACCTTTAAATATCCCCCAAATATCCCCAACTGAGCAAGCCAAAGGCAACAGTGGCAAGGAACCGAAAAACTCCATCAAGTGACCTAATGGTGTCCTAAAACTCCATCAGGTGACCTAATGGAGAAAAAAAAAACCTTGGGAGAACCCAGGCTCAGTCGGGGGCCAGTTCTCCTCTGGCATTTATGAGCTAGAGACCGGATTGTAGTTTGAACTGTAAGATTATATGAATGCCTGGCTGAAGAGATGCGACTTTAATCTAGTTTTAAACTGGGAGAGCGAGTCTGAGCAACAAACAGCATCAGGAAGACTATTCCAGAGTTTTGGAGCCAAATGTGAAAATGCTCTCCCTACTTTGGTGGTTCTGGATATCCTAGGTATGACCAAAAGCCTTGAATTTAGTGATCTTAAAGAGCGCGATGGATTATAGGGCGATAGAAGATCCGTTAAATAGACTGGAGCTAAGCCGTTTAGGGCTTTATAAGTCAGTAGCAATACCTTGTAATTAATACGGAACTTTATAGGTAACCAATGCAGTGATGATAAAATTGGTGTTATATGATCATATTTTTTTGATCTCGTAAGAACTCTAGCGGCGGCATTTTGGACTAACTGTAGCTTGTTTATTGAGGATGCAGGACAACCAGCTAATAAAGCATTACAGTAATCCAGTCTCGAGGTCATGAATGCATGAACTAACTTTTCTGCATCAGAAACTGATAGCATATTACGTAGCTTAGCAATGTTTCTAAGGTGGAAAAAGGCTGTTTTTGTAACATATGAAATATGATTTTCAAAAGACAGGTTGCAATCGAGTATTTTACTGTAGAGGATAAAGTAACAGGACATCCTATGATGTTAAAGTTGTATTGTGCGAGGTTTTGTGGGCGTTTTTTTGAACCGATAAGTATTACCTCTGTCTTGTCTGGATTTAATAAAAGAAAATTACGCGTCATCCAATCTTTTATATCTTTAACACACTCTGTCAATTTGGAAAATTTTGCGTTTTCATCCGGCCGTGATGAAATATATATTTGAGTGTCATCAGCATAACAATGGAAACTAATTCCATGTTTCCTTATAATATTTCCAAGTGGCATCATATATATTGAGAATAACAGAGGGCCTAACACAATAACAGAGGGCCTAACAGAGGGCCTAACACAATAACAGAGGGCCTAACACAATAACAGAGGGCCTAACACAATAACAGAGGGCCTAACAGAGGGCCTAACAACATATATTTATTTTATAACTGTTTTAATTTTCCTTGCTTTTATTTTGTGATTATTTTAATTCCTTTCTGTAAAGCACTTTGAATTGCCATAGATGAAATGTGCTATATAAATAAACTTGCATTGCCTTGCCATAGAGAACCTGTGGTCAATCCTTAACCCCCTGGGGTCGGCAGTAGCGCCGGCGATACCAGCTCGTTTTTTTTCTTATCAATGCAAAAGAGACTCAAAATACTCTGTTGATTTTGATCTTACATATAAGTGTTATACATCATTCAAAACTGTTTTCTTAAAATAAAGAAAATAAACATGATGCACGTTCTGCTGTCTCTCTCAATGTGAAGTTCATTCTGAAATGCGACAGAAAATGACCTGTAACTCAGCGAATGTTTGTCACACAGACTTTGAGACATATGTCTATACAAAGCTTGGAGTCTCTATTTTTTGAATTATGTAAATTATATCAAAAACAAATATTCTCTGTTTAAGTAATCCATATGAAAGCAACGACATGTACAGTTTCTCAAACTCGTCCTCATTAACTCTAATGTGACCACACCCACGCACGCAAGAGCGATTGACATGCAAATAGTCCATGTGAAGGAATGCAGACCTGTAAACGCCCATTACCTCAAAAACAAAGAATCAGAGACTTCAGTTCTCCTCTGCTTTTCATCGAGCTTGGAAGACACGTTGTGTTTGTGCTGTGCTGTTTACCTTGGATTTACCTAAGAAGAATTAGAAGAACGCGATTTGAAGATGAGAAGATTTTTAAAGGGGTCATATAATGCCATTTTTGTACAAGTTATTATGATTCTTTAGGGTCTAAATGAAAAGTTTGTAATACACTTTAATTAAAAATTCTCATTAGTATTGTAAGAAAACACTAATTTTACCTGGTCAAAAACAGCTCTGTTTTCAGCACGCCGTTTAAGTGCATGTGTCTTTAAATGATAATGAGCTTTGCTGACCCCGCCCCTCTGTTCTGTGCGTACACCGTTTCTAACACAATAACACAATAACCATAACGCGTTGTTCATTATAAACTTGGGATTATGAATTATATTGAGAACATTGTACATAGAAAACATGCCGTAATGTACCCTGAGACACATTCATCTTGAAGCGTGCAAGCGATTTGCAAAGATTAATATAAATATTAATATAAAGGTTAATACAACGTTACACTCACTTCTTCTTCTGGAGGTGCAGCAGGAACACGAATAGTTGGTACTGATCCTTTTTTCAGGAGCAGCTTCTTAGCAAAACCAGCTTTATATTGACCCTTGTTTATAAAGCAGTCTGGTGAGAAATGATTTGCGCAAACATGAAAACATTGACGTTGATCGTGGGGAATATTCCCTTCGAAAACAAGCCACTGCGTCTTCAGCGGTTTGGATTTAGGAACATCAAAATGACTGCTGTGTTCGTTATTACACCCAAGAACAGAACACCACAATCGCTTAGACGCCATTCTGCTCCAGCGTATAAACAATGTCTGCACGGACTATGATGACAGCTCACTCAGGGCGGGTCTGTGTTGAAACGCTGCTGTCAATTAACAATCGTGGGAGGGGCGTCCGACCGTGTGACGTCACAAGGTCGAACGGCTTGATTTGAGACGGGGGAAAAAAATATAAGGAGATTTTTAAAAAAAACACTGGATGGATTTTTTTTATCATTATATGATGGTTGTGTACAGGCACTGCCAACACACATTTCAGTACAATCAACTTGTAAAAGTGCATGTACCATTATATGACCCCTTTAAGGTAAGACATTTCCACTCATAACAGTAAGCATGTTATTGTTGTATAAACTTTACATTGTAGCTACTAGTTAAACTGGTGCCAGACTAAAATGTGCGTTCTGAAATGTGATTGGAGTAAAAACATGAAGCCTAATGTACATGTATATGTGTCTATATATAGACAGAAACATGTTGAAATGTGAACTAGACAGGTAGGCAACCTTTCAATGCTAAATGTATATACATGTACGACACGAGGATGTTTTTCGATAATAAAACACAGCATGTTAAAAGTTGGCTAGTATGAGTGTTTACTCTAATATGGTGAATATTATAATGTTTAGACCGTTGTTTACTTTTAAATACTGTGTTTGTGGATATCTGCTCAAACTTAGATATGTATAATATGGTAACAATGTTTTATAGTTTGGAGCGGCTCGATCGCTTCAGTAAATGTTCTCTGCACGCACTGTGAGTTTGAGTCACTCGCGCTGTGCGTTTGAAAAGCAAAACGCGCCAAACATTAAAGGGATAGTTCACTTTGAAATAAAATTTTGGTATGTTTTAGCTTACCTCAAGGGCATCCAAGATGTAGGTGTCTTTTTTTCCACAGTAGTTTCAATTTTGATATTTTTAGGTCAAACCGTTCTTGTCTGTCAGTCATATAATGCAGGTCTATGGTCACCGCCTGAAAGAGCATGCACAGAGTCCAAATTAAAACAATTCCCCATCGTCCAAATTAAACAATTCCCCATCGTAAGTACACATTGATGGCCTAAGACACGAAACGAGCGGTTTGTGTGAGAAAACGAACAGTATTTATATCGTTGTTACCTCTTGTACACAGCCACGTCCAAGTGATCTGAGAGCGCGGGCGGGTATAGATATATACAATAGAAGTCGCCTTGGCTACTGCAGTTCATTGGAACGAAACCGTAGCCAAGGCGACATCTAGTGTATATATATATATATATATATGCTCTTTGAGGCGGTGACCATAGACCTGCATTATATGACTGACAGACAAGAACGGTTTGACCTAAAAATATCAAAATTGAAACTACTGCGGAAAAAAAGACACCTACATCTTGGATGCCCTTGAGGTAAGCTAAAACATACCAAAATTTAATTTCAAAGTGAACTATCCCTTTAAAGGGTTAGTTCACCCAAAAATGAAAATTCTGTCAGTAATTACTCACCCTCATGTTGTTCCAACCGCGTAAGACCTTCGTTCATCTTCGGAACACAAATTAAGATATTTTTGATGAAATCTGAGTGCTGGATTCACTTCTCCATAGGCTGCTAGGTGGCCCAAACTTGCTGGCCCAGAAAAGTTATTAACCCTCTGGAGTCTGAGCGGTTTTTTGGGCCCTGGGGGTGTTCTGACATGCTCTGACATTTGTGCTTTTTTCAGTAGCTTATAAACATATTAATGGCAAAGGTGTAAATTCACTCTATATAGCACAAACAGGACTACAATAATATGTGAGCCACATGTATGTACATGTTTTCATTTTTGAGAGAATAATGTTTATGCGTGGTTATCGAAAAAACTACAAATTAAAGTTTTTGAAATAAGGCCACAAAACACATACTAAATATGTGGCAATAAGACTTTTGACTAATGGATGTCGTCGCCTATAGTTTTTTCTTCAAAATTATGTGAAAATAGTCTTGCTTTATCGTTCACATAAAACCATACATTGATTTAAATTGATGTAAAACAGGTTTTGCTTGGAAAGCCAATATGCGAGGGGGGCGTGAACGAGGAGTGGTTTACACCTTAGAATACACCCACTCTGCATAATTAGCCATTCATTCAGGTGTGACACTGACTGAGCCACAATGCAAGGACAAAAGATTTATTTAGAAGAAGACTTATATTGACCATTTAAGATTTTGCTTACATCTATCTTGTAAATATGTTTTTCTATTTTATTAAAACGGTTACAATTAGGCTACAACAATAATTACAATTTCAACAATATTTCAAGTGTACTCTTTCTTTGTAAAAAAAATGATTATAGGCCTACATTTTATCTATGTATTCATTAGTTTGAATATAACCAACATTGGAACAGCTAACCTCTTAGTTGATGACTTTATTTTTGACAAAAATAGTATTTTATATACAGAAATTGCTAAACAAAAGCTTATTTGATGTGGCAGTATATTCTACAGTAAAAACTGTACCCAAATCTAGTCAACAAAATGTTGTCTTTCATATTTCGTCTGACTGTAACGTTGTTTTCATGAAATATTAGGGCATATTGTTAATTTGCAGTTTAATACGTTGCTTATACAAATAGCCTACATTTTATTTCAACATTCAGTCGATGTTTACTTATCTCAGTATAGCAATACAGTTTGCTAAAACATCATCATTCATTCACACAAGCGATTTTAATTTAAACTGTCTTTGCCAGCTGTGGTAAACAGCGCGCATCTCTGCCGTTTATTCATTCATAAACAGAAACCCACGTGAAGAAATTCACGTGAGAAGGAAAAAACTTACTAGTATTCCTCAGCTCGCTCCTCGATATACCCGCACTTCTGAGGGACATTTTCCATTAGTATTATTCCTCACAGCGCTGCAAGACGGTGTAAACAATGATCTAAATAAACTTGTGTGTTTTCTCGAGCTGATGGGGGCGTTCACAGGATTGCCTCAGCCATTTGCGTTTGAATAGCGCGCGCTCTCCGTGGGCGGAGTCACATTACATCTGAATTAGCTGTAATGAGGTCGACTGGAATCGCTCTCTTTTAATACAGATTTCACAAGATGAGAATATTTGTTTTTTATATAAATTACTTCATTTAAAAGAAGAGAATTCAAGCTTCATGCCTGTGTGTCTGTATGTCTGTTTGACTGAGTATTCGCTGAGTTATTGTTAATTTTCGGACGCGTTTCAGAATGGACTACACTGGCAGAGAGAAGACAGAACTCGCTTCGTGTTTATTTTTCTTTATTTGGCAAAAAGCACAACACTTTGTTTTTATTGTGAGTATACACAAAAATAATACACATTTAACAGAATCGATTGATGTATGAAACTCCTATGGAAAATCAAAGTCAACAGAGTATTTATGAGTTTCTTTTACACTAATAAAAAAAAAGCGAGCTGGTATCGCCGGCGATACCGTAGACCTCAGGGGGTTAAAGAGATCGTTAATATAGTCCAAGTGACTACAGTGGCTCAATTTTAAGTATATCAAGCGACGAGAATACTTTTTGTGCGCAAAAACAAACAAAAATAACGACTTTATTCCACTATTCATTTCCTTCTCTCTGGGCCTCGTAGTGTTTTTGCGCAGCGCGTCTGTGTTACACGTCACCACGTAGGCTCACTATTGGCCGACGCTGATCATGTGTGTGACGCGCAGCGCAAAAACACTACGTGAACCAACTAGAGGCCCAGAGAGAAGGAAATGAATAGTGGAATAAAGTTGTTATTTTTGTTTGTTTTTGCGCACAAAAAGTATTCTCGTCGCTTGATATACATAAGATTGAGCCACTGTAGTCACTTGGACTATATTAACGATCTCTTTAATAACTTTTCTGGGCCAGCAAGTTTGGGCCACCTGGCAGCCTATGGAGAAGTGAATCCAGCACTCAGATTTCATCAAAAATATCTTAATTTGTGTTCCGAAGATGAACGAAGGTCTTACTCTGTGACACTATATTAGGGCTAAGAGAAATACATAAATATACTTTATTTTACCAATGTGAGGAAGACATTGAATGTTAGATAATGTGTAAAATATGTATAGGGATGATTTAATTGGTTTCAGGCCCTAGTTGAATTTCTCTGTCTTTTTTGTATGTGGGACTTTTATGTTTGGTGGAGAAACATCCTGGAGTAGGCAAAATGGACTTTTATTTTGACAGGAGAGCACCTAGGGGAAGGAAGGCCTTCTTTAAGAGAAATGGCCAAGCAAGTTGAGGGAGGAGGCATGTGAGTTGATCCTGCTTGACTCAAACGGATTGGTGTTTTTTTAGCCTTCTCTTTTGAAGTCGCTTATGGATTAATTTCCCATCGAGATTCAAGAGAAGACTTGTTTTTTGGGGGTGTTTTTGCTATTTCATCACGTTTGGAGGATCATTATAATTTTTTTGGACATTTTGATTCATTTTTTGGGGCTCAAGGACTAAGGATTCATACATAAGGACAATACTTCTCAAGCACGGACTATTTGATCAAGGACTCTCGGATAAGTGTCATTTTTTCTGATTTGACTATTGAGTCATCAATATACTTTGTTGGTTAACCTGCTTATGTCTATCTTTGTCTGATTACAAGTGTTGATTCAGTTATTCCCCTTATTCATTAATGCCTTGTGAGTACCCTGAACTTCTAAGTGACTACTGGTTTAGTTAAATTGCAAGTCCAGTTTGTTACAGATGGTGGCCCGTACGGGGAACACTCATGTGAATGGTGGTATTGAAATGAATTGATTTAACTGTGTTATCTGATTTGTTATTTATCATTTTGGTCAAACAGTGTTTTATACTTACAATGGAAACTGCTAATTCTAATTCAGAGGCAGAGTTAATTCCAGTAGATGAGGTGGGTGTAGCAGAGTCCCTTCCTTTCAAACCTGCTCCCCCTGGAAATGTATACAGGAATCCAGGATCCGTGGTAGAGATAAGCTCACTGTTGGGTGAAATGTATATTGACAGTCAAGCTGAAGAGAGTGATGATGAGGCTCAACATGTTGTAAATCCGGGAAGAAATGAGATTGAAAACACAGATTTTGTAATATCAAACCTCTCTCAATCAGTCCAAGAATTACGTGCTGAAATTAACACGTTGAAAGATGGTCTTCGCACATTCAGTGAAAGTGCAGTAAACCGTGAAGCTGTATTCAGAGAAGCGGTGAATCAACGGTTTGATGACACTGAAAATTTCATGCAAAGATCTTTGGCTAAGCTAGAGACTGGAGTTATAGACTGTCTTCAAAGAAGAGATGAAAAGTGGCGAAAGGAAGTTGACCGTATCAGGAAAACCAGCACTCCAATTAACCGTTTTTTTGGGACTGCCACTTTAGACAGTGAAAGAATGCAGTCAACTATACCAACTGCTTCCTACCCTAAACCCCCAATTCATTTAGAATTCCCTAGTTTTGGAGAAACCAGAGAAACCAGTGATGTAGTGGAGTTTGTGGAGCGATGTGAAAATTTTTTGACACTCAGACACTTGTCAGACACCGAACTTGTAGCCACCCTTAATGCTGTTCTCTCTGGCCCTGCCAGGAGTTGGTGGCTGGCAGAAAGAAACAAGATCCATAACTGGGATGAGTTTAAAAGAGCCTTCTTGGGAGCATTCCTTCCCACTGACTATCTCACTGAGGTAGAAGAACAACTTAAAGCTATGATTCAAGGTCCTGATCAATGCATTAGAGATTTTGCTTATGACTATAGGGCATTATGCTTAAAGTGGAAGACTGACCTTCCTGAGGAAGAAGTGGTGAGAAGAATCCTAAATAACTGTAATCCTTCTCTAGCAGGAA
Source organism: Leuciscus leuciscus (assembly GCF_965113295.1). Classification (NCBI taxonomy): domain Eukaryota; kingdom Metazoa; phylum Chordata; class Actinopteri; order Cypriniformes; family Leuciscidae; genus Leuciscus; species Leuciscus leuciscus. The sequence continues at coordinate 3,178,266 of NC_138731.1, forward strand.
GCCTAAGGGGTGCTGTGCATACAGTGGAACAATTGGTCAAGGTTGGGTCATTGGTGGAAAGAGATCTTAATTCCAAAAGAGACTATTGGGCCAAAATAAATCAGATGAAAGCCAATGAAAAAGGGAAGAAGAATCCAAAAGCCCGTCATGTCAATGTCTCCAAACCCCTGTCTGGACCAAGTCAACATCTAGCTTTGGTGCAGACTACCACCCCTCCGTTGCTTCGAGCGGTTTTGGGAATTCGGGGCAAGCAAGTGGAAGCTATCCTAGACACCGGCTCCACATTCACTTTAATGCAGAGACAGCTGTGGGAAGTGTTGGCTAAGCCAGGTGAGCAACTGAGGAAACATTTCAACAGGACTTTCATGTTAGCTGATGGGAAGGCCCAAACCTCAGAAGGCCGAGTCCATATTACCTATGAGTGGCATAGAATGATGTGGACAGTTGACACTTATGTGATGGCAGACCAGCAGCTTGCTTTTCCCCTTATATTAGGCCTGGATTTTTTAAGTCAAACTGGAGTACGTCTACATGTGGGAGAACATAGTTATGAACTGTGTATCAATGGACGGATGACTGTGTTTCCTTTTCTCTGCCAGCCCCTTGGGGAACAATTATGGAGCCAGCAGGAGGAACAGGTTATCAGTGTGTTTATGGCACTGCCCCTTGAGTCTGGAGTACATGAGTCAGTAACTGTTGTGGAATCTTTATTGAGGGATGACCTGATACAGAGCCATCCTCAGGTAATACAACAGCTGCTGTACGCATGGCCTTCTGTCTGTTCCAACAAGCTGGGGAAGACAAACATAACCACCCACCAGATAATAACCACTGATGACCTCCCAGTTAGGTGCAAAGCCTATCGAGTTTCACCTCTAAAGAAGGATTTAATGCGGGAAGAGATTGAAAAGATGCTCCAAGATGGCATCATTGAGCCTTCACAATCTTCTTGGGCATCCCCAGTGGTACTTGTGCCTAAACCTGATCAAAGCCTCCGGTTCTGTGTTGATTATAGGCGTTTAAATGCTAAAACGCCTCAAGATGCTTATCCTATACCCCTCATCCATGATATTCTAGAATCCATGCATGGAGCAAAATATTTCAGTACGCTGGATTTGAAATCAGGATATTGGCAGGTGGAGATGGAGAAGAGTAGTCAGGAAAAGACTGCTTTCAATCACCCCCTTTGGCCTATATCATTTTTTGACAATGCCTTTTGGTCTGAAAAATGCTGGAGCTTCTTTCCAACGTCTCATGGAGAGGGTATTAGAGGGGTTGAGAGGCAGTATCTGTTTTGTATACATCGATGATATTATTGTATACTCTCCATCTAAACAGCAGCATCTTCAGGATCTTGAAGCAGTCTTTTGTAGACTCCAGAAGGCCAACTTGACTCTGAATTTGAAGAAATGCCATTTTCTCAAGACCCAGCTAAAATTCTTGGGCCATGTAGTCTCAGGAAAAGGGGTGGAAGTGGATCCGGAAAAGACATCTGCTATTACCAACTATCCCATACCTCATGATCTTCTTTCCTTGCAGAGGTTCTTAGGCCTGATAGGATGGTACCACAAGTTCATTTCTCATTTCGCTGAGCTTGCTGCCCCCTTATATCATTTGCAGCGAAAAAACGTTCCATGGGTTTGGACCAAAGAATGTCAGCAGAGTGTGGAGAGTTTGAAAGTAGCCTTGCAACAAGCCCCTGTGCTGGCTCAACCAAATTTTCTTCATTCATTTCAAGGACAAACCAGTGCCATCGGACTTGGAGCAGTACTTGTGCAAAAGATTGATAATGAAGAATTTGTTATCGCTTATGCCTCAAGAAGTCTAAGGGGAGCAGAACTAAACTATTCAACCTCGGAGAAAGAATGCTTAGCTGTTGTATGGGCAGTAGAAAAATGGCATCACTACTTGGAGGGGGTACCCTTTGTAGTATACACTGACCATGCAGCATATTTTGACAGGAGAGCACCTAGGGGAAGGAAGGCCTTCTTTAAGAGAAATGGCCAAGCAAGTTGAGGGAGGAAGCATGTGAGTTGATCCTGTTTGACTCAAACGGATTGGTGTTTTTTAGCCTTCTCTTTTGAAGTCGCTTATGGATTAATTTCCCATCGAGATTCAAGAGAAGACTTGTTTTTTGGGGGTGTTTTTGCTATTTCATCACGTTTGGAGGATCATTATCATTTTTTGGACATTTTGATTCATTTTTTGGGGCTCAAGGACTAAGGATTCATACATAAGGACAATACTTCTCAAGCACGGACTATTTGATCAAGGACTCTCGGATAAGTGTCATTTTTTCTGATTTGACTATTGAGTCATCAATATACTTTGTTGGTTAACCTGCTTATGTCTATCTTTGTCTGATTACAAGTGTTGATTCAGTTATTCCCCTTATTCATTAATGCCTTGTGAGTACCCTGAACTTCTAAGTGACTACTGGTTTAGTTAAATTGCAAGTCCAGTTTGTTACAACGCGGTTGGAACAACATGAGGGTGAGTAATTACTGACAGAATTTTCATTTTTGGGTGAACTAACCCTTTAAAGCCCATGTTGCAGGTTAGAATACCCAGTAAGCCAATGTATAGAAAAATAATGTAGGAACTAGATTTAAATATAAACATATACTTATAAAACGCTATTTAGGCTTCTGGAGTCGTTTTTGTGAGAAAATTTTACTTCCGCATTTGAAAACCGCCGAACCGGAAGTGACGCAACATGAGGTAGAGCGGTCAAAGTAAACAATAGGAAAGCAATGGATCGCAATGACAGCTCGGAAAGCTGGGGGAATTGTAGCCTAAATGTTTACTCGTATGATATATATAATTCATATAATTGATATATATGATGATATCATATAATTATGAGCCTGATATGAAGCCAAGTGAGCAGGACAGGCCAGGGTTAGACAGAACAACGGTGAGTTGTGGTGTGAGGAGAACAGGGCAAGAGAACAGTGTTAGCTTATAGATGTATTCACGTTAGCCTGACGATATGTATAACACTATGCTCAGATCACAATACTGTACTATTATCATCATGTATCAGGCAATAGCAAAGCTAGTTTTTAGACCCTTACCTGCATGTGTTGTGTGTGTCAGCCATTAGGAGACAGTTTCCAGAGGAAGAGGGACTTTATAAAGGCTTTGAATTGACCCATTTGGTGACGATGAATACAAAAAATTATCACAATCACAACTGTCTTACTGTATAAAAACGTTATATGTAGAAACAGCCAACACAAACATTAAAGTTGGTTTGTACAGATTGAAAATGAATTATAGAACATAATATACTATATTTATAATAATAATAATAAGTGTTGGCTGCAGACTAATAACAAACACATAAATGCATTACAAGTTTATGTAGGATATGTTAATGAATTAAATTAAGACAAGGCACATTTTGTAAAACAGATGTACAATATGTGATCTCTTACGGATCCGTGAGCATCATGTTTCCCGCCGGCGGCCGAACCACATGCTGACGGGCCGCGGACCGTCACCGGGCGACCCAATGAAGGAGCTGGGACAGTGTCCACATATCGCCGGGATTATAATCATTCGGTCTATAGTGAACGCTACACACTACCGCGTTATTCAAAGCAAAAGCAGAAGTGAAGTCCCGTCTCTTACCCTGCACAAAACGCACACAGGCACGGAAGATCGCACCGTCCTTTTTCTTATTCGGAAACCTGTGGACTCGATGTCCTGACAGGCCATAATTCACAATCATTTACCACGACGATGATTAATTGAAATACAATAAGCACCGAAAACACACTGAATCATGACCGCTCCAACTGAATACCAACCTATCTCTGCACTGAGCGAACGCAGAGCCGGCAAACGACTACCTCATGTGGCGTCATATGACGCGATGGTGAAAAAAAGCGTTTTTTCAACACGGTCAAGGAAACGGTCACGTTTTCTATTAAATTTGTGCCCTTATGTCTTGCAAAACAATTTTTAATCCTGCATTTACTTTTCATATGGTATTTTCATACAAGGTTATATTAATAAAAATTTTTTTTAAAACCTGCAACATGGGCTTTAAGCTTCATAATTTTATTCAAATCTCATTTCATAACGTCATAACAAATGGAAACATTTGAAGTAACATATGATAATCAATTATTTTTCTCTAGTGTAGTGTTACTGAAGTGTTCCTTTTTAATGATTTATAGGCCGCCTGCTATAGGCTATTGTTATTATTATTGTATGCAGCACTGCACATAGCATATATGCCTACAAGGCACAACAACCCTGGTGTTCATTTATTTATATATATATATATATATATATATATATATATATATATATATATATATATATATATATATATATTAGGGCTGGGCACGTTAACGCGTTTTTATCGCGTTAACGCATTTATTAATTAACGCCGACAATTTTTGTATGGCACGTTAACGCAGATTTTTTTTTATTATTATTTTGAAAGTCCGTTGCTCACTGGCTCTGAATACACATAGGCCTACAGTCCAACCATGGGTCACAGGAGGGGTGGGATGTTGGTCAGCCAGCAAATAACCCTCCCAAACAAGCAGTGGAGGAAGGCTTCGGCAGGTTCTCTCAGGTGAACAGAAAGGGAGACAGCGCTCCATGAGTGAACGGGAGACAGCGCTCCACGAGTGAACGGCAGGCGCTCTATTGATAGAAACCATAGCAACGGCTTCAGTGCGCAGCTGCAGCCTTTTTAACTTGAATTAAAATTATACATAACTTTACCTGATAGGCCTGCGTTTAGTTTAACGGGGATGCTCTGCCATGTGAATTCCCTCCTGTTGATGTCCTGATAACTATTTAGATTCAGGAAACTCACAAACAGCGAGGATCAGTCTCTCTTCCAATTAATTGTGCTGCGCGTCATGTACAAAAAGTTCAAGACAATTCAACTTCGGCAGCGGGCGGGCGTGTGAGCCCAACTGAGCACAACCGCGACAGTTTCACGGGAATGCACCCGCTTGTCGCTGCACCTTGTGCTCGACCACTTCACCTTACTCTAACAGGGAAACTTGCTACTGAACACAGACTGTTTCTGCTGCTCCCTGATGAAAGATACCTGTTGATACCTGGTCAGAAAACCCCCAAAAAACAGGACTCTGATGGTAACTTGTTTTAACAAGCTAGATAAAAGGTAATGCCCTGGCAGTGGCAAATAGCTTTGGTTTAATATTTGATTTGATTACATTAATGTTTAAGTTGAGATTTACAAGAAATATTTTATTGCTACTGTGTAAAGGGAATACTGCTAGTAAAAAGCACATTAGGCTATTTGTTTAAAGTTTTTGCAAACCACATGTTATTGCACTTTTGTGTATATAGCAGTACATTTAGATCAAAAGTGTGCAATACACTACTTTAGAATTCATTATTAAATTTTGCGCGTAACAATGCGATTAATCGCGATTAAAAATTTTAATCATTGCCCAGCACTAATTTATATATATGTACAGTGGGGAGAACAAGTATTTGATACACTGCCGATTTTGCAGGTTTTCCTACTTACAAAGCATGTAGAAGTCTGTAATTTTTATCATAGATACTCTTCAACTGTGAGTGACGTAATCTAAAACAAAAATCCAGAAAATCACATTGTATGATTTTTAAATAATTAATTTGCATTTTATTGCATGACATAAGTATTTGATCACCTACCAACCAGTAAGAATTCCGGCTCTCACAGACCTGTTTGTTTTTCTTTAAGAAGCCCTCCTGTTCTCCACTCATTACCTGTATTAACTGTACCTGTTTGAACTCGTTACCTGTATAAAAGACCTGTCCACACACTCAATCAATCAGACTCCAACCTCTCCACAATGGCCAAGACCAGAGAGCTGTGTAAGGACATCAGGGATAAAATTGTAGACTGCACAAGGCTGGGATGGGCTACAGGACAATAGGCAAGCAGCTTGGTGAGAAGGCAACAACTGTTGGCGCAATTATTAGAAAATGGAAGAAGTTCAAGATGACGGTCAGTCTCCCTCGGTCTGGGGCACCATGCAAGATCTCACCTCGTGGGGCATCAATGATCATGAGGAAGGTAAGAGATCAGCCCAGAACTACACGGCAGGACCTGATCAATGACCTGAAGAGAGCTGGGACCACAGTCTCAAAGAAAACCATTAGTAACACACTACGCCATCATGGATTAAAATCCTGCAGCACAAGCAAGGTCCCCCTGCTCAAGCCAGCGCATGTCCAGGCCCGTCTGAAGTTTGCCAATGACCATCTGGATGATCCAGAGGAGGAATGGGAGAAGGTCATGTGGTCTGATGAGACAAAAATAGAGCTTTTTGGTCTAAACTCAACTCGCCGTGTTTGGAGGAAGAAGAAGGATGGGTACAAACCCAAGAACACCATCCAACCATGAAGCATGGAGGTGGAAACATCATTCTTTGGGGATGCTTTTGGTTATTGGTGATTTTCTGGATTTTTGTTTTAGATTCCGTCACTCACAGTTGAAGAGTACCATTGATAAAAATTACAGACTTCTATATGCTTTGTAAGTAGGAAAACCTGCAAAATCAGCAGTGTATCAAATACTTGTTCTCCCCACTGTATATGTGTATTTTGTAAATTATAAATCGCAATTTTAACCAGAAAAATCTAAAATGTATTCCCAAAATCGTGCAGCCCTATAGTTTCTCTTGATATCAGCATGTTCACAGCTGTTTTTTGTTTTTGTTTTGTTTTTTACAGGGACCAGATGCCACCGATGAGTCCTGCTGACTTCAACATGAGTCTCTGTTAATGAACATGGTAAAGTGAAAAATCAAACACCTTGGAAATTACAGGTATGTACTATGTTTCAGGAATGGCACACAGGTGTGTGACTGTTCAAGTCTCTGTCTTTAGATCAGTGTGTTCGATAATGTGCTTTTTTGTCATTTGTTGTGTATCTTTGGATTATGTTGTTTTGTAAATAAATCCAAACAATCAAAAAGCCATTATTTTTTAAATCTCCTCATTCTTTGTGCAAGGTTGCTCAGAATGATAGGGCCTGATAGCTCCTAATAGGGACATTGTGGGAGGGTCTTTGTCTTTCTGAGGTGTGAAATACATCAATATTCATGATGTTTCACACCTCCTCGCATAAAGCTTTCTTACACAAAACATGTCTTACAAATTATAAATCAATATATTGTTTTATCTGAATGAGCAGTCAGGATGATTTTCACATAGTTTTGAAACAAATATTATAGGCTACATGATACAATTTTCAAAAGTCTTGTGAAGAAATAATCAGTATGGGTTTCATGGCCTTATTTCAGTCACAATTTATTTAATGTTTTTTTCACAACCCACACATACACGTCGTTATCTCAAGACTACAAACTTTTACATAGATGCTGCTGACATTATTGTAGCAGAGTTTGTGCTGAATACAGTGTAATCAGACTTTAGCCATGAAAATGTCACAAGTAACAGAAATAAGCACAAATGTCAGAGCATGTCAGAACACCTCTAGGGCCCAGAAAACACCTCAGACCCCAGAGGGTTAAAAGGCGATTGGTCAAGCAGAAGCCCACAAATTGTGATCTGAGCACTAATAAGGCAAAAATGGATAGGCATTAGTCAGGATTTGGCCCAGAAGCTGATATCCAACTGTGGCGAGCAGGACGAGGCTGAGGGCCATGGGAGAATGGCGTGAGGCCGGTGGCGTGATTGCTAACGAGCGACACCTGTGAGACGCACCGGTCTCGTATCTCTCATAGAGGAGTGGAATCATAAAAGGAGGAGCGACGACAATGTTTTTGCTAATAAAGCCTTTAAAGGTTATGAAATGCTCATCATTGTTTTACAGTATACCATAGAAACATGTGAAACATATAATATACAAATACTGAAGCAGCAACTTTTGTGAAACAAAATTGTCACTGACAATATATTTGCCACAGCTGTACTGCACACAACTCATCAGGTACTGGTGGAATACAACAGACAATGAAGAGGATATTTAACTGGAAGTAACACAGTTGTGATCTTGCAGAGAGTAAGAGCAAAGACGAGGACACATGAAGGATATGAACATCCAGATAAACAATACACTGAAAGTCTCAAATTGGTCCTGAAGAGTCTTTCTTTTGTCTTACTTGTACAGTTTTACAGGGTAATACAATGGAGAGACCAGACGCTTACTGTGTGTCTGTGCTGGGTGAGTGTCCATGATGAAGGGGAATAGGTAAGCTTGATTAGAACTCTACTAAGTGTGAGTGACGTATAGCTGGCAGCGTCAGGAGTGTAACCTTGACAAGTAGTGTTCTTGGACCAACGATGGGATACAGTAAAGTTGAATCACAAGAAGAACAATGCCCAACTGGGCCTGGAAGAGGGTTCAGCCATTTGGTGTTGTGAAGGTATTCTAGGTTGCGATGGTCCGTGATCACTAGGACTTCCAGCCAGTTGCTCCACACTTCTGGTGCCAGCTTGATAGCAAGAAGCTCACAGTCACCAATGTCGTAGTTCTGCTAAGCTTTATGAAGTAGGCGCATGGATGGTACGTGGACAGATTCTTCTGCTGCTGAGACGACACTGCTCCAATGCCTGAGGTGGTGACATCCACTTCCACCACAAAGGGGAGGTAGGGGTTGGCATGAATAATGATAGGTATGTTGGTGGATTGCAGTGCCTTCCTGTTACATTGTTCGTACTAGATAGAGAGGCAGCCGCATCCCTTCCCTAAGATTTGAGCAAACATTGGGTTTGTTATCTCTTAGCTCTCAGGATGCATTTTGCAATGGGCAAATTCTATCTGGAAGTAGTCCCCATCATGCAATTAGCAGTGAGTCAGGATCAGTGGTGAGGCACTTGCAACTCTAACAAACTTCCAGATGTCACCAGATGAGCCCCAACAGTGGCCATATTCAAGTCCAGACTAAAGACATTACCAATGCATTCTCTCACTAAAAATGATGCAAAGAATGCTGTGTTCTTATTTCATTCATTTTTTGGTTATTTTATGTATAATCATTCAGTTACATTGTGGCATTTTTAACACGTGAACCGCTTCGTTCCTGTGCAAGTACTTGTGTGAGCCTTAAGATTTCCTTTTTGTGAAAAACTCTTGCCACACAGTTTACAGATGAAACATTTCTCTCCAGTGTGAAGTCTCATGTGAGTGTTGAGGCTACTTTTATGACTGAAATTCTTTCCACAGTGATGACATATAAAACTGTTCTCTCCTGAGTGAATCCTCATGTGGCAATTAAGGGTTACTTTACGTGTGAAACTCTTTCCACACTGATCACATGTGAACGTTTTTTTTCCAATTAACGGTTTCTCTCCACTGTGAATGATAATGTGATACCTAAGATTTACAACAGTTGTGAAGCGCTTTCCACATTGATCACATATGAAAAGCTTTTCTCCAGTGTGAATTCTCATGTGGGAATTAAGGGTGTTTTTATGTGCAAAACTCTGTCCACAATGAGAGCAAGTATAAGGCTTTTCTCCAGTGTGAATTCTCATATGGGCTTTAAGGTTTTGTTTTTGAGTAAAACTCTTTCCACACTGTTGACAGGTGAAACGGCTGTCTCCAGTGTGAATTCTGATGTGGACATTAAGGTTTTGTTTTTGAGTGAAACTCTTTCCACACTGTTGGCAGGGAAAACTGATCTCTCCAGTGTGAATTCGCATGTGGACATTAAGGCTTTGTATTTGAGTAAAACTCTTTCCACACTGTTGGCATGTGAAAGGCTTCTCTCCAGTATGAACTCTCATGTGGACTTCCAGGTTTCGTTTTTGACTGAAATTTTTTCCACATTGACGGCAAGTGAAATAACTGTTAGGTTTGGTCTTTTGAGCTCTTTTTCGTGAGCAAGTCTTTTCCATCATTGTGGATTTCTTTCCAGTCATGTAATCATGATGTTTCTCATACTGATCTTTCTCTTCCATTCCATTCGGTTCTTGACTCTCCTCTTTCAGCAGCATCAAGTCTAAAGCGAAAACAGACAAATACAAATTAACATGAGTTTAATGGCACAAAACAGCAGACATAAAAACCAACTCAAGGTATCGAAGCCTACTGAAATCAGTCTACTGAAAGAGGAGTTGTCTGCAATCTTTCAGGACTTTCAAGCACTTTTTCCAGCATCAATTTTTAGTTTTCAAGGACACTATAAAATACATGTTACTATTGTTACATCTTCCTCTTTTAATCTAGGGGTAAATAGTGAACGACGACCAATAAATATGTGGAGAGACCTTGAGATCTTCAACACTCCAGCCCCAGAGTCAAAAACAACCAAACATTAGGGTTTCAAAGATGGCATGTCTGCCTTTTATTTTTACGTTAAGCAGGGGTTCAAAAGTAACCAAGAAAATATTAAATAAAACATTACAAATAAACCAAAAATACAAACAAAAACATTACCTCAGGAGGAGGACCCAAACAAAAGAAAACCAAAATACCTCTAAATTAAGGGGATAACATTTACTTACCTATACATAAAATAAAGAAAAATAAACAACATATATCTTCCCTCACTCCCTAACTATCCATTAAACAGGAGAAAAGATATAGGTATCCTCCACCCTACGTTACCCACAAGTTTTAACTTATCATTAATGTCATTAACTCAGCTGAACGTTATGATGCACACATTGTAACCCAACAACAAAGAGCGCAACGAGCACCAGCTCGTCTGGGACTGGAGAGTGGAACGACCTCAACACCGAGTTTGTCTCTCTCTTTCCTCCACGCTATCTCAGCTGCTTTATAGGGAAATCCCAGAGCCATAGAGAGAGAGAGTTGCGACACTCTTTGATGTCGCCGCTATGGCTGTCACATGGTTCATGTAAGCCCCAATAGTTCCAAAACGTACGCTGGCTGTCATGTTCTTCTATGGGACAGACAGCAGCGATTGCATTATTGAACGGTAAATATAAAATAAAACACACACCCAAGTACTTTTTCAGCTGTTATTGCATTTTGTTAATGTCAGTTTTGCATTTGGAGAAGTTTTAGGCTATATTTTTGGAGGGAAAAGCTTAGTGTTCATGTTCGCATGGGTAGCACTGGCTTTAGCGGCTCTAACTTAACTTTTCCATATCATTCATCTGATGATGGACGTCTCATGATATTTATTTTAGCACAACTGGGCTGTATTAGGCTATTGATTCCCGTGATTTTGCTTTATTAGGCTATTGATTCCCGTGATTTTGCTTATAAATTTTGATTCAGCCATTAGCCTACCTTCGTGATCACGCAAAGAGGTCTGCCGTGGCGGTCCGTTCAGAATTCGCTTAGAAGCTAGCTCACTTCTTCTGATGAAAGTGGCCACCCCCAGGACCACAACGTGAAACATGATCATGTTAAGACTAAGAATATTATTTTAAGATTAAGGCCATACACATTATCCAAACTATAACAGATTAAAAACGAATTTAAGCATGGCTGATACAAATGAAGGTTTTCAAATAAAATATTTTTTATTAAACAATGACAGACAACAAAAATGTGTGCTTGTGTGTGTGTGAACAAGAAAAACAAAAACCAGGGGCAGGTGATCCATGAAACAGACAGGACTGGTGATGGCCATAACAATCCTAAAGGTCCAGCATTGTTCTCACAAGCCGCTTCACTCAAGACAATAATAACATAATGAAAAGTTAGTATATCCCAAAAAATTAAATTAAATAAAAGTTGCTATAAAGGTGGTAGCGATTCATTACCGAACTCTTAGCTGACGAAGTCGCGCTAGCAGGCAGTGCTTGAAAATTGGTTGAAACAACCAACATAAAATATAAATAATTACGCTGTGCATGTACAAATGAAGACCAGTATAAGCATCGCAAAGGGCCTCTGATACAATATAGACAGTTGACAATTCAAAAGAGGTCGATATTTCGGCAACTTAACTCTGGAACAACTCGACGCGCAGCAATGTAAGTGAATGGTGTCCAACGCCCACATGACAGTGTTTGGAACTATTCCGATCTTCATATCCCGGAAGTAGACGGTTAAAAGCGCCGCCATTATTTACAACGGAGGTCTATGGGAGTGTCGCAACTCTCTCTCTCCATGGCTCTGGGAAATCCTCAATACACGCACCAATTAGTGCGTTGCCAGCACTCAGATCAATGAATGAGCACAGGTGGTAGTAATTTACCTATCAAGAAAGCAAAGACAGAGAAAGAGAAAGAAATATACACTCCTTGTATAAACAACAATAACAGATTAAATACATCCTTGGATGCAACACTGTACTATACATAAAAATGCAGATTAAGGACAGAAAATAAACTAAGAAACTTGGTTGTCAGCTGTCATAACCATATCATTGGCAAATAAGATAACTACACATCTAGTGCACATTTTGTATGCCTCCCTAATCAAACACTCCAGATTCAACTCATTAGTAGAGACTTCTGAAGTGGGTGTATCAACAAGGACTGGAATGTTAAATCAGCTGTCCTACTAACACAAAGTTTGCCAGGCCAAAACACAGCTGACAACCTCACAGCTAAATGAATTGATGCGGTGGAGACTTGGGGACTTACTGGGAAAGTGTCTGCATGTGTTTACGATAATGCATGAACAGTGTGGCAGCAAACTCTCCCGGATGGGTGCAATGGGACTGTTTTGCGCATACACTGCAGAGCTGGTTAATGACAGTTTTAATGTGTTTGTGCATCAGGTTATCGTTACAGCTGGGCAGCTTGTCAGACACTTCTTCAACCACAACACCTCTACATACAATCGTGCAAAACAAGATGAAACTCAGGGTGTGATGTGTTTGGAAGACTTCTTCAACATAGGTGGGCTGTTCTGTCTAACCGAACGGTAACAAAGCTGCAAGTAACCAGAACCCTCGAGATCCGAGATGAATACTGGCAGAAGATTGCAGAGATTGCGCCAGTGTTGGAAACCTTAAAATGTCCAACCACCATCATGTCAATAGAAAAAGAACGTGTCAGTTTCCAACATTTACCCCATCACATTTAACCTCTTAAACATATACCTGATCAGAGCCGAGGATGACAGCCAAAGATTGACAGAGTTCAAGGCGAAGGTTCAGAAGTCCTTAAGTGACTCCATGCGGGTAGTTGTTTTCATTATTAACCTTTAATTATTATTATTCCTTTAAATTGGTATAATCCCTAGCGTGTAACGTAATTGGGATCAATTGAGGGAACCCTACCATCTTCGAGTGTCTACAGAACGAGCCAATGAACGTTAGCGTGCGTGAATCGCGTCACGAGCCCCGCAGCACGGGTATAAACAAGAAGTGGGCGCACGCACCTTTGTCTTTCACTTCAGAGCCGAGCTTCCTGTTTGTTTTTGACTACCAAAACTGCGTTGAAGACTCTTCATCTCTCCACTACAGTGTTGCTGTCACGGCGCGATCAGCGAGTGACTGCGAGCTTATAGCTCAAACAACTGCTGTTATTATAGCATCAACATTTCTATTGTGTCAGTTCAGTGGGCGTTCCCCGTGAGAGTGACAGCACTGCTGTACACTGAGGCCATTCCCTGGGTGACTCAGCACTGTGTGAGGGTAAAAAAACAACAACAAAAAACACACATTCTTCACACAAGAGCAACAAAGGCGTGACACTGCGTTTCTGGATGCGGTCATTCCCTAGCGCCAGCAGACGGCCACAATAGCTGCCTCTCGTGTTTGGGCATTCAGCACGCTGATGCAGCCTTTGTGAATAGTTCATGTTCCCATAGCGGGAATATGACTATGGCAGCGTTAAGATTGAGACATGCTTCTTCGTGGGTCCCTCACGCCTCACAAACGCTGCCGCCGTTGGAGCCTTCAAAGGAGCGTGCTGGTCCTTCGCATGGACAACCAGTCACTCCAAGATGACAGGCGCTTTTGGTGACGTATGATTACGCATAGGCTAATATGTGTGGTAAAAAAATAAACCAATAGCAATGGGAAACTCTTGAGTTGTCATCCAATGTGAAGCCTATGCTATAACGAATACGCCCATGTGTGGATTTGCATAATCTCGCGTATATTACATTGCAACTTTGATTGCGCAACCATTTGCTTCCTGGAAATTTACGCACACACGCTCATCGTGACGCACAGAAGTTGTCCTGACTCCTGCTACACCTGCTCTCTAGCGCTCGCTCCGTTTACATTCGCCATTTCGACTGCTGCAATGCATTCACGTCGGGGACAGAAGTTATTTTCTCCTGCAGCTGCATTGTAAGAACTTCAACGAAGCAGTGATGAAGAAAATGTGGAATATTCAGAAGAGAGTGCTGTATCCAGCGTCGACTCTGAAGAGGAGGCTATGTTTTTGGAAGGTCTCGATCCAGTTTTAGATCGGTAAATGTCTAAACGTTTTTGTTACATTGCTTTTTAGTTTTGATTTTCTGCACTATTGCGGCTTTGAAGTACTTTGAAGTACCGTGAAATGCCATTGTTATTCAAGTGCTGTATTAGAAGAAACCCTGTACAACAATTGAGCATATTATTTTATGTAGCTAAGTAGGCTACTGTTATGTATGTAGATCGCAAGACGAAGTTCAAACAAAACTCTTCAGAGGAGAAAATGCAATAATATGGGTCATTTTCTGTGTGTAAGATAATCAGTTGTGTTAGGTGTGTTCCTAATCCTTTTTGTGTAATTCAACAGTGATGAAACTTCAGATGATGACTGGGCACCAGAGGCCTCTGGACAACAGGCAAAGCGTCCCTGCGTGGCTGCAACATCTTCAGCTGCCTCCAGAAGTTCAAGAGGACAGAAAGGAAGACAGAAACAGCCCAGCACTTTGTGGTAAGCAAATAATGTGATGAGCATATCTCTTGAGAAAAGAAAATGATATTTTAGAGCATCATTATTGTCTGATTGCAGTCTGCATTATTAGCTGGTGGTGTAAATGTTCAATAATAGTAGCAATAGAGTGGGTATGGAGGTATTTCGTTGTATGTGAATGATCATTTGATTTTGAAAATAAAATGTGTATATATCTAAATTTCTTTTCCTGTTTGTTATTCAATAGTGATGGTAATTCAGATGATTCACCCAGCACTTCAGGGACAGGATGGTGCAGTAACATGGACAGCACAGAACCTCCTGAAATCATCTTTAGGCCTCTTCACGCTGTTGGAGCAAAGCTTATAAAAACAGCTTCGTACAGTCCGCTGCAGCTGTTCTTTTCAAGTTCGTTGCTGCAGACACTAATGGCTAACTCCAATGCCTATGGACGCTTTGTATAAAAGCGTCTGCCAAATGCATAAATGGATCAATGCGCCAGAGGGTCAACGGCAAGCCATGGAAAGAAATAACCATGAAAGACATGATGTCATACCTGGCACTTGTTATTTACATGGGAATGGTGAAAGATTGCCGGACTACTGGAGGAAGTCTGCACTCTACAGTCTGCCCCTGCCATCTGTAATAATGTCAGGGAGGAAGTTTAGTCACGTTTCAACCTCTATTCATCTGAGTGATCCTAAAGCTGATGCAGAGAACAAGAAGAAAAAGGGATCACCAGCCTATGATCGACTCTGCAAAATAAAGCCCATATATGATGTCATCAGGGTAGCAAGCAAGGCATATTTCCATCCCAATCAGCACATTTCTGTTGACGAAAGGATGGTGGCATCCAAAGCCAGATCTGGACTCAAACAGTACATGAAAAGTAAACCCACCAGGTGGGGACATAAACTACATGTACTGGCTGATTCACTTGTCGGCTATACTTGGGACTTCTTTGTATACGAGGGCAAGTCTGCAGCTAATAAAGTCACAGAGAATGGAATGAGTTATGATGCAGTCATGGCACTGGTAAATGAGAAGGTGTTGGGAACTGGTTACAAGTTATTTGTTGACAACTTTTATACTAGTTCAACCCTCTTCAAAGATCTCCTGAGCAAAATTATTTATGCTTGTGGTACCATCAGACCTATCAGAAAAGGCTTTCCCAAAACAACTTTGAACAAGATGCCCAAGAAAGCACCTCGTGGCACCATACGCTGGATAAGGGATGACAGCGTGTTGTTTGTGTAGTGGAAGGACACAAGGGAAGTGTTGGTAGCCTCCGCCTTCCACAAAGCCTTTACTGGTGACACTGTGAAAAGAAGAGTCAAAGGGATTGACGGTTCTTGGTCACTCATGGATGTCTTCATTCCAGTTGCTGTGAAAGACTACAATAGGTTAGTATTATATTATTTTATTTTACTTTATTTTATTTTATGTTATAATTATTTGGTTTACTAAATGTACACATTTTTACTTCTGTTTCCAGGTACATGGGGGGAGTGGATCACTCTGATGCGCTTATTGGATACTACAGCGTCCTTCACAAGACCAAAAAGTGGTATCGGATATTCTTTTATCACTTTGTGGACATCGCAGTGGTAAATGCTTTCCTTCTGCACCAGGATTTGGCAAAGACTAAAAAACAGAAACCAATGTCTCAGAAAGCATTCCGGGAGACACTGATTGTGGAGCTGGCAGGACTTCCCACCAAAAGCAAGGTGCCTGACACTCCTCTTCGTCCTTCTTGAGGGTGTCACAGTCCTGTGCACATCACCAACGACAGCACTGCAGGTAGACGCATATGTAAGATGTGCCGCCGGAATTCTCCTGTGAATTGCCACAACTGTGATGTATCTTTCTGCTACCTCCCTAAAAGGAACAGCTTTATGGAGGATCATACACATAACAACCTCCTAGTGTGGCTTCATATTTAGTCCAAAGCAGAATAACTATTTTGCAATAGGGATTGTGAGAGTATATGTACCGGGTGGACGAGTGGGCTAATTGACAAACTGTCCTTACCTGTGGTAAAACTCTTCTCTATGTGTGCTGGACACTTCATCTTTCACTCTGCTAGTATGAATGACAACCTCCTAGTGTGACTTCATATTTAGTCCAATGCAAAATAACTATTTTGCAATAGGGATTGTATATGTACCGGGTGAGCGAGCTACCGGCTAATTGACAAACTATCAACAGAACAGCACTGCCAAACTGTGCAATACTTTGTAAATAGTAAATTTGTTTGTATTTTTTGGGGGGAACTTTTTGAGAAATGTTTATCACTATGTTGATTGCTAATAACTAAGAAACAGTGTTGTTTTTAGCTATATACAAATATATAAATAAAAAACTTTTATTTGCTAAATAATGCGTCATATTCTTAATAGTCTTTGGTCTTTTAATACCATACTTTCAAGTTGTGTCATAAGCTTTCTCAAGATCAAAGAAAACAGCAATCGCATGTTCCTTCCTTTTAAATGCATCCCGTATGTAATTCAAGGCTAATGAGGTGATCCATGGTGCTTCTTCCTTTCCTAAAACCACACTGAGCATCACTTATAAGATAATTTGACTTCAGCATAGAAGTTGTTTGTTGACCATCTTTTCCATAATTTTCCATAAACAGCTTGTTAAAGCTATTGGACGATAATTGGATGGATTGCTGAGAACCTTTCCTGCTTTTGGGATAGGGATTATCACTGCTTCTTTCCAGGATGATGGAATCATTCCTGATATTGAGATGGAATTAAAAATTATCTAAAGCAAGCACAGATACTCAAGGAAAATTCTTTAAAAATTGATAGTTAAAGTTATCTGGATCAACAGCTGTGTGTGATCTGTGGCCCTCAGCAGTTCTTCCATGGAGAAAAGTTGGTTATATGACTCCAAATGAGCCGATAAAAAGTAAAAAAAAAAAAAAAAAAAAAAAAAGTTTCTGCAAGGATATTAACAATTTCTTGTTTTGTGGTTATAATTTCATCTTGACGTTTGATGTGTTGAATTTGAGGTCCACAATTCTTCCCCATCATTCCCTGAATCAGATTCCAGACTTTTTTGTAGAAAAAAAAATATTTCTAATTTGATGATGTTTACTGTTGTTGGACTTAGGAAAAAGTTTTGCTTTTCGCTATTTTATAGTTTTTTTTGCAGTTTTCATAAAACCATGGCAATCGTTTAACAGTAACAGTGTGTAAACACACAAACAACACCAAATAATGAACTGAAAGAACTGAAGAGCTTAAATAGACAAGATAACGAACAAAATACAAACAGGTGGGAACTAATTAACCAGTAACCAAGGTGACAAAACTAGTTAGACGGTGGGCCGAACGCTGCTATCTGCTTTAGTTTTTGAAATGATAGATCCTCGAGGATAGAGTAGCTGCTTTTTTCACATAAACTAAATAATTTTTTTCTGAACACATATCTGTTTGTTGGCAGTGTCAAGTCGATCATATTTTTGTAAAATCTTGGGGAAATCACCATAAAATCTTCTCTAACGAAAACTACACAATCAAACATTTTCCAGCAGGAATCCTATCCGAAGTCGAGAAACATTAACAGCAGCATCCAAGATTCCAGGTGTAATGGCTCCGGTAAATACTGCTGTTTACACCTGTCTTATAACGTTAGCTTAGTACATGAACTCTGTAAACCATTAACATATAACATTATTCCGTTTTATGTTTGTATTTACAGGTAACGTTATACTTGATAGAAATGACATACAGCTCACAGAGAAGAAAACATTTGTTTTGAGGAGATACAGAGCTAACGTGTTAGCATGTAAACGTTAGCTAGATGTAATTTTAGCATTGCATGTTAACGTTAACGTAAACAGTTATTCTATCAGGCTGTAGTGCCGTAAATTAGGATATGAAAGACGATTACTAGACAGAGATTAAAGTGGAAAAGATAACATGTATCATATAAGTTTACATCTACTAGCTAAATCATCTAATAGCTATGGAAGAGATAACATGTAACGTTATTAGCTAGCTACATACGATTACATCAACTACAGACAACCTAACCTAATGTGCATCTCCCTTTGACACATTGTGTTTTTTTACAGGAGCAGTACACAAGCTCCAAGATGCCGACAGGGGCTGGGGGAAGTGTCATCCAGTCAATCCCAAAGAAGTCTCCCTCAATCTTCCAACCATGGGCCATTGGTGGGGGAACATCAGGCTGACTCTTCAGGGACCTTCTGTATATGGCTGCCTGGTAGTTTACCCGCTGGGTGTGGTTATGCAAGGCATCCCTGTTTGGTGGTAGACTTCTGTCTGTGCACTTTCCACTCTTGAACAGCTGAGACCCTGCATAATTGACATCCCTACAGTCTTTAAAGTCATAGAGTGCACAGGTAAATGCTTCTGTAGCTTCACACAGATCTGCTGGCAGTTGAAAAGCTGTTCCCAACCTACTCATTGTGGCACAATGGTCTTCATTAGAAAGCAGTGTTTTAATTGCCTTCACTTTACCAATGCCATACAGAGCACTTACTGTATCACAGCCAGTGAAACAGTGAAGTCCAATCAGAGCATCTGATATTTTATCACCTAGATGGCTCTGTATTTGCTGTACAATGCTCCAATTTCCCTGCAGAACGAAATGGCCAATACAAACACATCAGTGTCAGGACTGTTGATCACAATATTTGTACTGTACTGTGAGGCATGCGCACAGTGAAGCAACAGCCGAGTGTCTGCCTCCTCTTGTATCGTAGACAGTGCTGGCAGTGGTAACACCTCAAAGTCTGTGCCACTGTTGTTTATTCTGATTATGTGACACTCAGAGCCATGTCCAACTACCAATGTAATGTCCTCAATTTGATCTATCCTAGACTTAGACCACGACTCAAAGAAAAACTGTTGCAGTTGCTCCTTGTTGTCACCACAAGACAAGAACTTGGACCATTGTTTTGGTGTTTTCTGGTCAGCTGAATATATTTTAGTCAACTTACATCCTTTTGTAGCTCGTCTGTCTCGTTCCACGTTCTTTATGCTCATCTGTTTGTAGGTATCAGGGACAAAATGAACAACTTCTGATTTACTTGCTTTGGCTGCATTGATCAGGTACATAAGTACATTGTTGGCAAATCTTCCAAATGTATTTTGGGGTTTCATGGCTTGCACTAGTGCCATTGCATCACACACCCAGATTGAGCCATCAGGGATTTCAACTGTGGCTGGTGGATTTACTGACCCTTCTAGAAAGTGCATTAATTTGGCTTTGTCTGTTTTTACAATCGAGCCATCAACATTTGCAATTGCTGCAGGCAAGGGCCCCAGACTATAGACCAGCATTTCCCCTATGTCTATCTTCCTCACTGTTCCAACCACAATAAGCCTTGCGAAGAGATCTCTATCTGCTTTGAAGGCTATCTCCCAGCCTCTCACTTTGGTGACACTTGAGGTAGCTGTGTCCTTAAATGTCTTGAGTTTCATTTTTTTTTCAATGGTGCATGAAATTCAACCTCATCTGTGTTGAGACGTTGCTGAAAGAATTCAACAAATGCCTTCTCACCTATTTCCTTTGCATTCAGCAGATCTGTAGATATGGCTTCTGATGCTACCTGACCTGATGTAACATGGTAAAGATGCTCTTTTTCCAGTGTTTGATCAAATGGGTTCATCATGTGATGTATGGTTGACATAATGCTCTGAACATCTTTTTCATCCTGTTCCTTTCTTTTCTCATCCAATTCTGTTCTCCGTCTCGTTGACGTGTTCTGCCCAGCCATGTCCTTGACCTCCATTGTGATGGCTGCTCTCTCGTGCTGTGTCAGTGTCCACCTGTGGACTGCACCTTTGTTCAACTAAAAACCTGTAAGCCCACCTTTGGTCTTTGAGTCCCTGTTTGCTGTCTGTTCTATTACCTGGTCACATGCAGACCCTGTAAAGGCATATGCCTGCTGCCTCTGTGCCACAAAGTCACCTGATTGTACCTGTGTGTAGATTCTTGGATGAGTTTCCTTTAGAATGTTCATCTCCTGCCAGTATGCTGATAGGTATCTACTGTAATTGATTCTGTCATAGGAAAAGAACCACAGCAGCATGAACCGGATGCTGGAAAGATGCAGACCCCAGTTTGCCTCTCGTGTGGCCCTGATGAATGATAGCAGATGCTCAATGTAGTAACTCCAAAACTGGTATGTCTTGCTTTCTTGTTGTTTGTTGAATTTGTCATAGCCTTCAATGATTGTTTTGAACACCTGTGATTCAATAATTACTGGACATATTTCTTCAGGAAAGGCACTTTGGAGGTCAGCAGCAACTTTTAAAGCAGCTTCACGGCAGTCTTGAGAAAGGGTTTCAAGGTAGGCTTGCCAGCTTAACCTGTGTAGTGCCTCACACATCAACTTGTGGCTTCGGATGCTTCTGTTATATTGGTGACCTGTTATAACTCCCCCAACAGACCCAGCAGCAATAACATCAGCCTCAATCAGAATGTCTTGTAAGCCAGCATCTCCAAATCGCTTGCCAATAGGCTACAGGACAGGAAAGCCATACATGTGTGAAACTCCCCCATTCTAATTGTAAGTCTTTCCTTGTATGTTTCACTCTTCCACCGTATATCCTGAGCTTTGGCATAGATGGCTTGGTCAAAGACTAGAACTATCTCCTGAAGTTGGAGTCTGTCTGCAATTTCTGTTGATCTTTAAGGATGGTTTTTACAGTTCCCAATTCTGTAGGACTTGCATCAATCATTGGAAGATACCCAATATGTTGGTTGGTGGTGGAATTGGATCTCCACGGATCACTGTGTTAAAACCAGTCCAGGAAGGAAGGACTTTGCCATGGACTGCAGTCTTCATCAGGAAGTAGGCACCATCTAATTTTTGTGATGATTTCCTGGTAAGGATGTGGGTGTCTCGATTTAGTTCCACTTCTTTTCCAAAATGTTCTGGGCCTGTTCTCTTCCCTCTGATGTATGTCTCAAGGTTAGTAGGGGGCGGATCAAGAGACCTCTTTCTTGTTTTCTGTAAACACTGATGGTCAGGGGTAGGTTCATTACATGGAATAATTTTTTGAATTATTATGCCATTTGTATAGTGTGTAGTCCCCTTACCAGACAACGTTTCCTCTCCAAAATCATTATTGTCCCAAACTAGAGTTGCTTGCAACTGTACTTGTATGTTTTGGGGGATGTAAGTGTCACCTCGTAATATTTGTAGCTGTGCTAAAGCTGTGTCATGTTCAAGTACCTGTGAGTTAGAGGAAACAGTGCCCAAGACCTAGCTTAATAACATCCTGGCCAATTAACACAATCTTCTCGGCCTCCTCTTCACTAACATTCACTCTTTCATTGTCAGTAGAGGGATCTGTTGTCATGGCTGTAGTCCATGCAATGAAATTGAATAGCTTATCTGGGACCAGATTTGATGCAGCTGATATCGTAAGTTGCGTGCTGTTGGTGGCCATGTGAGTTTGCGTGTTGCCTTACACTTTTCAACTATGGCATATTTCAGTGTCATGGCTGCATGGAACAAGAGGCGGGTCTCATTTGTGTCATCTGTTTCAATTTTTCTTGTGTTGTCTTCATCTGATGATGAGGATGAAGATGCTGATGACAAAGATGATCCAGCTGTGGCAACTTCATCTTGGACCATTTCGTGTGGTGTCAAATCCTCAACATAGACAAAGTCATGCCTTGATAGTTTTTGAAACTTTGGAAAAGGATATGACTTTTTTAGTCTCACTTTTAAGGAACCAGATTTGTAAAAGGAGATGTCAATTCCCTCTGTTTCATGGACACATTTCTTGAACAGTGCATTCAACTTTGATAGCTTAAGCACCTTCCGCTTTCTTAGCAAACTTTCCTCCACCACTGTTGTACAGAAATGCTTGTATCCAGTCTGAAACTGGCTGTTTCCTGTGCAGTCATGTTCATCTGTTTTGTACAGAAATACAGTGTAGTTTCTGTAGCATCTGAAATGATACATTGCTTCTGAGGCAACAAGGTCCATTCCACGTATTTGTAGTAGCAGATTTTCATTCCTGCGTGACTCCGCTGCAAGAAGCAGCTTACCAGCTGTCAGTGTTTCACATTTTTGAGGATTCTCCTTTACCCTCTTCCGGTTATATTTTTGGGTGAAATATGTATCTCTTCTGCATATTATGCACTGCCTTGGAAGGAGATGTGGTGCTCTTTTTAGATGACCCAGAACCTCTGTTGTGGTTGAGCGGAGAACTGTAACCTCTGTTGGCGTATTATCATTTGTATTTGTGGTGTCGGCTTCTTCATCTAATATATTTTAAATGGAAAGATAAGGGAAAAACAGAAAAATGTGATGACTGCATGGATTGTAGTAGTAATGCTTCCAACTTTATGGTTTTACAACCTGTGTCTAACTAAGGGGGACAAAAAGTAAAAAATTGCCCCAATTTTGAAAAACAAACTTGTATGTATGTATGTATGTATACACACACACACACACACACACACACACACACACACACACACACACACACACACACACACACACACATATATATAAAGCAATAGTCAGGGCTCAACAGTGACGGTTGCCAACAACAGCAGCTGCACTTCTGAAATTTTGTCTACCAGGAATTGAGATGGACATGTTAGCAGATAACATTTGAGAATCAAATTCTTTAAATTGTCAAATAAAACAAACAGCATATAATTGTTTGTTTACTCTAATAAAGCTTTTTTTCCTTTTGTTTAGTGTATTAATTACTCATGACATAAATTTGCTAAAAATGTCAACCTTATTTTCAGTTTCAGCAACTACAAGCTGATACCAAGTTGGATAACCACTTCTTCAAATTACTGCTGAGCCCTAATGGTATGCTTTTATTATTCATATTGACACAAGGTGTGATTACTGTATGCATTTTAATCTGGGCTCATCTAGTTACTCTTTTTTTTTATTTTATTCCTGACCGTGAACCAATAATTTTACTACACTAAGTATTTACAACTCTGCTAATCTGTTTCCTCAGGTAATCCCAGATCCTCAGCCCTGCTGTGAGACATCTTCTTGACCTGATCTGACTACGCCCTGACACATCTATTCTGCTGAAACAATGAAAATGCCCTTTGTTTTTCACAGTTCATCATAAAACGAGTAGTTAGACTCGGAGCCTGCAGCTACAGTCCCGCACCCAGAGTCCCATATTCTCAGACCCCTCGTTTTTTCGAGACAGCGCCTCTTATCAAATTGGATCGGATAAACATGTGAAGAACTTAAGCCGAAACGTGAGTATCATCAATTTTATTCAGCGAATCATACTCATTCGATTTCTTTTTTAATCAAACTACTTTATAGCTCATCGATACACCAACATATCAGTCCATTTAATATTTGTAAAGATAGTTTGTAACAAAATTTGAGCCGTTAATGTATGTTTTTTCGCCGAAAATATTTTGATAGCTAACGTTAACCTTTAACCTTGGACTTTTTGTAGACAAGCCATTGTAAAAATTTTACTTTATATAATTTATGTAGACTACTTAAATTAGTTCTTATAAAACGTAAGTATTAAAATGAATCAATATTAATTTAACTGTGATATGAAGTTGTTGCCAGCCATTTACAACTCATACAATTGCCTAATAATCAAATTTA
The DNA here is from genome assembly GCF_965113295.1 of Leuciscus leuciscus. Taxonomy (NCBI): domain Eukaryota; kingdom Metazoa; phylum Chordata; class Actinopteri; order Cypriniformes; family Leuciscidae; genus Leuciscus; species Leuciscus leuciscus. The sequence continues at coordinate 3,202,612 of NC_138731.1, forward strand.
CTATGCCTTTACTATGTATTAACCAGTCTATGGTATTAACATGTGAGCTAGAATGTGTCATTTGGCCTTTTGTTTGGGTTCCTTGTTTTAATTTGAATTGACTGAAATTTGACTGTATGGGCTCTGTGGGGTGGTCTTAAAATTTGAATTTGAGTTTGACTCTCTCTTTTTTTTAAAGATGGATATAACAATTCAAAGGGGGAATTCACTTCCAGAAATGTCATAAATGGTGCAGTGATTTTCACTGCCCATTCTGTGCCCCCATATATTTCATACAGAGCAGTGCAACATGAAGGTAACATTTGCAAACATCTTTTTTTTTTTGCTTTTTGAAAGATCATAAGACTGTGTGTGACAGTGCAATCGTATGCTGTTGTATTCCAGGGTACACCGTACATCGATGCGGTCGCCCCTGCCGAACCCAGCAACATTATCATTGCTTGTACTGTCAGTCAACAATTTTAAGAAAGCCAGATTTCATTACACATTTTGGATCCTGCAAATGTAAGAGCGTTAAGAGAGCAAGTGCCACTGATGCCTGTAACATCACACCCACTGCTGTTGCACAAGCTACTGCCATTGCTGTTCCAGCTACCACAGCCTTCGCTGCCACCTCTGTGCCATCTATCATTGTGCCACCTACTGTTATGCCGCCCTTTGCTCCCACCTCTGTGCAGCTACCACTACTGTGATTATGTGTCCGTGTGGCATTGCCTACAGTTTGAAATGCAACATCCGAGCAGAGAGCCCACGTGATTTTGCGGACATGCTTCTTTCATGGAAGCATATGCCGAACATTGTCATCTACGACTTTGCACGTGGACTGTCAACCCACACTAACCTAAGACAACCACAAACAATACCCTTCACACCATTTGAAGGGAGGTTAATGGACCCAACTGCAGAAAACATAGTGAAAGCCAAAGCTGGAAACGTAAAGGTGTCACTACCCTGGCTGACGTGCAAAAAGGAAAATCCTGACCCTGATGGCCACCCTATTACTGGTTCAGCAGAACATTATGTTCTGTAGGACCGGTTCCATGAGGACAACACAAAGGACGCTCGAGATTCACTGCGGAAGCTTCGCCTGGTCCCGCAACTGGCTGGAAAAGTTAACAGCCAAGTCGTGGAACAGTTATTTGCAAAAAAAAATAAATAAAAAAAAACTACTTCCTAAACATGGCTTTGCCGTCGTCTCGTGTGTTCCTCATGCGAAGCATAATTCACCATTACAATATTCGCAAAAATGAAGAACGACTTAAGCACATGAAAAAGGAGTTTCAGACAAACATTCTAATGAATGTCCACAGCCAGGCTGTTTTGGGTCATTTTTCACTGTACTTGTGCACTTTTGTTATGAATTGGACTGATCTGTTCATTTATGTTTTTGTAGAACATATAACATCTGAGGAATCCATGGATGTGTCAGTAGGTAAGTAAATTCTTGTGTCCAGTCCCCTCCCTCAGGTGGAGCTACACAAATTACTTGCTCACTAAGAGCAAACAGGCACACTAACTTAGAAATTTAGAGCATACACAAAGTTTATGATTTCTAAGCTTGATTGTTTTTTTTTTTTTACCTTACTTTCAGTAGCAGTGCCAGACACCATTTTAATACCCTCAGCAACACCAGCAACCATTGCCATCCCTGCAGTGACTGAGACTGCATCACCAGCCATTACAGCAACCATTGCCATCCCTGCAGTGACCGAGACTGCATCACCAGCCATTACAGCAACCATTGCCATCCCTGCAGTGACTGAGACTGCATCACCAGCCATTACAGCAACCATTGCCATCCCTGCAGTGACTGAGACTGCATCACCAGCCATTACAGCAACCATTGCCATCCCTGCAGTGACCGAGACTGCATCACCAGAAGCCGCTGCTTTGGGACCAACAACCCTGTTGGAATATTTTTCACCAGTAAAGCCATGGGAAAGGACTGGCATCCAGTGCAAGAAAACCTGGTAAAATTATTATGGTTGAAATTTAATGTGCATGCATTTGCAGTCGAGCACTATTGTTTGACTATTTAACCATTTTTTTTATAGCTTGATTACGTGCTGGACGTCAATCGGCCTGGAGCTGAAATTATTGTCAAGGAGGGGAAATTGTGTCTCATTAGAGAGGAGTTTTGGAGCTTGGGTTTGCTGAGGGATATGGAATCCCACGTAAGCAGTCTGCATTTGGAAAGCTATATTTGTATTTACACATTCACTAATGAGTGACTAATTATTTCTTTCAGATTGGAAACGCCTGCATGCAGCTTATTATTGAAATGGCTCGGAATATTGTGTGTATATAAAATATTACAATGTAAACTGTCAAAAAGTTTACATGTGTCTGAATCAACCTACATTTTTGCTTGCTTTCTTTTTCCATAGGGCAAAGATATATACATAGAGAACTTTTATGTTGTTCCTACTTGGAAGGAAACCCCAAACATTGTTACAGCATTACCGGTGAGTGTATATAGTGAGTGGGAGGTAAAAACTATAAAAAGGCATAATTTCTTATTTCAAAAATGTCTAAAAATCAATTTTAGGAGGATGCGGATATGAAAGACGTGCTAGTCTTCCCAGCATGGACAAAAGCTAATGGCCCTGACCACTACATTGTCTGTGTAAGGAATTATTTCTTACTAGATATTGAATGTCACATACATATGTTGATTACAGCGTAATTGGTGTGTTTCTAAAACTAAACTAATCATCAATGCTTCTTCCAAGAACTTTAAAATGAAATCTTTTTACACCTTAAAGGGATAGTTCAGGATTTTAGACATGAATCTCTATAGCTTCCCCATAAGCAGTGTGGTGCATTGACCATGACTTACCCCCGACAGCGTCCTGTGAGCCGAGCTCCGGTCCAGTTTTGGTCAAGATGAAATTAGTCCGGCAAGATTGCTGGGGTCACGGCAATAAAGCTTTTTTCTTCTCAAATCAATATGTGTTCAAAAGAGTAATATATTTGCGTCACTAAAACGTTGTCTATGGAGAGGTCAGACCTCGTAATGGCTTGGCACTATTTTCTCCCCTGTCATATCACTGCGCGCTGCCGCTACCTACAGCCAGCTGCGAGCTGCGCAGGCGCACACCACTTTTTCAGTTGTTCGGCAGTGTTTACAGCAGTGTTTACGTGCTCAGAACAGCTACACGAACGAGCTAACATAGCTACTCACCAAGAGCGATCAGTTTGTACAAGCTTTGTAGAAAATGGTGCGGACTTGTGACTATCCGGACTGTACAAACAAAGATGTGGCGCTTTCTCCTCACACATTTCAAAGATTTCCTGTGGCAGATGTTGCTCTGAGGCGACTTTGGCTCATTGCTCTGGGCTTCAATGTGAACACCAAACTGGCGAAGATAAAGAAGCATCGCGTTTGCAGTGCACACTTCAGCGTAGGACTTCAGTAGGACTCCACTTCTGTCTGCATTAGTTCACACTTAAAACAAGTACACCACCATTTGTCGGCCACTCGATGTCTCACTGCAGCAGCTGTGGCTCCAGCTTCAACTTGTTCAACTTCTCTGTCCATCCTCTCTCTTTCTGTCCTTTCTAACTCCATCTGGCGTAACTCGTCATCTGTGTATTCAGGTTCGTAAAGATATCCTTTTGGCTGTGTGTCGAAGTCAATGTTGTCATCGTCGCTGCTGTAGTCAGACATGTTATCGTTCTCTTTACGAGCTGTAAACAATGTGACACGTGCGCGGCTCCCAGCTGGCTGTAGGTAGCGGCAGCGCGCAGTGATATGACGGGGAAGAAAATAGTGCCAAGCCATTACGAGGTCTGACCTCTCCATAGACAGCGGTTTTGTGCTGCAAATATATCACTCTTTTGAACACAAATTGATTTGAGAAGAAAAAAACTTTATTGCCGTGACCCCAGCAAACTTGCCGGACTAATTTCATCTTGACCAAAACTGGACCGGAGCTTGGCTCACAGGACGCTGTCGGGGGTAAGTCATGGTCAATGCACCACACTGCTTATGGGGAAGCTATAGAGATTCATGTCTAAAATCCTGAACTATCCCTTTAACACATTATAGATTATGAGGCCACTTCGAAGGGAGATAGTCTTTTTAGACTCATTACGCAGAGCACGAATCCGGCTTTGGAGATGAGGAATACAGAGCCATTTTTAAGTCCATCTATGAACTTAGACATGCAGTTTCAGCCTCTAATGTTCCTTTAGCCATTTCTAGCTTTTGTTCTACTATACAATTAGTTTTGTTCAAAGTTTAAAGGCCATGTTTTATTGCCTTTACTCTAATTGTTGGCTATGTTCTCCTAGCCATTTCTTGCATGGTTTGGCTACGTTCATTTAGCCTTTTTTTGCATGGTGTGTCTGTTCTCAGGTTACAGATGAGCTGTCATTTAAATTTGATCAATCATATTCATGTTTTTTTTCTACAGACAAGTTGCCAACTAGTGTTGCACGGTGTACCGATACTTCAAAAGTATCGCGATACTCGGAAATTAAAAACGTCACGATACCTAAATTTATCAGTATCGATACTTAAAATTTTTTGGGGAAAAAACGCCTCCCTATGGACGTCTGTGTTTTTTTCCTGACGCACGCAGCAAAGAACCTGCCGCTGTCAGTGTCATGTGACAAAACACTACAGCGAGATGGCTGCATGTGCGAGCACAAGTGGTCCACGACTCGTAGAAAAAGATGACGCGAGGAGTGACATATGGAAGTACGTTGCCTACCTTGCTCTGTTGCACGGTGCACCGATACTTCAAAAGTAAATAGGAAATGAAAAACGTCACGATTCCTTAATTTATTAGTATCATACTTCTAAGAATGACCACGTTCCAGATTTGTAAGGCCGGCGACACACTGTCTGCGTGTCGTGTCCGTTTTTATTTCGGCTCCCATGTTAACTGCCTGCGTGACACACGCGTCTGGGCGCAGCTCGAGACGCGCGGAAAACGCGTGCATGCTATAAATAGAACCGACGCCTTTTTTTCACGCGACACGCAAGCGTGTTGGAAGCGTTTCCAGGCAAAATAGAATAGGAAAAGATGTTTCTATGTCATTTTGACACGAATACATATTAATAAATGACATTTTGATGTTTGAAAGTTTTGACATAAATACAATATAAATGTAATTTAAAAAAATATTATCGATTTTCAAATATTGCACCTCTCAATACAGAACGAATTATTCTGTAGCCTATTGTTATCTTTGCTGCTATATATTTATGTTTAACATGAAGTATAGGCCTTCCACAACTCTCTCCCCACATGTCAAATATATCACCAATGAGGCTTATCATATGTTACCAATATTAAATACATTGTTTAATATAATCGCTGTTCATATTTTTATTCAAAGTTCAGAATCAAGATAAAGCTCTTATGTTTCTTATGATAAATGAGATAATGCTGCTAAATTTATCTTTTTTTTTTTCTTGAATGTCATTGCTCTAATTTATTTTTTATATTTCATATTTCATATTTTGTTCAAATGTTTAATATATCTGCTGTTCATATGTTCATTTATTAGTGTGTTATATGATTAGAATGTTGTCCCGGTTTTAAAATAAAGCACAGCAGTGATATTTGAGAGTGTTTCTCCCTTTTCAGGAAAAATATCGAAAAAGTATCGAAATCGCAATACTTGACTTGGTATCGGTATCGAAACAATAATTTTGGTATCGTGACAACACTATTGCCAACCAAATTGTTCCGGGGATCTGGACAGAAATGACTGGAAAGGATTTTTCGGTGATAATTCTACTGCAAAAATTATTATTTGATCTATTATTGATTTCTAAACTGACTTATTCTCCTTTTCTCAATCATAGGCTTTGCCACGTCAGACAAGAGGGAATGACTGTGGTGTTTTTGTGCTGATGGTAGGGTCTTTAATTTGTTTATAAGTAAGGTCTAGTGAACAGTGTTAACAACAGCTTGTCTCCTGTATTTCAGTACAGCCTCTCAATGGTCTGTGACATCGAGTTCGATTTCCAGGAGGTAAGTTAATAAAAGGAAATGTACTTTAAGTTTATTTGGTAAAAGTAGAAACCAGTATGTCCTTTAACTGGGCATTTCTTTCAGGTTGACATGCCCATGATTAGAAAATGGTGGTGCCTTGTGCTAATGGAACGATTTCAAATTGACGGGTATGTCAAAAAGTATTGTACATTTTGGTAAAATATTATTCAGAGGTCCCATATATGAGTTAAATCTGTCATATTACTTTTGAATATTTTGTCAATACAACATTTTATTTAGCATGAGTAACAAAACACCCTTAATAACTCTTAAGAGACAATTTCATAAAAAAAAAAAAAATATTTTTTGTTCCTTTAATTGCTCCTTTAATTTTTTTTATTTATTATTGTTTGCAAGCTATGGGCGCAGGTTTGCCTTCTGGACAGACGAGGCAAAATGCTTATTAGAGGCAAAAACCCAACCTCTGTATAGGCTAAAAAGAAGCAGCACACATGATGTCCCACAGCACGTCCAAGCAGTCCAAGACAAGTTTCAACACCTCAAAGCTCTGCTGGATAATTCCAGGGTTCTCAAGTCTCACGCATTGGCCGCATGTGATCTCACTCCAAGCTTTTGATAAAACTTGAGAATCTTGTAATTCTAAAACTCAACTGAACTTCACAGATGAAGTGGAGTTCATTTGTAGTTTTCTTTTTCCTGAGGTAGGCCCGAACATGTTTGTCAATTGAATTGTTTCTATTATTGCCATATATGCAATGTTTTATATATTAATTTATTTTTTTATTTGCTTATATGGACAGGCCATCATTCATGGCCTATGTGAGATGCAGGGATTATCCTGGCAGGAGGCAGAGGAGGTGTTCCTCCGTGGTCCTACTTATCACCCTAGGTATGCTTGTAATTTGCATTTGCAAAAAAAAAAAAATATTTATTATTACACAATATTTTGGACAATGGCATTCATCTTTTATTTTAGTGAAGTCTGGGAATTTGACAGAGCGATTGCAAAAAGAAGGAAAAAAGAAGGAACATTCGCCTACCAGAAAGTAATTATTTTACCTTATGCATTTACATTACATTTAACATTTATTCATTTAGCAGACGCTTTTATCCAAAGCGACTTATAAATGAGGAGTTTTTTTTAATGCAATTGAAGATGAAAAGTAAAGTCACTAAGACAATTCTTTCTTCCTTTTTTCTTTGCTTGGTCCTGTTTACAGCAAGATGATGTTTAGGTGATCGTTAAATAAAGTACAGAATTGTTTATTGTTGGTGTTTTGTCTATTCTTATTTGAGCTTTGCTTCGCATTCAAAATATCAAAAAACAGGTTTTGTAATGTTAGCATGGTATAATGTTAATTAGACCATTATAGGTTGAACTGAAAGAAAAATTGGAATATAATAAAAAAAAAACATTGTAGCAATATAAAATCACATAATATTTTTCAGAAGATAGTTCAATCTGTAATTGTATCCCTTCCATCAGTCATTTTCTTTCAATTACACCCACGCTCAAAAAATAACTACTGGGTAATTTGTTAGTCAGAGAACACAATGAGTTTTTTTGGCACATGCATTAAGCAGGGAACGCAAATATTTATTTGGAAACTTTAAATAAAACAAGACCGTAATATTGCATCCTATTGTTTTCAATGGCATTTGGATAAGGGTGTTATACGATCTTCCGAACAGCAGGAGGCGCTGTCTCGAAAAACGAGGGGTCTGAGAATGCGGGACTCCGGGACTGTAGCTTCAGGCTCCGAGGTGGAGCACATTTTCAGTCGCTATATGTTGAAAAATGTGTCCACTAGATGTCGCTGTGTCTATAGTAGCCTTTTATTAGTTTACCTTGACTAAAAGGCCAATTAAGACACAGGGTTTATTTTTTGTGCGCATAGTTTCGGAGGGATCTATTTATTGTTGTTAATATGATATGTTACATTTTCTACCATTATATATATATTACTGCCATATATTACTACTACTAAAGCTTGCATGACCAAATAGATGAATTGTCATTTAGTTATAAAGGTAGTCATGCTAAGATAATACATATTCAACTTTTATAAGAATAAATATAAAATAATGAACTTAATATATATATGTTATTATATTATATAATTATATCTGTAAGATTTTTCACTATTTCTGAGATGTAAATATCAATAATTTATGTTTGGGGTTAAAAAGGATTCTAAGCATTTATACCATGATTTATCCAAACGTATGAGGTCCAACAACTACACTTAACCACTATAAAGCTGCTTTACAAACCTTCAGCTTCCTGTACTGTCTTTTCTTTCTTCTTGCTGGCTCTCTCAATATTTCTTTTGTTAGCATACTGCATGTAGCATTCTCTATGGTAGCCAACATGAATTGGCACATCTGGAATTTCTGGGATTTCATTTTTTTTTAAATTCACCCACTCTAAAGAACATTGTACCAACTTGATCCAACTTGTTAGTGAAAAGGTATGATGTTTGTTGATGTACAGCTAGTAACATGCACACAACACTCCATATCCAAGATAAAGTGTCATATTTATGTTAGATATATAAATATAGGCCTACAATATAACATTACCGCTATGTCACTCCCGCCCATTTCGGGATCCTAGTCTGGCCGTCTGCGATTGGTTAGTATTTTTAATGACGTTAAAAACTACAATCCGATTGGTTCAGCTACTAGAGCTGTCCCGCGATTTGCCTAAGAAGATTGACAACCAAAACATACGTTTGTGAAAATATATGATCAAACCAGAATTGCCAAAATGTTTTATTTGACTACATATAATTACTTAATATCGTACATAAAAGAAGCGTATACTCTATCGATGGAGATCGATCAACAACACGAAAAACGCGTTCGGCCCACCGTCGAAGTGGCAGGAAAAATTGCAAATTACGCCTATGATCTCAGCATTCACTGATGCTTCCAGTCACCATTTGTTTGGTCTTAAACGAGAATGCTCTCATGTATTGCCGCAGGACAGCAAATGCGAGTGAATTGTCTGTCATCTTTGCAGGACTGTGATATGAAGAGTGTTCAAAGTAACATATTTTAGCAACAGTGTGAGAGTGAATAGCACAAACAGGTCCAATACCGGTATAAACGTGAATATCTATTGTTACAATATGCGTCACATGACTACACTTACGTCATCATTTTTAAATACCTCCGTCTTGACAGTCTACACTACAAAGTGCAAAAGGCTTTTTTTTTTTTTATCCACTTTGAAGAGCGTTTTCAAAAAGCTTTGTTTTTATTCATAAAAAACGCCGTCTCAGTGTGGACGAACGGCCAAAACGGAGAGAAAAAGATGCGTTTTCAAACGTAAACACATGCACAAGGCCTTAATTAGGACACTCTTAAAAACACAATTCATTTCTGTAGATCATTTTAATAAGGACTGAATGAAACTAACCTGTTTGTTCCTCAGTATCTTCATGTTTCACGCTGAACACTTCTTCAATCTTTATGTCTTCACTCTCCTCTTTAATAAACGCCATCTTTATAATAGTGTCACGTGGATCTCAGATGTTTCTCCAGGAGTTTTCCTGTGTGTTTGGACAAAGTCATGTTTAAGAAGAGAATAATTAACAGAAAGAAAACTAAATCCACAGTAAATCTCTGAGTGCGTCTCAATCAGCTCTAGTTCAGTAGTCCACTGGTGAGGGAGTCAGTCAGACTGAGAGTTAATGGACTTAAATAAACTGACTAGACAAAAATCACTCAAAACAAGCACTACAATATAATAATAGGTTAAAATAACAAATTATACAAACACTTAATAAAATATGTATATTTTTCATATCACCGTCGTCATAAAAACATTTGCGATTTGTTCATGAAAGTTGTCATTATTAATCATAATATTTGTGTTTTCGTTGTATTTTTACACTGGTTTTGAGCGGCAGGATTCGTCAGCGCGCGGTGATTCAAGCGCTTCGAATCAGTGAGTCATTTGGCAAAGCATTAGATTCAATTGACTCGGAGTTTCGAAAAGCTCCGTTTCTCCATCACCACTTTCCAAAACCCGAATTCGTGTTTACAATAAACTGATACACGATATAGTGCGCGAAATGAGACGCACCTTTTCTGTTACTCACATTCGTATATGCTTTACTCACACAAAAAAACGCAATATTGTTACATTAATCATATTACAAAGATATGTTCAATAATACATGGTCACATACCTCTTGTAAAAACGATCAAATCGACGTGTATCGATTTAAACACTTTAAATGCAAAAACAAAACACAAACCTTTCTTCAGTCTAATCATAATCATAACAGTTGCAGGAGCACGGCGCAGCTTTATGATGTCATATATTCAGACCAAAATAAAAGTCCTGTTCAATCTGCCATCCAAAATCCAGAGTTCAGAGAAATATATATAATAGATGTCATGGGAATTCTTGATGAAATGTATATTTTAATACATGTTGTACAAATATGTGATGAAAAATATTAATAACTACTAATAACTTGTTAAAAAGACTGTATTCGTTCTTAAAGCACAGTTCATGTGTCAGCATTGAAATGCATTTATCTTCCACAACAACAATCAGTAAAAGAGATAACTTCAAAAAAACAACAAAAAAAACAATACAAATGTTAAGGTTAATGTTAATGCTAAAAAAGTATTGACAAAAATGGTCATTGTGGTTCCATGTGTTTGTCTTTTCTGGTGTTCTATAATAAAAATCTTCTGATTACAACATTATTATCTTTGTCTGTGACCGATATCCATCCTGTTAAGCATTTGCAATGATTTCATAAAGTCAGCACTAAATAAAGTGTCAATGAAAATGTATTGAAGTGTCAATACTTAAAAAAAAAAAAGAAGTTTTTCTTTAAAAAATTGATATTTATATAATAATAAAATATTAGTTTGTGATACAGTTTATTATACTTCATTTTGTCTTTTATTTAGACAGAGGCTGCGTTCACCCCCGACAAAAAGTTGCAAAACATTTTTTTAAAGGAAACTGATGTTCTGATGACGCAAGAGTTGCAACTATGGCAGCTGAGAAGGCCATTCTCTGTGTTCTTTTTGAAGAATTTTCAGAGCCTGATGAAATCGGTATAAATGCGTGTTTAATACTGCAAAATCCGCTCGATGTTACAGTCACTGCCCTCGCCGTCCAGAATAAAACAAGACAGCAAGACCGCGAGACATTAACGAATGAAAAATGCAAGTAAGTTATTACCTGTTCGTGGTCAGTCAATAGCTGCGTGTGGTGTCCAAGTTTGTAAATAAATTATTAAATGACAGCTTCTGATATATTTGTATAGCGATTTATTTCATCCATCTCCCTCTTGCTGGTGTACCTTTGTTATTGTGTGACATAGTTCACTGAAGGCGTGTTTAGTGCGTGTTTTACAGTGTGTTTACATTTATGACGATTCAGGCATGATTTCGGCGCTGGCCAGTGGAAAAGCGACTAATGGGTGAAGATGGCAGAAGACTGTACATTCGCGAGATGGACGTATGCGCATTACTTCGAGTTTGTCAGAGATAAGGACAAGAAGAAAGTAATAGTCAAATGCAACCTTTGCCTAAAACCGAAAGAACTTTCGACGTCGCGAAATAGCACTAGCAATTTAAAAAAAAACATCTCGAACGGTGCCATGCGTCCACTCCACTTACTGAGAAGAGGAAAAAACAGAGGACGAGAGTGATAAGCCAAAGCAGCAGAAATTTAATTACTCTCGGTCTGCCATCATGCCACTTGAACCTCGAGAAGTCAGAAGACTTGTGCCAGAGTATGTCTTCGAAGAGATGTTACCATTGTCTACGAAGGAATCTCCTGCTTTCAAGAAGCTAGTTAGCAAGATCCCTGTGACCAACAATGACAAGGTAAGCTAATGTTTCCATGATGACTAGCTAGAATTTTATATAATCTAGTTCATTTAGATTCTAGGTCACTGGGTCAAAATGTATAGTCAAAATGTTATAGCCATCAACAGACCTAAACGAAAAAAAAAAAAAATCATTGAATGTACTAAATGTTTTAAGGTAAGGGTTTGCAATCAATTTGTTTTAGCTACATTTAAAAAAAACAACAACATTTGAAACCACTTACCTTAAAAAAAATAGTAAATTAAATTAATAATTTTTTCAGTGTATATTAGGGGTGCGCCAAAATATTGATATGGCAATATCTCTCGATATTTACTCCTGCAATCGATTCTCGATGCGCTCTTGCCAAGTATCGATCTTAAAAGCCGTTATAATACGCTCTATTAGTATTCATTATCCCTTGATGAGACCCTTCTCCAGAAGTAGATAGGGGGCGCGCGTTGCGAGTTTGGCTGTTGTGAGCGTAAAAGAAGACGTACACACACTTGAAAATGGCGGAGTCAAGCGAGGAAAGTAGAAGTGAGAGCAAGAAGTTAAAGGGATAGTTCACTTTGAAATAAAATGTTGGTATGTTTTAGCTTACCTCAAGGGCATCCAAGATGTAGGTGTCTTTTTTTCCGCAGTAGTTTCAATTTTGATATTTTTAGGTCAAACCGTTCTTGTCTGTCAGTCATATAATGCAGGTCTATGGTCACTGTCTCAAAGAGCATGCACAGAGTCCAAATTAAAACAATTCCCCGTCGTCCAAATTAAACAATTCCCCATCGTAAGTACACATTGATGGCCTAAGACACGAAACGAGCGGTTTGTGTGAGAAAACGAACAGTATTTATATCATTTTTACCTCTTGTACACAGCCACGTCCAAGTGATCTGAGAGCGCAGGCGGGTATAGATATATACAATAGAAGTCGCCTTGGCTACGGCAGTTCATTGGAACGAAACCGTAGCCAAGGCGACTTCTAGTGTATTCTGCTTTTTCTTAGAGCCACGCTTTGATATTCCCTCTCTGAAATATTTTGCTGAAAAAATGATTCCTGCACTTTATGACCAGACCAGGGCTAAAGTTGAGTCGGCACTCGAGTCGGCAGAAAGAGTGGGGCTCACGTGTGACGGGTGGACATCGAGAGCCACGGAGTCCTACATAACGTTCACTGTACATTTTATAAACGAAGACTGGGAAATTAAGTCATATGTCCTGCAAACCCGAGCAATGCACGAAACGCACACTGGGACACACATTGCTGATGTACTGAAAGCCGCAGTGGGGGAGTGGAATCTTGACGCTAAGAAGCCAGTGGTTGTTACTGACAATGCATCAAACATGCGTGTAGCAATGGACTTAACAGGATACCAACATGTTAAATGTTTTGCTCATGTTTTAAATCTTGCATCCCAACGTGCGCTGAAAATAGCTGCTGTTACCAAGGTACTTGTCAAAGTTAGGAGGATCTCAACATTCTTTCATCGAAGCACAACTGGAGCAGAAGCACTGAAAAGAAACCAGAAACTCCTTGGCCTCCCCCTTCACAAGCTCATCAAGGACATGCCTGTTCGTTGGAATAGTGCCTATGAGATGGTCTCCAGGTATCTTGAGCAACAGCCAGCTGTCTGTGCTGCCCTCTTATCACCAGAGGTAAGAAAAGTTTGCAATGTAGAAGTTGTAATCTATATGTGTAATAAATGTGAATAATTTATCATATACAATTAATAAGTTTGTAAATAAATACTAATACATATGATATAAACTTACTTGATACAGTGAATAAACAATGAATAAATACTTTATACATACTAAAAATGTATATATATAAACTCCAAATAAAAACATTAGATTACATCATACAGTTAATGCATTATTTGCTTTAAAATAAAGAACAATAATTATATACATTTTATTAATAAATTGTATTTTGCCTTTTTTTTCTTAAGGTGAGAAAGAATGCGACTGACTGTGCTCTGACAGAGAATGACATCTCAAGTGCTGAAGAGATGGTGGAAGCACTTAGACCAATGCTTGTGGCAACAAATATCATGTGTGAGGAAAAGAATCCCACCATTTCAGTGGTTGCTTCTCTTCATGCCCAACTGCTGCGAGACACAACCAGCACTGAAGAAGATTCCCCTCTGGTTCGAGAGATTAAGGGAGCCATTAATCAAGACCTTTCAAAGAGATATCAATCAGAGGTGGAAAAAGATCTCCTACGCATGTCCTCAGCCCTGGACCCTAGATTTAAATCCCTTTTATTTCTGTCACCCGAAGAAGTGCAAGACACTTATGCAAAACTACAGTCAAAAGCTGCAGCTTTAAAAGAGGATGATCCAGTGCCTTGTGGTGATGTTCAGGCGGATTTAGAGGAAGAGGAGACCTGTACAGCAAAGAAAAGAAAGTCTGCACTTGTTGATCTTCTTGGTCAGACCTTCAAGAAGACCTCTTATGTCTCTACATCAGCAACCTCAATTGCAGAGAAGGAGATTAAACAATATCAAGATGCTCCTTCTCTGCCTCTCACTGAAGATCCACTGTTGTGGTGGAAATCTCAGCAACATGTGTTCCCTCTCCTCTCCAAGCTGGCCCATATGCATTTGTGTATTCCTGGGACCAGTGTAGCAGCTGAGAGGGTCTTTTCAACTGCAGGAGATATCATCAGTGCCCAAAGAAGTTCACTCACTCCTGAACATGCTGACCAACTCCTCTTTCTCAAGAAAAATATGAACATATAAAACACATCACATGAAGCTGTTTTCTATTTTGTTCTGAATTTTTTTTAATTTTTGGATGCACTTTAAGTTGGGTACACTTTAGACGTACTTTATCCCTGATATATTTATTTAATTTTTTATTTGAAAGCAGTAGCCCAAAGGTTTATGTTTCTTGCACTTAATACAGTGTCACTGTTCATGTTTATGAAGGACAACCATATAGTATTGTTTACACTGAATCTGTCCTCAGCCTTACAGCTATTTTGCACCCAAATGGTGTCACCGTTTGTCGAAGAAATAGTATTACTACTGATTGCAGCAATGTCACACTAAAATAGTGTCTGTGACTCTTTTGTTGCAACTGATAAGACACAAGTTGTTTTTGTTATTGTGTTTCATCCCAAAAAAATAAATGGAGATTAATTTGACTAATTAAATTTTTATTTTTTATTTCTTAAAACATGATATATTGTGAGTTATTACTGATGATATATCGATTATCGCAGTATCGCCATATCGTGATATTATCGGTATCGTGAACAATGTATCGCGTATCGTATCGTATCGTGAAGTACCCAGTGATTCCCAGCCCTAGTGTATATACAGCAGCATAATGTGAATGTATACTCTTGCATCCGATTGGAACAGACAATGAATTTGCAAACGTGTGATTTAGCATAGCATGATCATGAACTGGAGTTTTAATATCTGTGTATTTAACATATACTGCCATGCAGAACAACATTTGCCAAAGAACTGTATAGGAACTATAAGAAGAGCTAAAGAAAACAATTGATGAGCAGCAGTACGTGTCAACAACTGCAGACATATGGACCGCCTACAACAGGAGTTTTTTGGGGGTGACGGTCCATTGGATCGATTCGGAGACGTTGCAACGGAAGAAGGCGGCGATTGCTTGCCGTAGGTTCAGAGGTAGACACACTTATGACGCAATTGCATCTGAACTTGAGGATATTTTTTCTTAGTATGGATTAACTACTGAAAAAGTGACTGCATGTGTGACAGACAATGGCAGCAACTTTGTTAAAGCTATTAAGGAATACCAACAAGTCGAAACTGAGGAGGACGAAGAAGAGGAGGATGATGGGAAAGTGGCCTTCACCGACCGGCACAGCATTCTCACTGGAGGAGACGATGAGGATGCACAGCAAGGGCTGTGTGTGCACGCTCAACCTCATTGCAAACCCAGAATCCAGTTTACCGCAGTTCCACAGCTAAGTGTTCAGCACTATGGACCAAAGCTAGCCGGTCCACAGTTGCATCTGAGTGCCTAGAAGAGATCAGTGAAAGGAAGTTGATTGTGCCCTCAGTAACCCGGTGGAACTCATTTTATGACGCCTATGTTCGGATCATAGAAATGCCACTAACTGACATTAACACACTGAGACTTAACACAGATTCAGATTAAATGTATGAATGACAGGGAATACCAGTTTCTGAAGGAATACTGCTCCATTATGAAGCCTTTCAGTGTTGCACTGGACATCCTACAGGGTGAGGAAACTTGTTTTTATGGGACACTTCAAACAACACTTGAAGTTCTAATGGCCAAAACCTTAGCACTGCAAAATGGCCTTTCACAAATGACCACTGGGTTGCCAGAAATAATTGTGGGAGCAATTAAAACTTGCTTTGCCACAACAATTGACTCCAAGGATGCCCTACTGGCTGCAGTCTCGCTGCCTAAGTTTAAACTGCGCTGGGTAAAAGAGAAAACCAGAAGAGATCACATCAAGTACCTTCTCACCACTGAGTGCTGCGCCCTAACAGTAGAAGAGCCTGCCACCCCAATGAGTGATGCTCCTCAACCTGCTGCAGGCACCTCCCGTGAGGATGACTTCTTTTCATTTGATGAAAAGCCCAATGCCATGGCTGATGCACCTATGTCAGTGGTAACATCTTATTTCAATTCTGATCCGGTGATGGAAAGCCTGCATCAGTTTCCAAGAATTAAAAAAAATTGCACTCCGCTATAATGCACCAACACCATCCAGTGCACCAGTCGAAAGACTTTTCAGTCTTGGGAGTCTGGTACTCACCCCAAAACGCAACCGTCTTGGTGATGGACGCTTTCAGCGACTTATTCTGATGCGCTTCAACGGATATTTCAGTCAAGTAGCTATAATGGAATAGGCTAGCCCTCACCATAGCCGTAAGCACAGCTTCAATTTCCCTTTACTTTCATTTGTCCATGTTCAGCTGTTTTATGTTTGGCAGGAAACAGAACTTTTAAAATCCAATTTTCCTGTTGGAAATGTCTGATCATTACTGAAGTTTCTGATTTTGAACCATATTTGCTGTCAGGCCTTGTGGGCCCAAACACCTTAATTTCAGTTTTGTATTTCTAAAAGTTTTTATTTCCATTTTTTTATCGTATGACTTCCCTTATTACTTAACTTTTTTGAGTTTGACTTAAATGACTGAGCCATATTTCCTGTTAGGCCTGTAGGCCCAAGCACTTTAATTTCATTTTTGTATTCTCGAAAAGTGTCTAGTCCTATAGTTTCATAGAGCCCATTGCAATCTGTCTTGTTGTTGTAGCCTAAGTGGATTTATTTTAACCTGCCTTTATTTGGTAGCCTGTTTTAACATATAGGCCTAAGGGTCTCTATTTGTTCTGTGTTTTCTTTCTAAGCAGTTAGGCTATGTTTAGCCTATATGTTCATTTCTATGGACTAAAATGACTGAGGCTGAGGGTTGGTCCTCCAATTGCACTTTATACTTCCCGAGAAAGCATCAGCTATGTTCATCATGCGCACTTTGTGCAGTGTATTTGCACAAAGATTTTTGTGAAACTGAAAAACAGCGCTGGTTGTTCTCTCAATGCCGTCTGTTTTACTGACGGATAAATCACTTCAGCTGATTCAGTGAGAGAGCAGTCCAAACGAATGCGAGTGGATTCAGACAGTTCTGGAAAGCGTTTCATTAATTAATTATTTAGAACATAATTTAAGCATGAAAAATATACGTGCGCTGTTCAGTTGCATAGGTTAACTTATTCAACCTAATGCTGTTAAATTGAAGCGAAAACAAATTTTCTTAAATATCCACAACACACACAACAAATTGTTTGTCACAATAGCACTGGATTCACTAGACCACGAGATCCGACGTTTTTTTTCTTGATTTTTGTTGTTTTTTCTTGATTTTTGGGGTTCTACCATGGTTGGCTAAGTGGTTGTGTTTATTGTTGTGTGTATTGTGTAAAGACAAAGTTAATAAACTTAAAAGTCCAGTTATGAACAACAAGGATAAAAGATTTGTATCTGTCTATTTAGTTGTTTAAAATACATCCTCAATTGTCCACAATCAGCTCCAGTGGACGTGTCGAGCTGCAGTGCGTCACAGGCATGTGCAGTTCAAATAACGGGTAAGCCGTGCAGGACTACTTCTGCCCTCACGGCTAGAGCGTATGCCGCGAATGGTCAAGCTGGATCCACCCTTCATACAATGGCGGTCCTTCAAGTCTACCAGGCCAAGATCCCCCACCATGAATAAAACTAAATAATAATACGTTTTTGCTCGTGCCATTAAAACTTGTTATTATTGATTATGAATATTTGGATCAGTTAATAGAATTAACTTAATGTAGTAAAATGAATATTACAATCAATCCACCTTTTCATCCCGTGAACACTCAGTGTTAATTGTTTATCAATTCTTAGAAATTTTCATTTCCAGGGGAGGGAAATGTCTTTCTTACTGTACTGTACTACTAAGAGCCTGTAGTCAAAATCTAAATTGTAAAATAAACCTTGTTGCAAGCAGAGAATCAGAACCAAATACGTATTGTGCACAAGTTTTATTAACTAAATCACAAACATAACTAAACTAAACACACATACATGCATGCATTGGTCAAATGATGAGTATCTCTCTATTAGTGTTACTCGATCTTTGTGCTGCATTTGATATCATTGACCAAAACATTCTTTTAAATAGACTTAAAAATGATGTTGGCATTAGTGGAATTGCACTAGCATGGTTTAAATCATACTTATCGGACCGTTATCAGTTTGTAGCAATAAATTAAGTGAAAACTGGATGATTAGTAATTTCCTACTACTTAATTCTGAAAAAAACAGATTCTAATTATTGGACAACAAACTTCCTCACGTAATAACCTAGAATAATGTCTAACACTTGATGGCTGCTCTGTTAAGTCTTCGTCGTCGGTCAGGAACCTGGGTGTGCTCTTTGATACCAATCTTTCATTTCAAAGTCACGTGTCTAGTATCTGTAAAACTGCTTTCTTCCATCTTAAAAATATATCTAAATTACAACATATGCTTTCAATGACAAAATCAGAACGATTAGTTCATGCGTTCATGACATCAAGACTAGATTATTGTAATGCTCTTATGGGTGGTTGCCCTGCACGCTTAATAAACAAACTACAGCTGGTCCAAAATACAGCAGCTCGAGTTCTTACCAGAACCAGGAAGTATGACCATATTAGCCCAGTTCTGTCAACACTGCATTGGCTCCCTATTAAACATGGTATACATTTAAAAATATTGCTGATTACTTACAAAGCACTAAATGGTTTAGCTCCCCAGTACTTGAGCGAGCTCTTAACGCATTTTAGTCTTTCACGTCTGTTGCGATCTCAAAATTCCGGCCTATTGATAATACCTAGAATATCAAAATCGACTGCTGGTGGTAGATCCTTTTCCTATTTAGCACCAAAACTTTGGAAGCAGACACACTCTTATGTGTCTGTCACACACAGCCTAGACACATGTTAGGCTGCATAGATTAGGTCAGCCGGAACCGCAAACACTTCCCATAAATCCTGATGTACTCGTTACATCATAAGAAGAATGGCATCTACGCTTATATTAGTCTCTCTGTTTATCCTGAGGTATACCGCAGTCCGTCGGCTCCAAGCCTTATCCTGATCTGATGAAAGACCTGTGCCTGGACACGACGACAACGCAGTCCTGAAGTGACAACTAGTCTCTTCCCTGTGAAGGCCTCCTTCCCTTCCCTTTACCTCTGTACAGATAAAACATAGTCAAAATGATTCCAGTTTACATGGATACACGAAAGCGACAAAAAATTGGGTATTATGAGACAAGTAATTTGTTGAGGTCAATTTGTAAAGAAAGACTACACGCCTGCGCACATATATATCCAAACGCGCATACCTATAGACTAAACACGTAATACATATGTGCACGCTGTCAGCGTTACATTTTTCAATGCTTTCACCTTGGAACATATTTTAAGGTTTGCTTTCTCGAGCCACCAGGCACTGTTGTTGTGCAAATGAGTGGGCCGGAATGCATTAAGGTTGTGTAAGCGCCCCCTAAGTTAAAGGTATAGCGGAGGATTTTTTTACTTCCGGGTGGAATGCCTATACTATTGGTCCTCCTAATTGTCAATCATTCTGGTGAATCAATCAAACTTTTCAAAAAGTGGAGAGGGCGGGTCTTATCTAAAATTCGGAAAGATCCTCCGCTATACCTTTAATAACTAAAGATCTTTGCAACGGAAGTGAAACAATCAAAACTAACTTCAGCTGGACAATAACTTTATTCTAGAGCTGCTGTAAAGCCAAAACAATCCATGTTACTTTAATTTCCTACTGTCACTGTAAAGCTGAGACAACACTGCTCCTATGCCTGAGGTGGCGACATCCACTTCCACCACAAAGGGGAGGTAGGGGTTGGCATGGATGATGATAGGTATGTTGGTGGATTGCAGTGGCTTCCTGCTACATTTTTCGTTCTAGATGTAGAGGTGGCAGCATCACTTCCCCAAGATTCTAGCAAACATTGCGTTGTTTTTTTTTTATCTCTTTGCTCTCTGGATGCATTTTGCAATGGGCAAATACTACTTGGAAGTAGTCCCCGTCATGCAATTAGCAGTGAGTCAGGATCAGTGGTGAGGCACTTGCAGCTCTAACAAACTTCCAGATGTCACCAGATGAGCCCCAACAGTGGCCATATTCAAGTCCATATTGAAGACATTCTCTCACTAAAAATGAAGCAAAGAATGCCGTGTTCTTATTTCATTCAGTTTTTGTAATTTGATGTATAATCATTCAATTACATAGTGGCATTTCACAGCAAGACAGCATTTTCAACACCTGAACTGCTCTCCTGTGCAAGTACTTGTGTGAGCCTTAAGATTTCCTTTTTGTGAAAAACTCTTGCCACACAGTTTACAGATGAAAGGTTTCTCTCCAGCGTGAAGTCTCATGTAGGTGTTGAAGCTACTTTTATAACTGAAACTCTTTCCACAGTGATGACATAAAACTGTTCTCTCCTGAGTGAATCCTAATGTGGCAATCAAGGGTTCTTTTACGTGTGAAACTCTTTCCACACTGATCACGTTTGAACGTTCTTTTTTTCTTCCAATAAACGGTTTCTCTCCAGTGTGAATGATAATGTGAAACCTAAGATTTACAACTGTTGTAAAGCTTTTCTCCAGTGTGAACTCTCATGTGGATATTAAGGTTGTGTTTTTGAGTGAAACTCTTTCCACACTGTTGGCAGGGGAAAGGCTTTTCTCCAGTGTGAATTATCATGTGGGAATTAAGTGTGATTTTATGTGCAAAACTCTGTCCACAACGAGAGCAAGTATAAGGCTTTTCTCCAGTGTGAATTCTCATGTGGACATTAAGGTTGTATTTTTGAGTGAAACTCTTTCCACACTGTTGGCAGGTGAAAGGAATCTCTCCAGTGTGAAGTTTCATGTGGTCTTTAAGTCTTTGATTCTGAGTGAAACTCTTTCCACAATGTTGACAGGTGAAAGGACTCTCTCCAGTGTGAATTCTCATGTGGACATTAAGGTTTTGGTTTTGTTTGAAACACTTTCCACACTGCTGACAGGTGAAAGGACTCTCTCCAGTGTGAATTCTCATGTGGACATTAAGGTTTTGTTTTCGATTGAAACTCTTTCCACACTGTTGGCAGGTGAAAGGCTTTTCTCCAGTGTGAATTCTCATGTGGACATTAAGTATATGTTTTTTAGCAAAACTCTGTTCACAATGAGAGCAAGTATGAGGCTTTCCTCTAGTGTGAACTACCATGTGGGATTTAAGGTTTCGTTTTTGACTGAAACTTTTTCCACATTCAAGGCAAGTAAAATAATGGTTAGATTTGGTCTTCTGAGCTATTTTTCGTGAGTGAGTCTTTTCCTTCTTTGTTAATTTCTCTCCAGTCTTGAAATCATGATGTTCATCTTGCATATTATTCAGTTCTTGACTCTCTTCTTTCAGTGGCATCAGGTCTAAAGCGAAAAAAGACAAATACAAGTTAACTCCAGTTTAATGGCAACACACAGCTGACAACCTCACAGCTTAACTAATTGATGACTAACTGGGAAAGTGTCTGCATGCGTTTACGATAATTCACAAACATTGTGGCAGCAAACTCTCCCGGATGGGTGAAATAGGACTCAGTAGCCTGATTTGCGCATACACTGCAGCTGGTGATTAATGACAGTTTTAATGCGTTTGTTCATCGTGTTATTACAGCTGGGCAGCTTGTCAGGCACTTCAACCACAGCAACCCTACATGGCAAGGCACTGGAGGCAAAAGAACAACAAATGCAATTTCCGAAACTCCAGCTGCAAGAAGCCAGGGGTCCGTTCTTTGTACATCGCTAAATACATCCGATATGATATCATCGTGCTAATTATGATCTGGCTAAATAGCTTCTTCGAACACACCTGTTGTTTATAATTAGTATCGCTGGATTGATTTATCTGAGATGACTGCGCGTTCATGCGCTGAAAAAAAAAGGGATATGTATTGATAGTACAGTGCACTACGAAATGAGACAACGTTCCTCCAGGACCATAGTGCTACATAAAAACAAACATAGAACAATCACAAAATCACATGAGACTAAACAGACTAGGTAAAAAGTGCATGTGCAAATACAATAAATTACTAAAGAAACAGGACAATAAGCACAGTAAAAGACACCAGTACACATTTGTAATCTGAGTAGTGCAAAAAGATGATACTTTCTAAAGTGCCAAATGTAAACATACCATACTATGAATAGTGTTTTATGGACATAGCAGTTATTGAGGTAACAACCAGGTATAAAATGAAAATGAATTAAAGTGCAACTCTGGACATGTGCAAAAGTTGGAGACACTCAAGTGTGTGTGTGTGTGTTAGTCCAGTCACTGAGTATTTAGAAGTCTGATGGCTTGGGGGAAGAAGCTGTTACACAGTCTGGCCGTGAGGGCCCGAATGCTACGGTACCTCTTGCCAGATGGCAGGAGATTAAAGAGTTTATGTGAGGGGTGTGTGGGGTCCTCCACAATGCTGGTTGCTTTGCGGATGCAGCGTTTTGTGTAAATGTCTTTGATGGAGGGAAGAGAGACCCTGATGACCTTCTCAGCTGTCCTCACAATCCTCTGTAGGGCTTTGCGGTCCGAAATGGTGCAAGTCCCAAACCAGGCAGTGATGCAGCCACTCAGGATGCTCTCAATAGTCCCTCTATAGAATGTTGTGAGGATGGGGGATGGGAGATGGGAGATGTGCTTTTCTCAGCCTTCGAAGAAAGTAGAGACGCTGCTGGGCTTTCTTGGTAATAGAGCTGGTGTTGAGGGACCAGGTGAGATTCTCCGCCAAATGAACACCAAGGAATTTGGTGCTCTTGACGATCTCCACAGGGGAGCCGTCGATGTACAGCGGAGAGTGGTCACTCTGTGCTTTCCTAAAGTCAACAACCATCTCTTTTGTTTTATCCACATTCAGCGACAGGTTGTTGACTCTACACCAGTCCGTTAGCCGCTGCACCTCCTGTCTGTATGCTGACTCATTGTTCTTGCTGATGAGACCCACCACGGTCGTGTCATCAACGAACTTGACGATGTGGTTCGAACTGTGCATTGCTGCATAGCTGCTGCAAAGTGAACAACAATGGGACTGAGCACACAGCACAGGGGGGCCCCAGTGCTCAGTGTGGTGGTGGTGGAGGTGCTGTTCCCGATCCGGACTTACTGAGGTCTCCCAGTCAGGAAGTCCAGGATCCAATTACAGAGGGAGGTATCTAGGCCCAGTAGGTTCAACTTTCCAATCAGGTGCTGAGGAATGATTGTGTTGAATGCTGAACTGAAGTCTACGAACAACATTCGAACATATGAGTCCTTTTTATCTAGGTGGGTGAAGGCCAGATGGATGGCGGTGGCAATGGCGTCATCTGTAGAACGATTGGCACGATACCCAAACTGCAGTGGGTCTAGTGAGGTAGGCAGCTGGGTCTTAATGTGCCTCATGACGAGCTTCTTGAAGCACTTCATGATGATGGATGTGAGTGCGATAGGACGGTAGTCGTTGAGGCAAGACACTGAAGACTTCTTTGGCATGGGGACGATGGTGGTAGCCTTGAAGCACGTTGGAACGACGGCGCTGCTCAGAGAGATATTGAAGATGTCGGTAAAAACATCTGCCAGCTGGTCTGCACATCCTTTGAGCACCCTGCCAGGAATGTTGTCTGGTCCAGTAGCCTTCCATTTGTTGACTCTGTGTAGAGTTTTCCTCACATCAGCCGTGTTAAAGGTGCTCTAAGCGATCCCGGGAGTCGTAACTTCTTGTTGACATTCGAATTGTTGTCAAACAAAACGGAGGCTAGCTAGACCCTCCCTCCTCCTCATCCCGTCTCCTCCCTCCTCCCCTCCCTTCCGGCATAAAGGAAAGTCAAAATGGTCACTACAAACAAAGTTAAGTTTTACTGATACTTCATTCAATGTGTAATGTCGCCAAGTTAGATAAATGCTTTTATATATTGCAGAACAGAATGCAGAAAAAGAGAAACATTATCTTAATCGTTTCGCCACCTGAGGTTACTATAGCTCCCATACAAGGACGCAATAATAGCAAGATAACGTTAGCTTCGTGTTTCCCAGTGAGCATAAACAACGGCGGCGGCGTATACAAATTTAGTCAAAGTTGTCAATAGCCTATAAATGGTCATTCAAATTCATAACAAACAGTGGATGAAAACAGTCATTCACACAAATTGTCCCCCTACTGTGAATTTGCTTGATCATTTACAATAGAGATTGATCGCTGCTAGAAACACACATGTTGTATTCACCAAAGTTAACCCCCTGGGGTCGGCGGTATCGCCGGCGACGCCCACGGAGAGCGCGCGCTATTCAAACGCAAATGACTGAGACGATCCCATACAAACTTAGAACGCCCACATATCAGCTCGAGAAAACACATCATGTTTATTCATATCATTGTAGGCTACTTGTTTACACTGTCTCACAGCGCTGTGAGGAATAATGGAAAATGTAACTCTGAAGTGCTGGTATTTCGAGGAGCAACGGATGGAATACTGTAGTACGTTTTTTTTTCATTCTCAAGTAAATCGCGTTTCTGTGTGAATGAACGGCAGAGATGCGCTGTTTACCACAACTCACAAAAAGACGGTTTAAATTTGAATTGCGTTTCTGTGTGTGAATGAATGATCTGCTTTTAGCAAACTATTTTGCTATACTGAGTAAAAATCGACTGAAATATGTTGAAATAAAATGTATTTGTATAAGCAACGTATTAAACTGCAAATTAACATTTATATTCCTTATAATAAAAACGAAAGACCTATGTTACAGACAAATGAAAGACAACATTTCGTTGATTAGTTTTGGATAGATTACACATTTTTACTGTAAAATATCTGCCACCTCAAATAAGCTTTTGTTTGCCAATTTTTGCTAATATGTTAAATATAGTATGTTTTGTCAATGTAGGCTATATTCGAAGTAATGAATCCTTAACTTTGAAATATGTATGATAAAATGTATACTTTAGTTTTTACAAAGAAAGATTACACTTCAATTGTTGTTGTAATTGTAACCTTTTTAATAAAAAAAATATATATTTACAAGGTAGATGTAAACAAATTTTAAAAGGTAAATATAAGCCTTTTCTTTAAATAATTTTTATTGTGTTTTATTATTGACAAATTTGGGGAGAGGATACATATTCCAAAACTGAAAATACAGTATGAGAATTAACTGCACAATTACTAGACATGTTTTCCTTGGATATTATACAATTTGCAAGCACAATTTGTGAAAAAAAAAGAAGAAAAAAAAAGAAAAAAATGACATGCTTCCAACTGTGAACCAATTTGGTAAAAAAAAAAAATTAAAAAAAATTAAAAAAATTATATATATATATATATATATATATATATATATATATATATATATATATATATATATATATAGCTCTTGCATTCTTTCTTGTGGCTATAGGTGACACACCTGAATGAATGGCTCATTAAGTATGCGGGCCCCATTGTCCAAATATGCATGATGGTGTTGAATTGTTGACGCCCCTTGCGCGTATTGCCTTTACAAACAAAAAGTGTTTTACAAGATTTAAATCAATGTATTGTGTTATGTGAATGATTAGGTAGGATGATTTTCACATCATTTTGAAGAAAAAACTCTAGGCAACGACATCCATTAGTCAAAAGTCTTATTGACACATATTTAGTATGTGTTTTGTGGCCTTATTTCAGAAACTTTAGTTTTTTGTTTTTTCAATAACCATGCATAAACATTATTCTCTCAAAAATACAAACATGTACATGCATGTTACTCACATATTATGGTAGCCCTGTTTGTGCTAAATAGAGTGTAATTATACCTTTGCCATTAATATGTTTATAAGCAACTGAAAAAAACACAAATGTCAGGGCATGTCAGAACATCTCAAGGACCCCACAAACCCCTCAGACCCCAGAGGGTTAAAGCTGACTGCATAGTTCTAGCTAATTACATCCTTGTGTTGGTTTGGCGAACATGAACGTCAGTTTAGAAAGAAAAATGGATGTACCTGTTCTGCAAAAACAGAGCAACTATGTCGGATTGGAAGCCCTTCTGCTGGCGGAGTTCTCGCCACCTTTCGAAGGTTTTTCCGATGTAAATTCGGGACTTCACGCGTTCCTTATCCTTGTCCCTCTTCTTTGCAATTTGTTCATCGAAATGTCGTCTCTTTGGTCGTGTGTCGACCATAATTCAAACTTCCCTCTTCATGCTTCTCTCTCCTCCACACCCCCTTCATGTGTACGCGCACTAACCCCCCAAACCCCACCCTCCAATTCTTCTTGTCGGTCATTGGCTGGAGCACTGTTTGTTATGTTTCGTGGTGCGGGTGAGCCCAGTTTGTTTTTGTTGCCGTTTGTGGAGCCTGTGGTGTCTAGAGAGACCGCGTTTTTTTACAGTGTGTTCAGGGGACAGGCAGCTAGCGGATAGTGAGGAGATGTTTGCTGTATGTGACAAAAAAAGTTTGGGCCTAAAAAACGCGTCGCATCACTTAGAGCACCTTTAAGACAGAGCACCTGGTCGTTGGGAGGAAGGATGGTCTTCCTCGTTCTGTGCCTCAAACCGAGCGTAGAAGTAATTCAGTGTATCTGGAAGGCAGGCATCTTTGTCACAGGCAACTGATTGTGCCTGTAGTTGGTGATGGCCTGGATAGCCTGCCACATGTGCCGCGTGTCGCCGCTGTCCTGGATATGATTGAGGATTCTCTGGGCGTGTGCACGCTTTGCCTCTCTGATGGCCCGGGACAGTTTGGACCTCGCTGTCCTTAGGGCCGCCTTGTCACCTATTCTGAAGGAGTCTCGGGTCCTCAGCAGCGCACGCACCTCTGCAGTCATCCACGGTTTCTGGTTGGAGCGTGTGGTGATGATCTTGGAGAAAGTAACATCATCAATGCACTTGCTGATGTAGCTAGTCACTGATGCTGTATATTCCTCCAAGTTGGTAGAGTCGCCATATGTTGCAGCCTCCCTAAACATGTGCCAGTCAGTACACTCAAAACAGTCCTGAAGAGCAGAGATGGCTACAACTGGTTAAGTTTTCACCTGCTTCTGAAGCGGTTTTGTGTGCCTGAAAAGCGGTCTGTATGCTGGGATTAGCATAACAGAGATGTGGTCTGAGCAACCAAGGTGGGGGCGGGGCTCCGCCCGGTACACGCCTGGGATGTTTGTGTAAACAAGATCAAGCGTGTTCGCCCCTCTCGTTGCAAAGTCCACAAACTGATGGAATTTAAGGAGCACTGTCTTGAGATTCGCATGATTGAAATCTCTGGCGACAATAAACAATCCGTCAGGGTAAGCATTCTGCAGTTCGCTAATAGCCCCATACAGTTCACAGAGCGCTTCCTTGGCATTTGCGCTAAGGGGAATGTAAACTCCGGTTATAATAACAGCGGTGAATTCCCATGGTAAATAAAAAGGTCAGCAACAAGTTCTACCAGCGATGAGCAGTATCTAGAGACTAGCATAGAGTTCTTACACCATTTCTTGTTAATATAAACACACAAGCCACCACCGCGAGTCTTACCGCACGGAGCTGTATTTCACGAAACGAGGCGAACCCGTCTAGCTGAATGAATAAAGCCCAGTTTGTTGTTATCATTTGAAAGCAGGATAGACGGGAGAGCCGGCCGGCTAGGATTTGTTTTTAGCCTAGCATGGACCCCCGCCCTCTTGCCGTGCTTCCGCTTCCTCGCACACCGCTTACGACGTCCACTCCCACCGGCATCAGGCGACGCCAAGGGCTGGAGGCCTGGGGCCTGTACCATGAAGCCGGTTTAGGTGGCTAGCCAGCTATGTTTCAGTTTAGTTTCCGCCAACCCTGGGTTTTAGGTACTATGAAAGTAGCTTGGATTTAATCGGTGTTCGTTGCCATGGTATCTTACGCTGCACGGCTAACCTGCTCCGGGGCAGGTTATGTTCTGGATTCAAGATCTCAGACTGAAGTTTGACCAATCAGCTGAGAGCAAAGAAACATATAGGTGACGTAACTTATTCCCAGTGTCTGTTGCAATGACTTCACCTTTTCTTCCAAATTCTGTGACATCTTAGCGCAAATTGTTTGACGAGCACTTCGTAGAGAAAGAGTTTTTAGCATGACAAAATCCCCTTGCCTTTCCTGATAGTTATTTGTATGAAAGATACAGATTTTCCGCGGAAGGAATGTCTTATCTTTGCGAACTTCTTGAGCCGCACATAAATAATTTAACACGTCGAATTCATGCACTTACTGTATCGCAAATATTGCGTTTTTTTTTTTTTTTTCAAGTGGTACATTCTTGCACGGTGGGTGACGCACAGAAGCTCGGGGAAAACACGGTTTGTCGAACCATTCGCAAGGTCGCTCTGCAGGAGTACATGAATAGTTTCATTAATAGTGTTCCCCGGACATTTATCGACTATGTCCATAAAAGAGGGCTTTTATAAAATTGCCGGTAAGATATATTGATAGGGTGACATCCATGAACACCTTTTTTTTTTTTTTTTTAAAGCAAATTTCACAAATGTACTATACAATACATGTATTGTATACAACACAATATATATGTATTATATGTATTAAGTAATATGTATTTTAAGAATTATTTTAAATATTTTTTTTATTATTATTCTGTTAATCTTATGATAGGATTCCCTAGAGTCATTGCAACATGTATGCAGTCTATTGCTCCAGTCTCCACTGCTCTAGGGGAACATGAGGCAGATTATGTTAATAGGAAGTCCTATCACAGCCTTAATGTTCAGGTAGAGATGATGTGAATATGTGAGATGATTATTTTCTGTGATATGAATCTTTAAATTAATAGTAACATAACAGATTTAACAATGATCCACTAAACATTTCATCTGCAGACGACTTGTGGTGGTCATGAACGTATGATCACAAGTTTGGATGCCAAATGGCCTGGCTCCAGTGCTTGACTCAATTTTCCGTGAGTCTTTGTTGAGGAAAGCAAGTTAAATTTGGTACAGTACAAAACACTTAATTTGAACTGAGATAGAAAAACCTACACAATAACCCCCTATCATGACCCTCAGACAGGGCCACAGCACCGCTTCAATGTGGCCCTCAGTAAAACCAGAGTGAAGATAGAGATGACCTTTGACATCCTAAAGACACATTTCAACTGTTCGGCGCTTCAGAGTCACCAGAGCGGACCACTCAGCTGGTGCAGATGTAGATGCAATCACCATACAATATTACACTTAATAAAAGCACTTTGAAACTGCAGATAGGTCTCAAACTGTTTTATTGGTTTTGTGGGATGGGAGGGAGAAAGGGAGCAAGCCAAAGTTGCATTAATAAATATTCATACTAAAGTGTTACTTGGTTAAATAAGTTCACATACTGAGATCAGTTTTATCCAGCTGTTTGATCTCCATTTTTTTTTTGTTTTTTTTTTTTTGAGCCTCCTCAGCTCAGTCCAGCTCCTTTAGTGAACAGTCTAGTTCAAGTCTCCTTTAGTGTGCCGTCTAGTTCAAGACTCCTTTTGTACAGGGCCCTGACTGAGTCTGTTTCCACCTGAAACATAATTCCACCACAAACATGATCATTGCAAGTTTTCTGGAGGCTCATCAAATCACAAAAATTCCTTGACTTCCTACAAACACAGGACTGACTGTAATTTATGTCAAGGGTTTTAAATCCTTACACATTTCTTCTGAAGCCCATTGAAGTAGAGGCCTCAGTTTCTAGGGCAGGTTGTGAAAAATCCTACAATAAAAGAGATGTGTAAGGGCCAGTTCTTTTTTTATGCCACACATTCAAATGTTTGCCATAATAAAAAGCCCAGTGCATTCACATCAGCAACTGTCTGAGAACACACAGACAGAGTGTCTTCATTTCCTCCACCCTAATAAATAATAGACTGTGTATGTGTGCTGGCTTCAACAGGGACACGTATTTCCCTCTACTGCAGAACATACAGTCAGCCATATTTAAAACTTTAAAAAAGTAGTAATGTATTGCACATACTTAGAGGAGCCAGCACCAGGGTCAGATTGTACAGCACCTGTAATCACATCCATAATCGGCCGTTCCTTATTACCTACTCAGAGCCAACTCCTCCGCCACAGTGTATTCTGGTTTACTGAATTTAACTCTTATTTCTGTTTGCTGCAAACAAGTGTTTGTGATAAAATGTTCACAAAAGTAATAAAAGGTTGTTGTAAATATCACCACTTTGAATTATATTTTTATATTTTGTCTTTATCTGCTGCCAAGAACATTTGGATTTGGGGTTGCATCTAAAAATCAATGAATATTTATCTTGTATACATGCACATTTTTTATATATATTATAAAAATAGGCTATAGGCTATATTACACATATAGGCTACACATATATATACATACATAATTTTACATAAATATAGAACGTATTTGTTTAACTTAACAATCAGCAATCTTTCTCCAACAGTCTTCTCTTGCTTTGGCAGCAGAGACCGTATTGTTTCGAGCTTGAATACATATTTAAATTCATCGTAATTATGAATGATTATCTCTTGCTCCTCCGCGGAAAAATATATCGCTCTCGCTCTACCCGCGATTGGTTGTTCAGCGTCGACGTCACTCTTTTATGTGCACGCGCGCGTGGAGTAATCATAGCTTTAGGATCAAAGCCTGAGTTGACAGAGAAAGTTGATGAGCTGCATCATGGTACCAATAAAGCCTGATTGCATCGGTTTGGTTTTGTCAACTCAAAACCAATCCTGTAACCCCGAGTTTGTTCAGCTACCTTCATGGTACAGGCCCCTGGTCTCCGCAGCAAGCCGAGGTTGTGTAGCTTCTTATGCAAATCATCATGCAGCTTGGTTGTAGCATGAGTCTTATATTTGAGCAGTGTCTGGCGATGGTAACCACGAACGCCGGTAGCTACGATGTCCATGTGCTGTAAAAGTCGGGCTAAGTAACAGCAATAGCAACAACAATAGCAACATTTGGATCTGGAGTGGCCGCTGCGTGCTACAGCGCCGCCATCGTAACGTTAATGGAAAACCACCACAATGACTATAGTCGATAGCTCAAATAACGTTAGCCCAGACTGTAAAAATAAGCATTAACGTTAGCCCAGTAAGCTTCCTTAGCTCAGGTTATTATTGCATTGATTACAACAAAAGTTGTAAAGACCTATTTTTACTTACGGTAAGTAAAAGTACAGAAGTACTCATTTTTAAAAATACTTAAGTATCAAAAGTAAAAAGTAAATGTCAATGCATTGTTTTATTATTGTTGCATTGTTGTATGTAATACTTACTGTACCTTATGCCTCTGAATCTATGCCTGCATACCTACCCTCATATCAATATCACATTTATTTCTAGAACACAGTTCCAGTAGTGGGATTGAATGTGAGATTGAATAAGTGCACTCAATAACGTCCACAATGGTTTCGGACACCCAAATGGCTGTTCCCTCAAATATTGCCCTATTTAAAGTTTTTTGGCTTTTAGTATGAATATGTTAGCCTTACTGTTATCTATAAGCTAGTGTGCAAAAAAGTGACAAAATTCGCATTTAGAAAACCAAGCCCAACGTTGAAAATGAAAATCAGGTTTATGTCAGAATCCAATGTCAGATTGACGTTGATCTCCAACGTTGGACAGATGTTGTATTGTGGTTGAAAATGAAAATCGGGTTGACGTCAGAAACCAACATCAGTCGGGTTCTGACGTCAACCCTACTTTTATTTTCAATCAATATCCAACGTCAATCTGACGTCGGGTTCTGATGTCAATCAGATGCAGGGTTCTGACGTAAACCCGACTTTCATTTCCAACCAAAATGCAACCCCTGCAACCAAAATCATCCACTGACTGATGTTACTTTCTACTCAAGGACATTGACAGAATTGTAGTGGAGTAAAAAGTACGATATTTGTCTTTCAAATGTAGTGAAGTTAAAGTAAAAAGTTTCCAGAAAAAATAATACTCAAGTAAAGTACAGATACTCAAAGTGTACTTAAGTACAGTACTCAAGTAAATGTACTTTGTTACTGTCCACCTCTGTTCAGATGTTATTGGAAAGTTTGTAAGTACATCAGGAGTTTATTTAAATAACACTTGCCTGACGGCTCATGCTACTGCTAACACGGACGTCGACGCCCTTATGCATCGCTTTCTGCCAGGACTTTTACGTGCTTTTCCCAAACCACTGAAGTGACGTCGACATCCATGTTAGCGGTAGCATGAGCTGTTGGTTCAGACCTGGTTAGCAGTCTCCGCTCTAATTCATCCCGAAGGTGTTCTATCGGCTTGAGGTCAGGGCTCTGTGCAAGTCAGTAAAGTTCCTCATCACCAACCTCGCTCATGCATGTCTTTATGGACCTTGCTTTGTGCACTGGTGTGCAGTCATGTTGGAACAGGAACAGCCCATCCTCAAACTCACCCCACAAAGTTGGGAGCATCAAATTGTCCAAAATGCTTTGGTATGCTAAGGAGCCAAGCCCAACCCCTGAAAAACAACCACACACCATAATTCCCCCTCCACCAAACTTGGCCTAATGCAGTCAGGCAAGTACCGTTCTCCTGGCCACCGCCAAACCCAGACTCGTCCATCGGATTGCCAGACAGAGAAGCGTGATTTGTCACTCCAGAGAACACCTCTCCACTGCTCTAGTCTAGTAGCGGCGTGCTTTACACCACTGTATCTGATGCTTTGCATTGGACTTGTTGATGTAAGGCTTGGATGCAGATGCTCGGCCATGGAAACCCATTCCATGAAGCTCTACGCACTGTTCTTTAGCTAATCTGAAGGCCATACGAAGTTTGGAGGTCTGTAGCTATTGAAAGTTGGCGACTTCTCGGCACTGTACACCTCAGGATTTCACGTGGCCTACCACTTCATGGCTGAGCAATTGTTGTCCCCAATTGCTTCTACTTTGTTATAATACCACAAACAGCTGACCATGAAATATTTAATAGTAAGGAAAATTCACGAATGGACTTGTGGCAACCTATGCAAATGCACAGGTGGCAACCTATCATGTGACCACGCTTGAATTCACTGAGCTCCATAGAGCAACGCATTCTTTCACAAATGTTTGTAAAAGCAATTTGCATGCCTAGCTGCTTGATTTTATACAACTGTGGCCATGGAAGCAATTGGAACACCTGAATTCAATGATTTGGAGGGGCATCCCAATACTTTTGCCAATATAGTTATATCAGAGAGAAATGGCTTCTTGAGTGAGAATAAAAAAAGAAAAGAGTGGGACTTGATTGATTTTGTCCTTTGGAAATTTATTGGATCATCAGATCGTTGTTGTAAATGAATTTACTTTGTAAATTAATTTATGGATCAAAAACGATTGAAAAGCTATAGTGATTATTTCAAAGGGAGATATTATTTTAAAGTGCATTTAATATATTCACAATTTGAATAAAAGTTTTAGCTTATTTTTCATGCTGCTTCAAAGAGGACCAGCGGTCAGGTAAACACCACGTTTAAAAACCTAGTGAATCTGCTCAAATATACTGTATACTAGCTTTAAGCTTATACAGTTGAATAGGCCTACTAAAAAATATTTGTTCTATTATTTTACTTGTGTTGGTTAATGCTATGTTTAATTAATTGCATTGACTCAGAATGCCTAATGTTGGTTTTATTGATTGTGTTAGGCTATGAGAAAACATTTTTTGTCTAACGTTACCTCGTGTAGGAGATTTAATGCGGGTGCAGTTCGGGTTGCGTTTTTTATGTCAAACGGGTCAGGTCAGGTACAGACTCAAATTTGTGTTTCTGTCAGATATCGGGTCAGGTGTTCCATTAATTACTGCAGGTACGGTGCGGGTTCGGGTTTATCAAACAGGACCCTTGCAGGACTGATCTAGAGAACATGTCATCCACTTCTCGTCTGAAGGGACTGTTCAGCAGGCATCCCGAGGCATGGCGAAAGACAAGTGTCTCGTTTCCTGTTCTCAGGGAACATAGGTTACAGTCGTTACAGCACTTTCTAAATCATTGCAAACGAGGGGAGTAACTCTAAAGCTCTGTGTAGATCCAGGATTGAGTAAAGCATTGTGGAGGCTGGGCACTCTAAAAAGGGGACCCTAATAAGGGGAGTGCCTCCAGCTCTAGGGCTGATCTAACAAGGAGGCCTTGTGAGAGTCCGCCGACCTTTCGACTAGTTTTAGGGAGCTTAGTATTCATAGAGAGCAAACCTCAGGTAGTGTCTGGAACACCATGCTCAACCTGATATATACTGAACCAGGCTCTGGGCTAGAATCAGGGAGGCTCCAAGGGAGCCTGCAGCGTAATGATTAATGCAAAACAGTTAAACTTGTTGGGGAGCCGCTTTCAAGGAGGCCTGTAAAGGCCTGACTACTTGAAAGCAATCCGTGTTAGCAAAGCTAGCCTCAGACGTTCTTAGGTGCTCTTACAGACATTTCTGTGGTCCTGGTTATACTTTGTTTACATCACCAACAGGCAGTGTACTCAGCAGAAGTGCTATCTACCCTTTAAACAAGGGGAGTACAATCTTATGCTTCCGGACTATTGAGGAGTCCTACTGAAGGCCTACAGCTCTGACTGTCAAGAGCGTCAGGCTGGGCAGTGCTAGGCTCTAAAAATTTTTACTCAAACCGAACCGAATGGGAGGGAGTACTTGATGTAGGGCTGGACGATTTTGGCTAAAATCATAATCGCAATTAATCAAACAAGTTACCTCGATTACGATTATCGAACGATTATTTTTTTTTAAAAATCCTATGTCACTGGCAAGGCTTATACTGTAAATACGGTCACGGTTATTTTTTCTAATGAAAGAGTTAGGGATGTCCCGATACCACTTTTTCACTTCCGATACGATACCGATGCCGCAGCTTTGGCTATTTGCCGATACCGATATCTTTATTTTATTCTTGAACTAATACTACTAATAATAAAATATATTATGGAAGCACTTTCCTCAATTAGCCACATAAAAACATCTCACTCAAATGGAGAACAAATACTTCTCCAGTATATCCACAACAACAGTTGATAATGAAAGACTGCCACCCTTTATTCAAAAGGCCTTGAGATATGTTTGGTAACCTGAATGAATTTAAAATGAATTTGCTATATTTCAGATCAATATATTTGTTTCCTTAAAATTTTAATTAACTTTAACTTCTCATCTGAATTATAAATAATTTATTTCTGTATAAAATAATACTACCATTAAAAACATTTGATTTGATTTTTTAATCAATGTAGAATGTGTAACTTAAAAATAAAAAGATTAGTGCTCTGTTTTAGGACAAGAAATGAAAACCAATGCAATACGATGAATGTCCAAAAAAGATGAGATCATTTTTGCTTTTTGATAATTTGATTTAAAAAAATGTACACAGTGTGTGTGTGTGATTTTGGTTGGGTGACAGTTGTAGGTTACAGTTTGACAAGAGTTTACAGTTTGACAAAAGCACAATGTTTTACACAAATATAAGTAGGCTGAACACTTTGCAGTTTTAATGATGTTCTGTATGAACAAATTGACGTTGATGTTATAATGACGAATGATGTTTTTATGTTTCCACTGTTCGATCGCGCCCGTGCCTCTCTCTCTCTCTGACACACACATTCCAGCATTGCAATCTTGACATCGCAGCCTGTTCATTATGCTGCGTTCACAGCAAACGCGAATAGAGCGTCAAATTCGCGTCTAGTTCTACGCTTAAACATTTTGAATCCATTCGCGCGTCCAAAGCGAATAGGACACGCGTAAGCGAGCGTTTGAAGCGAAATAGACGCGCGTTCAGGGACGGGGCGGAGTCAAGTGACTACACACGCGGTAATATGTTTTAAGGGGAAAGTACACACACAGTAGGCGGAAATATTAATAGGATTAAAAAAACGAAATAACCGACTTGGTAAAATTACGTCGGTTACAGGCTCTGAATTTCGGTTTCGATTACTTTTCGATTAATCATCCAGCCCTAACTTGATGTATCTCTACCTGAGCCCCAGTGGGGCAGGGTGAAACTAGAGCTGTGGGTAGCAAAAGCACTCTAACAATGACCCTAACAAGGCAAGTACTATCAGCATAACCCTGAAAAAAAAAGTTTCTCTGGGTTGAGGCCTATTATCTTTTATTACAAGACAAGTTTCCTTGTTTCTCTGCTAAGCCCGAGGGAAATGGAGACCTTGACTATGAGGCCAACGACATTTTACCTTGTAACTTGAGTATTAATTCAAGGGGCCTAGAGGGAAACCAACTCAATTCCTAGCTGGTAGAGCTGTTCCGAATACATTTTTGGAGCTTTGAAGCTTCGGTAATAATTAACACAGAATATTCAAAGCTTTTAGGAGAGGGGCTGGACATATTCTTCTCTCTAATAAAGGCAGGAATCTCTGAGTGTCTGTCGGTTTACATTTTTATTATGTCGAGAACCATTCATCCAAATCGACTTCACACGTGGCGAGTGTGTTGCTGCGGACTCAAGGAAGTGCAGTGTCCAATTTGGAGCAATATGGACACATGACACATTCAGAATTAATAAACTTTTAATAAACTACAGAACAGCACGAGCCGGAAGCGGCACGCCTCACTCGGGCAGTAGGGCTGTGCCAGTTAACTTGACAACCGCATCACTACTGGTTTTGTATTATGTTTTGCAATCTGGTCACCCGAATATCAGTGAATTAAAAAATATTCCATTGGACATAGAATATCTTATTTCTTTTCCCAAATCTTCACTCAGGTTATATAAAAGTTTCTTCATTTGGTTCGCTTTTCATTTGTCCTACAGTGTTTTTTCTACTTTACCACAGTAAAAATGTGAATGTAATATATCTGATTTACTATTCTATTAGGTATCAGGCCTATTTACAGTACAATACACGTTTACAATAACAATTGTCAGAAAAAAATATTACGATGTCCAGAAATCAATAGTTTACAATAATAGTGGTTTTCAACAAAAAAAATCTATTATTTTCACGTGAATAAATGGATAGATCTGTATTTACTGCTTGTTTTCTTTAATGGTCTTGTGGTAGAACTTTTGCCAAGCGTGCCAGAGGTTCTGGGTTCTAATCCGCACTCGAATATTTTTTTTTCATATACTTGTATATGGTTGTAAATAAAGCAGAGATATGTTTGCGTGCATTTTGTTTTGTGATTTCACAAACAGCGTTAGATTCAAGCGTGCGTCTGTGTGAAGACTGTGCGCGAGCCACAAGAGAACAATGTATCCGCACCACTGATAGCAGTGGCAAAGAGCACTCAGCAGCTTGATTTAAAAAACAATACATTTCAGCGCGACGAACAAAATTAGTTAACTGGAAATGTTTTATTTATTTGTATTAGGTACATCCGTGCCGCAGATGTTTCAAAAAGTGGTGGGGACAGTAGTGGTGTCCCACCCGTAAATTACGCCTATGACTGTCTCTTTCCTGCTCGTGTCCCTCATCCCTCTCACAGTGCAGAGATATATGACGCATCTTTGTCGGGAAATATAAAACGAATGTTTGTTAAATAATATGTAACTTTCTTATATTCTTTAGGTAACCAATATTTACAGAATTAAAAAAAAAAAAAAATGTATATAGGCTGTAGTGTGGTGTTTCACTGATGGAAGTGCTCAAATAAACACGCATCTGTTGTAAAATGGAGGTCTGAGTTTAAATAAAATTAAATGAATTCCCTTAAATATAATTAAACTGTAAGAGACTAAATAGAACAAGGTAACGTTTCAATAAACGTGACGTCCCAGTAAAATCTCACGTTTGAGTTTTAACAAGCTCCTAGATTAATTCAGATTGATAATAATGGCTAATACATTTTGTACATTATTTTATATGCATTTTATTTCACCAGATTTTATACTGTAAACATATTCAAGCGCAATAAGAACCGTTTCGAGGGGGATGCCAGGTGTACGAAAAATAAATAAATAATAATATTCGAATCCCAAAATTGAAAATCGAATACCAACGATTATTCGAATTCAATGTATATTCGAATATTCGTGTCCAGCTCCAAAACTAGACCTTACAGAAGATGAACTGATGGGCTCTAGCTCTAATGAACCTATACTCAGATACTGAGGGGCTCGGGGCGAGGATGCTTCTAGCAGATCGCCTCCAAAAACTCCTATTACACATGCCTAAGCCAGATATTGAGTCTCACACATGAATATCATCTGTCTGAAGTTCAGAGCTATAGTCTCATTTCTAACGACTCTCTAAAGTGAGATATATATAAATACAAGGTGGATATCAAGGTGCCGATAGCGGCAGCGGGGAGAGACCCTGACCCTGGTCCAAATCCTTCAGCGGGTCGGCCTGGTACGCTTGTGACACAGACATCATGTGTATAGCAGGACCAGCCTGACCCGCCACCGTGAATGCCCTGCCATCAAGCGAGATGTCATCTGGAGTAGATCAGAAGGCAGGGCCGGAGCCTCTCGTCAATTGGGGGCATCGACACATACCCGTGTCATAACACTCAACAGCTCATCATACGCGGGGCAGGGAGGCTGTGAGGGTTCAGGTTGTACATCATCTTCACCCTCATCAAGCATCTCCTGCTCTCTTGGGCTGATTGTAAGTGAAAACACATCCTCTTCCAGCACTCTCGCAAGCTTCTGAAGGGCGTGAGAGAGGACATTCTGCACATTTCTTAAAATGTTTGTCACTTGTCATCATTTTCTTTACCTTTTAAAGGTGATCGCAAATCAAACAAGACAGTGCCTGAAGAGGAAAGGAGGATGACATGTTCTCTAGCCCCCACTTTTCACTGGTCAATGACGATTGCCGTGATTGTATACGCTTTCAGACACCGGTTCACGCGGAGGCGTTCTCTATAGCGTCATCGACACAGTGCGAGTTCGCTTTCGAAAGGGAACAGAAATTTAAAGGTAGGAATGTTCCGATATGAACATTTTAACTTTAAAATGTTTTACACTGGCGAAATTTCTTTATAAAAAAATTAAAATTCCTTACAAAGCAATAAAATAATGCCTAAATAATGCAAACAAATAATTGGATCATACCAAAAATGTATTTGTCATGGATAAATAAAATGGAATAGCCTCCGCAAGGACAATAATGACTGATTTTAATTCAACCATATTGTTTAGGAAAATAATACAAGGAAAAAAAGGGCTAATTATTAATAATGCATCAATGTTTTTTGTTTTTTGAAAAAGAAACATCTAACATTAATATTACGGTTTCAAATAACATCATTCCTGTTTGAGTTGCGCTGAAGCTGAATGTACACCGGGAAACTGAAGCGCTTTATTAACATGTTAATAAACTCATGAAACGCATCTTATGAAATGAATCAGATATTTATACCACATAAACATAATATTACAACTTATATCTGTACAAAATTACACAAATGCACAAATGAACTTGAACTAAGTTACGTGCTGCTCAGAATGTGTAACTCCTGTTGTGGATGCGCTCTTCTCGTAAAAGTGAGCTAAAACACGGGCAAACAAAGAATTCACAACATCCTTTTACAGTCGTGTTCTTATTATAATCATTCTCAGAATTGTGTTTGCAATTTTGTTGCACTTTACTATATTTTTATTTTCGAAGTGATTCTAATCATATTTCAAGCAATTCAAAACCATCATGGCGTACAGTGCACATCTGAAGTAAGGCTGCACAATATTAGAAAAAAAGTTACATTCCGAAATGTAGTTTTTCTGCGATATATATTGCGATATAAAAACAACTTCACCAAATTATTTGAATGGCTCCATTTCAAAAGAATTAATCATTCTAGAATAATTGGGGTGATTTTGTAGGGGAGTGAATCTGCATAGGAGTCAAAAGCTGGGTTGAGCCTGTGGGTCATTTCTTAGGGTTAATTTTTATACAAGAGAAACTGCCTAAAAAACGACCTGTGGGCTTGTTGTCATTTGCTAACTGCAGTGATCTCATGTCAAATGAAAGGACTGACTTGTTTATGGTTTAAAATAAAATGGATGTCAATACATGAAAATAATAATGGCAACTACTCTCATGATTTGGCAATATCAATATATTTCCACCAGCAAACTTGATTGTTTTTAAGTCTATTATTGTAATAAGGGCCACCTTTCATAAAATGTTTACATTATCATTAATATTACTGTAGTTGGTTTCAATCTTTGGTTTAGTGAAAGGTACTTGATGGGGCTGTGGTGATAGTTAAAGGAATACTTCATCCAAAATTAATGTTCTCTTATCATTTACTCACTCATAACCATCCCAGATGTATATGATTTCCTTTCTTCTGAATAACAGATTTATAATCCATATAAATAATATATCTAGTCCATATAATGCAAGTGCATTAAAGTCCTCTAAAGTTCATAAGGAAACACTTTATTTCCATTTGTCTGGTCATGTGATCTCAACAAACATGTCTATTCACATGAGAAGACCCGCTCCATGTCAAATAAAACCGCTTTAATTAGGACACTCATATGACATTCTTCATAGATATCATTCATTTCTGTAGATCATTTTAATAAGGATTGAATGAAACTAACCTGTTTGTTCCTCAGTATCTTCATGATTCACACTGAACACTTCTTCAATCTTTATGTCTTCACTCTCCTGTTTAATCAACGCCATCTTTATAATAGTGTCACGTGGATCTCAGATGTTTCTCCAGGAGTTTTCCTGTGTGTTTGGACAAAGTCATGTTTAAGATGAGAATAATTAACAGAAAGAAAAATAAACCCACAGTAAATCTCTGAGTGCGTCTCAATCAGCTCTAGTTCAGTAGTTCAGCGCACTGGTGAGGGAGTCAGTCAGAGTGAGAGTTAATGGACTTAAATAAACTGACTAGACAAAAATCACTCAAAACAACAAGCACTACAATATAATAATTTAAAAAAATTATACAGACACTTCATATTTAATGATTTGTACATTTAACATTTTACGTTGCCATTAAACCATTTGCGATTTGTTCATAAAATTTATCATTATTAATAATAGCCTAATATTTGTGTTTTCGTTGTATTTTTACACTGTTTTGAGCGGCAGGATTCGTCAGCGCGCGGTGATTCAAGCGCTTTGAATCAGTGAGTCATTTGGCAAAGCATTAGATTCAGTTGACTCCGTTTCTCCATCACCACTTTCCAAAACCCGAATTCGTGTTTACAATAAACTGATACACGATATCGAAATGAGACGTTACTGTTACTTTTGTTGTGTGAATATGCTTTACTCACAAAAAAAACGGAGCTGGAGGCGCTTAATATTCTTTTAATCATATTACAAGCATATGTTAAATAATACATGGTCAAAACTCTTGTAAAAACTATCAAATCGACGTGTATCGATTTAAACTCTTTAAATGCGTAAAACCACAAACCTTTCTTCAGTCTAATCATAACAGTTGCAGGAGCACGGCGCAGCTTTATGATGTCATATCGTCAGACCAAAATAAAAGTCCTGTTCAATCTGCTGTCAAATATCCAGAGTCCAACTTGTGGTACAGCGTTTTAAAGTGAACATCGAAGATATTTGCACTTTTTGTAAAATTTCCCCTGAGACTATCAACCATCTATTTTGGGATTGTCCCAAGACCCAAATGTTTTGGAAAGAACTCAGTAATTACTTGCAAAGAAAAGTCATGACTCTTGTTAACTTTGAAGAAATTAATGTTATGTTAAAATATTTTTCATTTGAGGGTGATAAATATCTTTTGTTTATTTTAGATTTAATTGTTATAATTGCTCATTACTATAAGTCAAATGGAATGGAAAAATACAAAATTTTGAACATTTTAAAATTGATGTTAAAATATATTTAGAAACAATATCCAAAAGTAAAAACCTAAAAGCTAGGAAAACTACACAGCTGTTTGACAGGTACAGGTGTTTTATGTAAAATGCCTTTCTTTTTATTTTTTATTTTTCTTTACTTTTTAATTTCTTCTTTACCCCTGACATGTATTTGTCTATTATCTATTATCTTAGATAGACATAGACATAGACATATCTATTTGATATGTACTCTTGTATGTAAATTATGTTTTGTTCTTGTTAAAATGCAAAAAAAAAATGCAATAAATAAAAATATCCAGAGTCCACATAAAACAACGGTGTAAAGTCCAGCTTCAGAAAGTAAAAGTCCTCCTCAGTATTTTGTTCCAATCACCTGGATTTGCTAATTAGCACAGTTTTTCAGCCAGGAGATAGTTCTAATTAGTGAATTCAGCTGGCTGGGTTCATGGGTGGAATAAACATATGGCAGGACTTTTACTTTCTGACTCATGGACTTTACACCTTTGGAAATATATAATAGATGTCATGGGAATTCATGGTGAATATATATTTATTAATTAGGGCTGGGGGAATTAACGCGTTAATCTTTACGATTAATTTGAGATGTTTAATTTTATTTGATCGATTCCCAGCCCTAGTATGTACACATCTATTTGATACGCTATTCCATTCAAGTGGGAAATTAGTTAGGATCTTGTGAATGGATTGACTTTCAATCAGACTAAAAAGAGAAGTAAATGTAAACGAAAGTCACAGGGTAAAACTATCTCATGTGAGATATGGCCAACCTTAGAGGAAAACCTGTAATTCCCATAGATGATTTAGTTAGCTGGGGTAACTTAACATCAAGCAACTGCTAGCCCGCCCTAGTTCTAGTCAGCGGTAATCTGACTAGAAAGTACCTTCATAGTTGTTGATGAATTGTGAAATGTATATTTTGAACCCCTTCTCTCTCTTACACCTGGGAGCAGATGAAAAGGAGTTAGTAATCCGGTGCAAATCACTGATGGTAAACTTAGGTAGATCTTGCAGGCTCTCGTATAAAACAACACCATCTTCAGGAATGAGGCGAGCGGAAGTCGGACGGCTTACCGGAATCAAACCGAATGTCGGCAACATTCTATTTATGCAACTAGTAAATGCAGACTTGAGAGAATCCAACCGTTAGAAATCCCAGAAGATGCTGCGGGGGTCGACGCCTGTAAGCTTTAAACTTCTCATTCTCACTTAAGAGATTCCCGCTGCAAGCTCAAAATACGTGACAGCTCGTGAAAGTTTGTACGTCTCTTTTCTTTAATTTTAATAAAATGATAAAGACCTTATGAAAGCGGCAGTATTTTTATCATAGACAGTATATAAACTGGACACAGCGACCCCATAGGTTTCAACGGAGAAAAGTGAAGTCAATTAGAAGCACTCACTTCCTGATGGTCGAGCGTACTGCGCAGACTCAAACTGAGCTTGACGACATAGATGTGACGTGAGCAACCCGTCTGTCTTCTAGTAGCTGTGCCGAGAGAAATCTGAATCATTCCCTTTCGAAACTTGCAGAGACGGAGAGTGTGAGTAGGAGCTGTCCATGAGCTAGGAGCAGGAGAAACTTTTGCTAAGTATTCTGATTCATTATTTTGTCATTTTGCCTCCACGTCCCCCCGATTGCGTGCAAGCTTCTCCTCCTGTCTATACGGTAATCTCTCTACTGTGCGACAGAGAGTCGCGTGGTTATGACGCAATCGTTAGCCTATTTTTACAAAAACT
This sequence comes from Leuciscus leuciscus, assembly GCF_965113295.1. NCBI lineage: Eukaryota > Metazoa > Chordata > Actinopteri > Cypriniformes > Leuciscidae > Leuciscus > Leuciscus leuciscus. The sequence continues at coordinate 3,246,467 of NC_138731.1, forward strand.
GCATCTACGAGGCCATAACGTAAGATACAAGGTAATGGAGCCTTTTATACATTTTCGTGTTTCTTTAGAAATAAATAATGGACAAATGGAGACTTTAAACGCCTCAGATGTAAAGTTATTCGCTGTCAAAGTGACGCCAAAATGAATGGGAGTCAATGGGATGCTAACAGCAGGTGATGGTCTGCTAATCAATGGCGGCGCCCGGGGAAGCTTCAATATTTAATGAAAACCTGCCCCCCTGATTTTTATTGCCATATTATAAAGAATCTTAACATTGACAAAGTCAAGTCAAGTCAAGTTTATTTGTATAGCGCTTTTCACAATACAGATTGTATCAAAGCAGCTTCACAGTATTAAATTTAAATAATACAACAAAGTTTATTTCAAGAGGAATTTATTGATTGATAAAATTAAATTAAATATCCCCAAAATATCCCCAACTGAGCAAGCCAAAGGCAACAGTGGCAAGGAACCGAAAAACTCCATCAAGTGACCTAATGGTGTCCTAAAACTCCATCAGGTGACCTAATGGAGAAAAAAAACCTTGGGAGAACCCAGGCTCAGTCGGGGGCCAGTTCTCCTCTGGCATTTATGAGCTAGAGGCCGGATTGTAGTTTGAACTGTGGGATTATATGAATGCTTGGCTGAAAAGATGCGACTTTAATCTAGTTTTAAACTGGGAGAGCGAGTCTGAGCAACGAACAGTATCAGGAAGACTATTCCAGAGTTTTGGAGCCAAATGTGAAAATGCTCTCCCTCCTTTGGTGGTTCTGAATATCCTAGGTATGACCAAAAGCCTTGAATTTAGTGATCTTAAAGAGCGCGATGGATTATAGGGCGATAGAAGATCCGTTAAATAGACTGGAGCTAAGCCGTTTAGGGCTTTATAAGTCAGTAGCAATACCTTGTAATTAATACGGAACTTTATAGGTAACCAATGCAGTGATGATAAAATCGGTGTTATATGATCATATTTTCTTGATCTCGTAAGAACTCTAGCGGCGGCATTTTGGACTAACTGTAGCTTGTTTATTGAGGATGCAGGACAACCAGCTAATAAGGCATTACAGTAATCCAGTCTCGAGGTCATGAATGCATGAACTAACTTTTCTGCATCAGAAACTGATAGCATATTACGTAGCTTAGCAATGTTTCTAAGGTGGAAAAAGGCTGTTTTTGTAACATATGAAATATGATTTTCAAAAGACAGGTTGCAATCGAGTGTAACACCCAGGTCTTTTACTGTAGCGGATAAAGTAACAGGACATCCTATGATGTTAAAGTTGTATTGTGCGAGGTTTTGTGGGCGGTTTTTTGAACCGATAAGTATTACCTCTGTCTTGTCTGGATTTAATAAAAGAAAATGACGCGTCATCCAATCTTTTATATCTTTAACACACTCTGTCAATTTGGAAAATTTAGCGTTTTCATCCGGCCTTGATGAAATATATATTTGAGTGTCATCAGCATAACAATGGAAACTAATTCCATGTTTCCTTATAATATTTCCAAGTGGCATCATATATATTGAGAATAACAGAGGGCCTAACACAGATCCCTGCGGCACTCCATAGTTTACTGGAGTTATGATCGATTTTTCTCCATTTAAATAGACAAAATGGTAGCGGTCAGATAGGTGTGATTTGAACCAGCTTAGTGCTTGTCCTTGAACACCAGTATAATTTTGTAGTCGATCTAAGAGTATTGTGTGATCTATAGTATCGAACGCAGCACTAAGATCAAGTAAAACTAGTATTGAGATACAGCCTTGGTCAGAAGCTAAAAGTAAATCATTTGTGATTTTAACGAGCGCAGTTTCAGTGCTATGATGCGGTCTGAATCCAGACTGAAACTTTTCATAGATATCATTTTGTTGCAAGACAGTGAGCGGACACCACTTTTTCTAATATTTTATACATAAATGGAAGATTTGAAATGGGTCTATAATTTGCTAGATTATTATGATCTAATTGTGGTTTCTTAATGAGAGGTTTTATAACTGCCAGTTTTAATGTTCTTGGAACATGACCTAGAGATAAAGACGAGTTAATAATATTGAGGAGAGGCTCTTCCACTACAGGTAACACTTCTTTCAGTAGTTTAGTTGGTATAGGATCTAATAAACATGTTGTTGTTTTAGATGAAGTGATAAGTTTATTTAACTCTTTTTGTTCTATAGTTGTAAAGCACTGTAATTGTTCTTGCGGGGTGATAATTGAAGCTGAATTATAAGGCGCGATTGAAGATTGAACGTTTACAATTGTGGTTCTGATGCTTTCTATTTTCTCAGTGAAGAAGTTCATGAAATCATTACTACTGAACTGTAACGGGATATTTTGTTCGGGTGACGTCTGTTTATTTGTTAGTTTAGCCACGGTGTTAAATAAAAACCTTGGATTATTTTGGTTGTTTTCTATTAGTTTGCGGAGGTGCTCAGCCCTGGCCGCTTTTAGGGTCTTTTTATAACGTGACATACTGTCTTTCCACGCGATTCTAAAGACCTCTAAATTAGTTTGTTTCCATTTACGCTCTAAAATACGGGTTTCTCTCTTTAAAACATGCGTAGTATTGTTATACCATGGTGCTTTATTTTTCTCTCTGACCTTTTTTAATTTAATAGGTGCAACCACATCCAATGTTCTAGAGAGAATGGTGCTCATAGTGCTAGTTAGTTCTTCTAGTTCATCTGTTTGTTTGGGTTCAGGCAGCAGCTGAGACAAATTAGATAAGCAATTTGAGAAATTATCTATGGTGGATGGAAGGATTGTTCTGCCTGGTCGATAACGCGGCACTGCATGACATATTACAGCAGTACGTAATATGCAAGTTACCATGTAGTGATCAGTGACTTCATCACTTTGTGGAATGATATCTATATCGGTTGGATCGGTTCCATGTGATATAATTAAATCGAGTGTATGATTAAGACGATGTGTTGGTCCGGTGACGTTTTGCTTGACCCCAAATGAATTTAATAAATCTGTAAACGCAGCTCCTAACGCATCATTTGGATTATCTACGTGTATGTTAAAATCTCCAACAATTAATGCTTTATCGACATTGACTAATAGGTCTGAGAGAAAATCTGCAAACTCTTTTAGGAAATCAGCGTAAGGCCCTGGCGGTCTATATACGGTAGCCAAGGCTAGAGATAATAGGGATGTTTTTCTAACATCTAAGAGCGTAACATTTAGTACAAGTACTTCAAATGAAATAAACGTATAACCCGTTTTCTGAGTAACATTTAGAATATCTTTATAAATGGTTGCAACACCTCCGCCACGACCAATCAGACGGGGCTCATGCTTATAACAGTATCCAGGAGGAGTAGACTCATTAATACCGAAATAATCATTTGGTTTAAGCCAGGTTTCAGTAAGGCAAAGTACATCGAAGCTATTATCTGTGACTATTTCATTTACAATAACTGCCTTAGGTGTGAGTGATCTAATGTTTAGAAGACCTAGCTTTAGAAATAGTTTGTGTTTACTAATAGCAACATTTTCTGTTTTAATAACAATTAGATTTTTCCTAGATCCTGCATTAGATTTATTATTTGATCTCACTAAACGAGGAATAGACACGGTTTCTATGCAATGTTCTACACTAGTATTTATATCAGTTGAATTGGTGCAGCAGAGACTATGATTTGGACTTTTGGTTACTAGTCAAAGGGTATTTAACATTTTGGAGATGTTATCTGACAGAAGAGCCGCTCCGAATCTGCTTGGGTGTAAGCCATCAGCACGGAAAAGCCTAGGACGCTCCCAAAACAGATTCCAATTATTTATAAAGAGCAGTTTCTGCTCATTGCACCATGACATTAACCATTCATTTAGCGCAAATAATCTGCTGAACTTTTCATGCCCTAGTCGGTACGTGGGAAGCGGTCCTGACACAATGATCGTTGTTTCAGGCGATGTGCTGCGTACCGTATCGATTAGATTCCTGAAGTCTTTCTTCAGAATCTCCGTCTGGCGCAGCCTGATGTCGTTCACTCCCGCGTGCAGGACCACAGTTCCGACGCGCTCGTCACCGTTCAGGATCTCGGGAACGCGAGCAGCGATTTCAGAAACACGAGCACCAGGAAAGCAGTGACTTTGCACCTTACTTTTACCTAACGTAGCGTGTACGTGCCGAACGATGGAATCGCCGATGATCACAGCATCGTGTTCTGTTTCGCGTAGAGGGGAGAAGCGGTTTTGTGTGGATAACTCAAAAACCGGGAGGGTCGGAGAAAGTCTTGGTCTAAACCTGACTCGCGTCTTCCGCTGCGGAACCACCCAGGATTCGTGGTGGCGTGTTGGAGCCGGAGTGAACGAGACCATGGCTGATTGCGACCGATGCTGAGGAACGCACGGAGTAGACGCGGTCGGAGTCAGCGGGTTAGTAACGTTAAACACTGATTTGTGTGCATCGGCACGTGATGTTTCAAGAGCCAAACACCGGTCTCTCAGCTCGGCCTGTCTCAATAAAAGGTTGTGGATCTGTTTCTCAACAGCTTCCAGCTCAGACTGCAGTGCGTGCAGCTCAAATGTGTCCTCACCTGCACCAAACGGTAGACTACTTACATCTGATATATTCGCCATTTTAACAGATGGACAGTGAGTTAGCAACGAAGCTACCAGTGATGCTATCAATATTAATACTAATTTATATTATAAGTTTGTTTGTTTGTAAGTGAGTGTGGAGAAGACGCGTTCAGCCGTGATCCACGGACGTAACCTTTAAGAGTATGCAGCGTTGGATCACTAATAGGCTTGAGACGCGTCTGCTCAACAGTCCGCGTTGTAACAATGAGGTTTGAGCAGTGCTTCTTCAGTGAGGAAAAGTAGAAAATCTTCGTTGTAAGCGAGTTTAAAGAGAAAAATCAAGAAATTATAAATCAAATCGATAAAGCTCAAAAAAACAACAACGCATTCAGACGCGACGCATGATAATAACAGGACAAGACATTACTCACCGTGTTTGTTGAGTGTTTCTTACTCACCTGAGCTTTTATGAACTCAAAGGCGCGAGCGAAAATAGATAAATAAAAATAGCAGAGCGCACGGGTGGCGTGATAACAGGCTAGCGAATTACTAGCGTGTTGTAACGGAAGCCAGCGATGTTGGGTAAGCTGTATTTAGTAGTAGTATAAACAACTAGAAATTGTAGTAAATGATGGTTCAAAACAAGGAAATACGAGGCTATACGAGGCTAATACGAGGCTAATACGGAGCTTACAGCACCGAAGCAGACAAACTCACAACAGGCAGCGAGGCAAAGCATTACTAACACATCAGGCAACTCATAAACACACACATTCAAATACATTTTTTTGTTTGTTTACTTGTCTTTAATAATGCTTGAAGTTTATATTAGGTTAGTTGTTTTTCTATGGTATTTTTAAACCACAGTCAAATGTTCCTAGTGTAACTGTTCTTTAGCCTGTTGATTTTTGTTCATGATATTCAGCTACAACTAAATGTTTTGCAATAAGACTAAATATAGACTAAATAAGACTAAAACATTTTTTAGCTTATTGGAATCTAAATTAGGAATTCTCGTTGGTTCAAACGATAGACATACCCTAGACATCCAATTAGTGCATGTTCACAGAGGAAAACAACTGAAAAACAGCACTGGTTTCACCCATTCATAATTTAGAACATAATTTAAGCCTCAAAAATATGTGCACTGTTCAGTTACACAGTTTAACTTATTCAACCTAATGCTGTTAAATTGAATATATGAAGCGAAACAAACATTTTTCTTAAATATCCACAACAAATTGGTTTAGTGTAGTGAAGCTTCATTTAATGTAGAGTAATTACTAGCTTAGCTCACTACATTTTCCAAGTAGCTTGCCCAACACTGCAGCTCCGACAAGGTTTTGTTCTGTCCTCCACACAGTGCCAACTCGCACCAGGAACATTTCAGAAGCGAAGCAACTGAATTTGCGAGACCACGAGATTTGCCTGTTTGACGTTGTTGTTGTTATGTCTTAATTGTGTTTATTGTTGTGTGTATTGCTATATCCTACTTTGTTGTTGCTATTGTTAAAATACATCCCCAATGATCTTGTTTCTATATTTTACATACAGTGCCTATGAGCAGGAGGATTTTGCATTTGAACTGTGTGGCTTGGACGTGGTGTCCATCGAAAATTGACCAGGCACCTATTCTTTAGCGAAGCAGCGCAGAGAGCCACTTCTGGGACGCTTCTGAAACGTGCCACGGCACGGCCAGTATAAACACAAGCATTGACTAGAATGGCCACAATCAGCTCCGGTGGCCGCATTGGAGCCGTAATGCGTTGCAGACGTGTGCAGTGTAAATAATAGGTAAGCCGTGCAGGATTACATTTGCCCTCACAGCTAGAGTGTATGCCGTGAAAGGTCAAGGTGGATCCACCCTTCATACTATGGCAGTCCTTCAAGTCTACCAGGCCAAGATCCCCCACCATGGATAAAACTGGTCCTGACTAGGGTTGCAAAATTTTGGGAATTTTCAAAGATGGAAACTTTCCATGGGAATTAATGGGAATTTAAGGGAATTAACAGGAATTTATGGGAATAAACAGAATAAACTGGGAATTTTCAAATTTGAAGGTTGGCTCTTCATAGGGAACTTAAATATAGTTGAGGAAAGTATATTTTAGCATAATCTTGAATAAAACAAACAGATGCCATTCAAATACACTTGAATATCCATGCCATTCCTCAATCACATGCACATAGCACACTGCTTACTGCATGGCTATTGAGACCACACCCCCTACTGGCACTGTGCATGCCTCCATCACATGTACAGAAGCCCAAAGCACAAGACTATTGAAGGCACACATTTGAGCCTGTGGACTAAACAAAGTGAAGTAAGTTCTGATGATATTATGGGGAAATATATTTATTAAATGTTTAAATTACAAATATCACATACAAATGTATTCATCTAGTAGATAGCAAGCTGATAAGTTAGATGATAAATAAGCTAGCATAACTATTTACCACATAAGTAGGGCTGGGCGGTATGATGGTATATATCGTTACCACGGAAGAAAATGTCAACCGTAACAGATTTTTTTATTCCGTGCATACCGCAACATGTAAATAAGTTGGTGTGGTTAACTCGCGTGCAGCGTGCGTGAGACTGAGACACTGATATTTGTCAAAGAAACATGAAGAAAGACCAAGAGGATCCACAAAAAGGAATTAGCCTATGTTTTCAAAATTAACATGATATTTTTTGGGGGGAAGGCGCAGAAATCAACTAGAGCAGTGCAGCACACTGAAAGTTTAGAGAGCCTTTGCTCTTGCTCACAACGGGGCTTACTTGACAACAAGTTCATATATCAATATTCTAACGAATAGAAATAACCTTAAATAATGTATCTATCCGTCTCTTATGTGTACAGTTACTTTCAGAGTGGACGCGCAAGCGGTTGCCGTGGTAATGAATATTTCCAAAATTCCCCAGCTTAACTTCCCATGGAAATTTACCGGAAATGTTTCGCCCCTTTGCAACCCTAGTCCTGACCCGGTGTCCTTCAATGAGCTGCGCAGCATGACTGACCTCGCCCTGTGCGCCACTAAGTTTATGGCCCAAATAGGGCTGGGCGATATGGCCCAAAAAAAAAAATCACGATAATTTTTTTTATATCAGTCGATATCGATAATTATCACGATAAAAGTCAAATCTTTATTTCTTTCAAGTTTAAAGGCTGATTTTTGCTCCTAAGTGAAAGTTGTAGAAACCAGAGTGTTAACTGTGGTTTTAAACTACTCTTTATTGTCAGAACATATCATGACAAACACTTGCCAAACTGGTGAACATTTCACAAATCTGAGGTAGAACATTCAAACATTTGTCATTTTTCCTTAACAAAATAAATATATTTATTGGACAATTTCTTAGTTTCTGCATGTGCTAATTTTTTTTGGGTAAAAAAAAAATTCTGACTGAGTTTTATTAATCTTAACCATTGGTCATCCAGTATCATGCATTTAGATCATGATAACCACAGATAAAACCAGGCATAGCCTATAGCACCTCACTATCATGGCAAAATGTAACTTTGGTTTCTATGGTATTTGTATGAAAAACAGTAGCCTAAATACATAATTAAATACTGTAATTATATTCCATTAGTCCTTCAATACATTGTCTACATCAGTGGTTCTCAATTCCAGTCCTCAGGACCCGCTGCTCTGCACATTTTGTATGTCTCTCTTATTTAACACACCTGAATCAGATCATCAGCTCGTTAGGAGAGACTCCATGAACTGAACTGAGTGTGTCAGATAAGAGAGACATACAAAATGTGCAGAGCAGCGGGTCCCGAGGACTGGAGTTGAGAACCACTGGTCTACATTAATAATATAATACAATTCAATATGTATATCCCACATTTCATGTTTACATTTACATTTACATTTAGTCATTTAGCAGACGCCTTTCTCCAAAGCGACTTACAGATTAGGACAAAATTCAGCGAGTCATCATAAAGAGGCAAAAGCAACAACAACGCAAGAAGTGCTCAAAGTACGAAGTTCAGGTATTATTCAGAGTAGCATAAGCCTGATAAGTGATGTTACAAAGGGAAAGGAAAACATTTTTTTTTTTTTTTTTTTTTTTTTTTTTTTTCTATAAGGTTAAGTGCTCACGGAAGAGATTGGTTTTCAGCTGTCTTTTGAATGTTGTCAGGGATTCTGCATTCCGGATGAGGGTGGGGAGAGCGTTCCACCAGCATGGAACTGTGAATGAGAATGTTCTGGAAAGTGATTTTGTGGCTTTCTGTGATGGAACCACGAGACGTCGCTCGTTGACCGATCGTAGGTGTCTGGTAGGGATGTAGACTCGTAGGAGTGAGTGAAAGTAGGAGGGAGCTGAGCCTGTGATAGTTCTGTAAGCAAGCGTCAGTGCCTTGAACTTGATGCGAGCAGCGAGAGGTAGCCAGTGCAGAGAGATGAACAGAGGAGTGACGTGGGCCCTCTTGGGCTCGTTGAAGATAAGACGAGCTGCAGCATTCTGAATCATCTGTAGGGTTTTGGTTGCACATGCTGGAAGTCCAGCCAGAAGAGCATTGCAGTAGTCAAGCCTAGAGATGACCAGGGCCTGGACGATGAGTTGTGTTGCATGCTCAGTTAGGAAAGGCCTGATTTTCCTGATGTTGTGCAGTGCAAACCTGCATGATCGAGCTGTCTTTGAAATGTGATCTGTGAAGGTCAGCTGGTCATCAAACGTTACTCCAAGATTTCTGACCGATCTTGATGGGGTGATTAATGATGACTCTAGCTGGATGGTGAAGTCGTGCTGTAGAGACGGATTGGCAGGGAGGACGAGAAGCTCAGTCTTTGCCAGGTTGAGCTGCAGGTGATGTTCCTTCATCCATGTGGAGATGTCCGCCAGACAGCTTGAGACCCGTGCAGCTACTGTGGGATCATCTGGTTGAAAGGAGAGGAAGAGCTGCGTGTCATCAGCATAGCAGTGGTAGGAAAAACCGTGTGCCTGTATGATGTGTCCCAGTGATGTGGTGTAGATGGAGAAGAGGAGGGGACCAAGAACTGAACCCTGGGGAACCCCTGTGGTCAGCTGATGTGCTCTGGATACCTCACCTCTCCATGCGACCTTGAAGGACCTACCTGTGAGATAGGACTCAAACCAGTGGAGTGAAGTTCCTGTGATGCCCAGTGATGAGAGGGTGGACATAAGGATCTGATGATTCACCGTGTCGAAGGCAGCAGACAGATCCAGGAGAATGAGGACTGAAGATTTGGAAGCAGCTTTTGCGATCCGTAGGGCTTCTGTGACTGACAGTAATGCAGTCTCAGTTGAGTGTCCTTTCTTGAAGCCAGATTGGTTGACATCCAGCTGGTTGTTTAGAGACAAGAAGGATGTTAGTTGGTTGAAGGCAGCTCTTTCAAGTGTCTTCGCAATGAATGGTAGGAGAGAGATAGGTCTGTAATTGTCTACAAATGATGTGTTTAGCGTTGGTTTTTTGAGCAGTGGAGTAACCCGAGCCTGCTTGAATGCTGTAGGGAAGGTGCCAGTATGGAGGGATGAGTTGATGATGTGTGTGAGTGATGGTAGAAGTGTGGGAGAGATGGCTTGTAGAAGGTGTGAGGGGATGGGGTCAAGCGGGCAGGTGGTAGGGTGACTGGAGAGGAGAAGTGTAGATACTTCTTCCTCGGTTAGCGAAGAAAAGGAGGACAGAGGGATATTGGCTGTGGAAGGGGTCGGTCTGGGTTCCTGTGTGTGTGGAGCTGAGAATTGACTGCTGATAGCTGTTGTTTTCTTGGTGAAGAAGTGCGCAAAATCGTCAGCAGTTAAGGAGGAGGCAGGTGGTGGTGTAGGTGGACAGAGGAGAGAGTTGAATGTCTTGAAGAGTAGTCGTGTGTTGGAGGAGCTGTTGATCTTGTTGTGGAAGTATGAAGATTTTGCAGCATGAACATCGACAGAAAAGGAGGAGAGGAGAAATTGATACATACTCAGGTCAGATGCGTCTTTTGATTTGTGCCATTTCCTCTCCGCTGCCCTGAGTTCGGTCCGGTGTTCCCGAAGAACCTCAGATAACCAGGGGTTAGAGGGAGTAGCGCGTGCTGGCCTGGAGGAGAGGGGGCAGATAATGTCTAGAGAAGAGATTAGAGTGGAGCATAAGGTGTCCGTTGCGGTATTCACATCCAGAGATGAGAATTGTGAGGGTGGGGGAAGAGAGGATGACACGGCAGAGGAAAGATGGGAGGGGGAAAGTGAGCGCAGGTTTCGTCTGAAAGTGACTGGTGGTGGGGGTGGTGGTGCCGGGGTAGAGAGTTGTAGACTGAAAGTAATGAGGAAATGATCTGAAACGTGGAGAGGTGTCACCAGGATGTTTTCTGTGGTGCAGTTGCGTGTGTAAACCAGGTCCAGTTGGTTGCCTGATTTGTGAGTACCTGTGGTGATGAGTCGTTTGAGATCGAAAGAGGCTAGGAGTGAGGTGAAGTCTGTTGCATGTGGCTTTTCGAGATGAATGTTGAAGTCACCGAAGACTAGAAGTGGGGTGCCGTCCTCAGGGAAAGTGGACAGCAGCACATCCAGCTCATCTACAAAGTTACCCAGCTGACCTGGGGGGCGATAAATGACTACAATATGGATTTTAATGGGAGTTGTAAGTGTAATAGCATGATATTCAAATGAGTTGTTGTTGCATAGAGAAGAGAGCGTGGAGTATTTGCAATTGTTAGAAACGAGAAGCCCTGTACCCCCACCTCTCCCAGACTGGCGCGGGGAGTGGGAGAAGGAGAAATTGCTAGAGAGAGCAGCAGGGGTTGCTGAGTCTTCTGGACGGATCCAGGTCTCAGTCAGCCCCAAGATACTAAGAGTAGAATGAGATGCAAAGGCTGGAATGAAGTCAGCTTTATTGACTGCTGACTGACAATTCCATAGACCCACGGAAAGAGAGAGAGGAGTGTGTGAGGATGTGAGGATGGGACGCAGATTGGCAGTATTGCGCTGTCTATTGCGCGTGATGAAAGGACGTTGCCGAGAGATAACAGGAATGTATTGAAAGCACATGTTGATGAAGGTGAACAATAAGATAAGTAGAGGGAAAAAGAAGGGAAGAGGAGATACTTAAGTGCCTTTCAGGTGTCCTTGCTCGGTGGAGTCGCGCAGGTAGAGTCGCTGGTCTTTACCCGAGTCGGTCTTCACACGAGGAGGCTGAACACGAGAGCTGAATGCTTCCGCTGACGCTTCCGCGGCAGCGTGCAAATTACACAGATATACAGATAATGCTCTCACCGCTTGAGTGAGTACAGCTGTTTCGTTCGGGCAATTAAGTCAATAACGGCAAAATGTGTCAAATCTAAAGTGCTAGGAGCAACGGCTTAAGTTACGTGCAAATTAGGTTGCTATAAACAGTTACATGTGTTTCGTTCGCGGCTATTTCTCTAAAGTGCCAATGCGTCAAACTGAAATACAGGATTATGTCAAATTAAAATTACAAAAGAACAAGAAAATCGAAGATGGCCTTACCTTGACTAAAATACAGCACTGAAAAATCAGGAGAACAAGGTATTCTAGAGAAAACCACTTGCGAGCTGCGTGCCTCTAGTATGCTGCCCGCTGGTCCTATTGAAGTGATCTGAAAGCCCTTCTATTTATATCTATCAATTTTCACAGATGCTGTTAATATTACAGATGCAGTTAATATTACTAGGCTAACGTTACAGTAAATCCATGGTAAATGATGGGAATTTGTAGACGGAAAAGTCTTCTGACTGTATCGTTGCGCACAGTGTTTCTCCTGTTTGTCAGCGCTGTTTCATCTGCCTTTAAACTGGTTTAAATCACTGAGACATTTGTGTTCTTCGCTGAATTCAAGCGCTTCTCACTGGATCTCGCGACGAGAACGATCAGAGTAAACGCATCTGCTCTAGTGAGTTCGCGCTCGCGCTGCCGTTTGGACCCAGCCGGCACATGACCGACCTTCAACGTTGAAATATGGTTGAAATTATGTCAGTTGTTGTTTCGACGTTGAAACAACGTTGAAATAACGTTTAATGCTCAATGGTTGAAAAAGGTTAACAAAAACACTTCTAAATCAACGTTGAAATTTTTACAAGATATGTACGTTGAAACAACGTAATGTTTTCGAACACAAGTGCCACATAATATCTGCCTTTTAACGTATTATTATGATAATTAATTAGCATTTCATGTTTTTTTTTTATCATAACAGCTCTTCAGTGTAAATGTTAAAATACAATTATTATCATTATTAACAATAATATTTTCACCATCAAGAGAGCAGTGTAGCAAAACCTTTTGCCTTATGTGATTTTGTGTGAATTTACAATTTTGTCTGCTTGCAGTTTACATTGCATTAGTATTCACACTGTCATGTCATTGACCAATTAATTAAAAATTAATACAGACTGCAAATAAAACTCAATAGCCTACACCACTGAGCATGATTGGTTAGTCTGTCTGTCTTTCAGGAAACTGTCCAATGAGAATGTGCGCGGCTCTGCGCGCCTATTTTAAGTTTGAAAATACGTCCGTTACTCTCGGTCGGTGAGCAGCTGCTGCCTGCGTTGATTACTCGGTCAGACCTGGATTATTTTATATCTGCCTGTTGAATTCTTAAATTTTGAGCGAATTTGAGTTGATATGTCAATGAAGAACAAAAGCTGGAATGTGAACAGAGGAAGGGGTCGTACGTGGTCTGTAAAAATACTGGCGATATCAGGTAAGAAAACATTTTTCAGTCCTTAACTAACGTTAGGGACTGAACCTCATAAAACCTCATAAAATAAATAAGTGATCTCTGTGTGTGTTTTTGTACTGCTTCACCATTAGCGTAGCGATATTAGCATGTATTTCAATGTAAGTTAGTACCATCTGACATTGCTGTGTTTTGTTGTTGGTAACGTCATGTGTTTAATGTTGTCAGCTAACGTTAGTTTAAAAACGCATGAGAGGTAAAAAAAAAACAAAAAAAACGTGGGAATGAGTAAAGTGATAAAACCATCATTTAGAAGTTTACATAACCTCTTCAAACACTGATAACGATATTGAAAAGATATGTTTATTTTTTTTTTTTTAGATCAAGCATTGGAATAAGATTTTTATCGGGGGAGAACACCCAACAGAAAGACCCATTCACCACTTACAGTAGGTCAATTTTACCCACTGTTCGAAAAGCTACACGGGGATTAATATATAGTATTAAGTATGATTTTCATCTTTAAAGTAAAGACATTGCGTTACTGATAGAAAGTCTGAGTAACTTTTTGTCCTTTTGTCTCTCTTCTGTTGAAGTGGCGCACTGAAAGTGGATTCATGTCACCTTCATCAGTCCTTTCTTTAATCACTGGAAACCATTAAGGGAAAGACCCTCATACGTGTCATAATAGGATAAATGCGGCTGCAGGTAAAATTATTTGATGGTTTGATTTTGGTGTACCATTTGGCTTTTTTGTGTGTGCTTCGGTTGCTATGATACACATTTCTGATGGGATTGCCATGCTTTAAGTGTTTGTTTACATTTTTAATCATGTAATACTAACAGTCTCAAAGATGACATTACACAGTTCATGTTGTGTGAATGTTATAATGGCAAACGTTTTTACAATTGAAATCAATTTTAAGATACTTAAGAATTTTAAGAATAAAAAAAAAAAAAATACTGCTTTTTAAGGACTTTTCATTGAATAATTTCTTCTTTCCCCCCTTCAGATTCGCCAAGGATCCAGCTGATTACTGGCAATTTGGTGGAGGATCACTTCTGGTACGGATTCATTGGCCTTTTGTGTTATTTTTTTTATTTTACTTGATTTAATAAATTACTTTTAATTAGTACAATGTATGGTTAGGATTCTGAATTAAAACAGTGTAATGTTTGTCCACAAATATCAGAAATATATAATTGTTGAAACAATAAAAACCTGCATTGAAAGATATAAAGAACAACACACCTCAACCCTCTCAGCTCAACACCACAATTTGTTGATTTCTTCATCTGTTTTAAGGATGAAATCATGACCTTATGATTATAGTAACCGTAACTGACACATGGGAGTAATATTACATTTTTTACAATTCCACCTTGGGGCTCTGAAGAATTTCTTGTGTAAATGTACATCTGAATACATATGTGTTTTAGAATGGATAGTGTTGTATACTTTGTTTTCTACCCGAAAAATTGAACTGTAAAGTGAAAATCTTGTACATGATTTATTTTGTATTCAGTGTTTTCAGTTTTCAGTGTTTTTGCTTTTATTTATAGGATAGTAGCAGACAGCGGGCAAGAAGTGAAGAGGAAGTGATGGCATCGGAATGGACCTCGAGCTGGGACTCTGTCGGAGCACTGCACAAGGCTGTCACATTTTATTGAGAATAAAAAAAAAAAAATGTTTTACTGTACATTTTTAATATTAAATGTTTAATTTAAGGGTTACTGTAATTGAACAAAAACTGTCTTTAAATATTCCATTTAGATGTTTACTTCTACAGGTTTTTAACATTGCTTCGAAAACGCTGCAATTTAAAGTTTGAGATGTTTTTCATCTGTTTTAGAAAGTATTTTTAGACTTGTTTTTTCAGAATAAAACTTGTTTTACAATCTTGAGCATGTGTTAACTCATTATTTAATGTGTTTAATTAAGCCATTGCTGCCAGTCATTTGACAGTTAACAATTTTTAGTGTAGAGTATGGACAGTTAATCACAAATTCAGTCAGCATTGTCATGACTCATGTTTCAACTGCAAACTAGGTTGTAATTGAATGTACAATTGTATTATCCCATGATGAAAGGTAAGACGGTGAAACAACGGCACGATATCAACGTTGATTCAATTTGCAAAATCGAAAGGTAATTCAACGTTGATTCAACGTCGACAGAAGACCATAACCCGAAAGGTAAGACTGAAACGACGTCGCGATTTCAACGGTGAATCAACGTTGTTTCTTCCGCGGTGAAACGACGTCACAATATCAACGTTGATCCGTTTTGCAAAATCGAAAGGTAATTCACCGTTGATTCAACCATGGTACCTGACGTTGTTTCAACGGTGAATCAACGTTGAAATGCCGGCTGGGGACTTTGAGCCGAGCGGATAAATGGTCCGTTTGGCGCGCGGTTCAAAAGAGTTTAGTTCCACTTTTGGCGCATAAACATTATCAAACATTTATCGACCTCTTGATATCGTTTTATCGAGAAAAATTATATCGCGATAATTATCGTTATCGTTTTATCGCCCAGCCCTAGGCCCAAATGATTGGTCGTCCCATGGCAAGATTGGTGGTCCTCGAGTGCATTTTCCAACCGGCCAATCCTCCATGGATGCTACCACCATCTACTCCACCCTTGTGGACGTCACCGACGTCTGACATCTCTGCCTGTTTTCTGGTCTTTTTCAGCTCCTCATCCAGAGCCCCTCCTTCCCCCACAGTCGAACTGTTTCGGCACGACCTCGACAAGACAGCCCTCCTTGACTTCCCTATCATTCTGGTCTGTACGGTTCTGCGGTGAACAGCTTAGTTGAGCTTTTTACAGTGGCCCAGAAGTCATTGCAGCCGATGCGGCACAGCCAAAGAGGAAGACACCAAGCCAGCTTCCACTCTTGCCCTGCCCCAGCCCAAGACAGAACACAAGGTGAAGCAGTGCTTCCACCCATAATTTCCACTAAGCACTACCTGTTTCCCTGGTGCCAGGGGCTTCTCTCTAAGTTAGTGCTGGACCCCAAGGATCCCTGATGTTTCAGGCTCAAAGAGGAGGCGGCTAAGTCCCACCGAGGCCGGACCACCTCTAAAGCGACCATGTGTTCACTTTTGTGACGCTGTGTTTGTAGTCAATACTGAGTCTGTCCCACCAGTAGAATGTGCGCCCACTCCCTTCCGCTGTTATAACAATCAAAACTTGCTCCAGTTCACTCACAGGCCTCCCGCTTCAAGGCTATGATTCACACAAAGTCCTCTGAGCGAAAGTACAAGCTCCGCTAGTGAAGGGCGCTGTGGAGTAAATTTCCACAGCCCACAGTGAGTCAGGCTTTTACAAACCTCTACTTCCTCATTCTAAAGGATGTCGGTCTCAGATCCATCCTCAATTTGAGATGTCTGAAAAGCGTTCTGATAAGAATGCTAACTTTGAAACAAATCCTCTTGCAGATTTGCCCAGGACATTGTTACCAGTAGATCTGAAAGACACATACTTTCTTATCCAGATTCAAAGTCAGATCAAAGTCCTGTTGCAAGATTTGTTGATGCTTCCAAACAAGACATGTCTGCAACATGCTACTTGAACCTCAGTGGAAGTATCTGTTTCAGTTGATTCTGGAGCGGCACAATGGCAAAGATGTTTAGTGCAGCAGAGACCCTGGATCTTTTACTTGAATCCAGTAAGGATGAAGGAGCCAGACTGGGATTCAGAGGAGTCCTTCGATCAAGTCTCTGAAACAGAGTCTTCCCCATCAGTGACCAAATAATCCTTTTCAAACTCTGCATTATCCTCTGAGGAAGAGGATCCTGCTGAAGTCACTTACCAATCAAAACATTTTGAAATTATGGGGACTGCCGCTACACCTCCTCGGTCACAAGGGGAGCACCTGTCGAACGCGTGATCAAAATGACCCCTGGACCAACGAGATTAATTGGTCTGCTCCTGCTGGCAAGCGTGAATCCCCATGACGAGACCACAACCAGCTTGTGTAATGCGGACACAGGGAGGGCAGGTTTTTCGTGCTAGATCTTCTCAAGAGAAAACTGACCATGCTTGGAACGGTGAGAAAAAACAAGCCAGAGCTCCCATCTGCATTGGTGACAACAAGGGGCAGAGAGAAATTTTCATCAATGTTTGCTTTTAAAATAACAAAACAAAAATGTGCTCTTGATGAGCACAATTCATCAGGATGTCGCAGCAAGCACAGGAGAAGACAAGAAGCCAAATATAATCTTGTATTACAACAAGACCAAAGGCGGAGTTGACTGCCTTGACAAGGTATTTTGTTACTTTGTATTTATTTACAAATTTTCCAATGACAAATTGCTTGTTATTTTTAATTAGTAAGTCACTTTAGAAAAAAGCATCGGCTAAATAAAAAAAAAAAAAGACTTTTGCCAGTTGAGACCAGTTGCCAGTTAAATATTTTGTCTTATTCAAGATGGTTACTGCTTACACCTGTAAACAGAAATCCAACCGTTGTCCCATGGTTTTCTTCTCAAATATGCTGGGTGTCTGCCCTAAATGTTATTATCCAGTGGACGTAAATTAATCCTGCCTGGAATACAGGAAAAAGTTTCAGAAGGTGGCTCTTTTTGGAAGAGTAATGGAACCTAGGCTGTTCGTGGGAATTTTCCCATTCATTTAAGTTGCCATCGTCAGCCTAGGTAATCGGCGGTCCGCATGCACGAAATGGACGACACGAGCTGCTTATTCCAATGGTGGCGTGGACGTTTTCTAAAATCGCATATAAAGTAGCCAAAATTACCATAAATTACCATAGGCCCTGTGTGGACACCTCTGAGGGTGCCAGTGCACTACGGGGCGGTCCACCAAGTGCTTTTGGGGTCCGCTAACTACCTACTCTTCACCATAGTCCTCCTCAGTACCACAAAGCGCCTATTATGACCCCTAACCACCTATCCTCTTCTTCATTGCCACAAAGTGCCTATTGTGCCCCCAACCACCTAAACTTCACCATAGTCTTCCTCAGTACCACGAAGTGCCTATTTTGACCACTAACCACCTATCCTCTTCTTCATTGCCACAAAGTGCCTATTGTGACCCCTAACCACCTAAATAGGCAAGGCAAGGCAAGTTTATTTATATAGCACATTTCATACACAATGGCAATTCAAAGTGCTTTACATAGAAGAAATTAAAATAATAAAAAGAAATAAGAATAATTAAAACAGTTTAGAAAAATAAAATGAAATACAGTACAGTACAGTACAGTCGGACGAACAGTGGCACAGTGCTCATTCAGTAAATGCATAGCTAAACAAAAGTGCTTCGTGGTACTGAGGAAATAGTCTTCCTCAGTACCACGAAGTGCCTATTTTGACCCCTAACCACCTATCCTCTTCTTCATTGCCACGAAGTGCCTATGGTGCCCCCTGACCACCTAAACTTCACCATAGTCTTCCTCATCAGACTGATCTCATGAAATGGCGTATGTATGACACGCCAATTCGATTTCCATTTTTGGCGTGCTATCAACACGCATAATCGCTTTTCAGCGTGTTTATCAACGCCGTTGACTTAACGTTACATTACTGTATAGATATGACCTACCCCAACTCCCTAAAAGTCCCTAAACCTACCCGTCACTGGGGTTAATCTTCTCCTACCATCCTAGGAAAAAAAAGATCGATTCCCCGGTATCACGACAAGACGTGAAATAATCACGTTGGTCCCCTTTGGAAAACGTGTAGATGTCACAGTTTAACGCCCATACACGTTTGCCATATCTTGAAGATATCTGTACAATTTCCTATACCATTGTATAGATTATAAATGTAAGATCCCTTAACTCTACTCCCACACCTAAACATACCCATTTTATGGACAATATTAAAATGATAAAACGTAATGGACAGATATGTAGGAAAATGGCATTTTTATGAACAATATGGCATTAAAAGATAGTTTGAGCCACGAATCCTACCCCTAAACCTAACCATAACCATTTCTTAAAACTACCTAGGCAACAATTATAAAGAAAAACAACAGACAGACGAGTATAATCACAATAATTTATTTATGGTTCCTATAGAACCATAATAATACTAACCTTACAACACAACATCGATTCACAAAATACACCAATTTTATTAGCTTGATGTAATCCAAACCTTCAGAATCCATATATTATTTGCAAGAAAAAGATCCAAACTCAGCCCTTTATCCAGTAATCGTCATCTTGACCGTAAACGTCAAACCCCGCGCTTGTTATGAATTCAAATTCAAAAATTGCGCCCTCAAGAAGCGACAGGTTATTATTGTTAAGGCAGTAATATCAAACGCTCATTGGCTCTCGCCTCGCCTGCTTCGTCACAGATTGCGTCATGCACATTCACATTTGAAATGAAGCGCGCACTGCCGCGCAGCCCTCAGAGCGAACCGAACCGAACCGAAGACGGATTAACATTTTCATGGATTTGAATTAATAACTTAAATTCTGCTCTGTCTGTTACCTCATACAAAACCACTGCCAGAGAGGACTGCGACACATCGTCACGTGAACAACTTTTGGTACCGATTTTGACATTTTCTCATTAAATAAATTATTGTGATTATACTTGTCTGTCTGTTGTTTTTCTTTATAATTGTAGCCTATAGTTTTAAGAAATGGTTATGATTAGATTTAGGGGTAGGATTAGCAAACGTCCGGGGATAATGGTACGTGTAAGATTCACGTCTGAGGCTGTTAAACTGTGACATCTACACGTTTTCCAAAGGGGACCAACATGATTATTTCACGTACATTTTGCTCCGTTTCGCTCGGACATTTAACGGCGTAGACATACACGCGGAAGATGACGGTTCGTTTCGGCGTGAACATACACGCGGATATCTCAAAATGCGTATAGATAACACGCCACTTTTGACTTGAAAGTGGCGTGTATGTTTACGCAAAGTCATGATGTCATGTTGCTATTTAGCACAAACAGGGCTACCATAATATGTTTGTATTTTTGAGAGAATAATGTTTATGCATGGTTATTGAAAAAACAAAAAATGAAAGTTTCTGAAATAAGGCCACAAAACACATACTAAATATGTGTCCAGAAGACTTCTGAATAATGCATTTTGTTGCCTACAGTTTTTTATTCAAAATGATGTGAAAATCATCCTGCCTAATCATTCACATAAAACACTACATTGATTTAAATTTTGTAAGACACTTTTTATTTGGAAAGGCAATATGCGAGTGGGCGTGAACGATCCAACACCATCATGAATATTGAGTGGTTCACACCTGAGAAGACAACGAGCCTTTCATTCAGGTGTGTCACTGAGCCACAAGAAAGAATGCAAGGACTAAATTAATTAATTAATCAATATATATATATATAAAAGACAAAATTGGTTCACAGTTGGAAACACAGTTGTTGTTGTTTTTCCACAAATTGTGCTTGCAAATTGTATAATATCCAAGGTAAACATTTCTAGTAATTGTGCAGTTAATTCTCATACCGTATTTTCAGAAAGTTTGGGAATATATTCTCTACCCAAATGTGTCACTAATAAAACACAATCAAAATAATTTAAAGAGAAGGCTTATATTGACCTTTTAAGATTTTGTTTACATTACATCTATCCTTGTATTTATATTTTTTTGCTATTTTATTAAAAAGGTTATACAATTACAACAACAATTAACATTTTTACAATATTTCCAGTGTAATCTTTCTTTGTAAAAACTAAAGTATACATTTTATCATACGTATTTCAAAGTTAAGGATTCATTAGTTTGAATATAGCCTACATTGGAACAAACACTATAATAACATCTTAGTTGATGACTTTATTTTTGACAAAACATAATGTGTATATATATATATATATATATATATATATATATATATATATATATATATATATATATATATATATACTGTATATATATTAACATATGAGCAGAAATTGGCAACATTATAAGCATATTTGATGTGGTTGATGTGATAGTTTATAATCTATCCGGTTTTTCTAGTCGATTTTTACTCATCTCAGTATAGCAATAGAGTTTGGTAAAAGCTGTTCATTCATTCACACAAAAACGCGATTCATATTTAAACAGTATTTTTGCCAGCTGTAGTAGCTACACAACAGCACACATCTGTGCGTTCATTCATTCACACACAGAAACGCGATTCATATTAAAACAGTCTTTTTGCGTGTACAGACACTATTGCGATTAGAACAAAGCAAATATTGAACTGACCTATTCCTCAGCTGGATCCGTTGATCCTCGAAATGAAACTTCCAGCACTTCTAAGGTACATTTTCCAGAATTATTATTCAGATAGTATTATTCCTCACAGCGTCGTAAAGTACATGACTCTGATTACTCGCGGTGTGTGTTATCCAGCTGATTGTGGTCGTTCACAGGATTGCATGGATGCCTCAGATCATTTGCGTTTGAATAGCGCGCGCCCTCCCTGGGGCGAGGTCACATTAAAACTTAATGAGCTGATATGAGAACGACTGACATCTCTCTCTTTTCATACATATTACATAAACTGAGAATATTTGTTTTTTATATAAATGACTTCATTTAAAAGAAGAGAATTCAAGCCTCATGCCAGTGTGTCTGTTTGACTGAGTATTCGCTGAGTTACAGTTCATTTTCGGACGCGTTTCAGAATGGACTTCACTGACAGAGAGATGGCAGAACTTGCACCATGTTTATTTTCTTTATTTGGCAAAAAGCACTACACTTTGTTTTTATTGTGAGTATACACAAAAAAAATAGACACTTAACAGGATCGATCGATGTATGACACTTGTATGTAAGATCAAAGTCAACAGAGTATTTTGAGTCTCTTTCGCATTCTCTCTCTCTTTCTTTTGATAAGAAAAAAAGCTAGCATATTGCGCCGGCCCCACGGGGTTAATGAAGGTTTCATTTGATTGATAAAACTTGTTATTGTATAATAATAAAATGTTAGTTTATGAAACAGTTTTATTATACTTTGTTTTGTCTTTTATTTAAATAGAACTACATATTAGTTGTGCTACATACTCTTTTGCTTATATTTTATTAACTCATCATCAACTGTCAAAGTTCAATTCCAATACTCAAGAACGCCAAGTACAGAGTGTGCATGAAAGTGCACGGCTGTGTTCTTGATATTAAGGATCATCAAATTCGCTAGGTGCACAACAATGGATGAATGAATTTCCAGGTTATCTGCGGTGAGCTGGACCACTTCCGGCCACTGCTTCCGTCGATAGCTAGCGTACTTGAACGACTGTACAGCGTACTGTAAAAAAAACATGAGTCTGTTTGGTATTAAAGCCAGTAAGCATTTGAAACTTCAGCACCAAGTAAAGAAGAGTTCTCTTCACTGCTGTGTACCAATTAATCGTGGTGTAATTCCATCCTGAGTTTCCATCGTTTCCCTGTGGATGAAGAGGTGAACTGTGTGGACAGAAAAGATTCGGCGGGAGAACTTCTCCCCGACTGACGGTACTCGAGTTTGCAGTGTTCATTTTCTACCTGGGGATTTTGTGGGACTGAGACGTTTAAAGAAGGGTGCAGTCCCATGTCTGTTCTCCTAGAACAGTTTTTCTCTTCTGGCACCCAGGCTCAATGTCCGGCAACGTCGCCCGAGACCTCAGAGTTACTGCCGGCGGACATGTCTGAAGAAGAGGACAGCATTCAGCCTATGGAAGTCACCGTTACCGACCACGACTACTGTGTCACTCCCAACACCTCCGTGGTAGTTTATGAGCTGACGAGGGAAAACGAAAAACTCAAAAGGTTTACCGACCTGCCTTCCTGGTAAAGAACACCCAGATGGCCAAAGAGGATGTCCAGCGCACTCAGTCCATTGCCCGCCTCAGAGTCCACGCTGAGAGGTGCATCAGGAGGGTCAAGGAGAACAAACTGTTTGAAAAGGTCATACCTCTGTCCAGAGTCTGGGTCTCTTGACCAGCTGTTTTCAGTTGCTTGCCTCCTGGTAAATTACCAGTATGGGCCCCTGGTCAAGGCATGGGCAACCCAACAGTGATACGTCTCTATTCAATACCAGACTGTTTGGACTTTTCTCTTTGTGCCTTGACACACTGTACGTTTACTTGATGTTTACCTTCAATTGTATTGCCTCTTATGGGCCACAAATACATCAGACATTTTTATAAATAAATAGTTGCATTTGTAAATGAGCTAAAGACCCAACAGTAACATAAGGCACCATGTATAGGTTTGTAGTGATAACTATATGCACAAGCATGCTACAGGCATGTATATTTTAGTTATGTTTGTACATGGGCCAGTGACAAATAAGGTTTTCAAATGATAAAAAATTCAAATAGGTTAAAACTGCACATCAAAGTAGTTATTATCTTTATGGGGATGTTTTTTACTTATTACTAAAATCTCAATTTTAAACAATGTATTTTAAGCGGTTTAACTGAGAATCATGTGACGACACCAGTCAAAATGTCATACGGGATAACGTTAATGCATTTTCTAAATATTATAATATTAAAACTTTTCAAATCAATAATACTTAATGAATATATAAAGTGATGCAGTAAACAATATTTAGAGCTCAGAAAAAAATAATTGCACAACTATTTTTTTCTCATTATATTGTGATATCTTTAAACGTGACCCTACTTGTTCAAGTTCTTTACCCACATTTTAAAACTGCAATGTGGTTTAAAATGCAAAATGTCTGAAAATGTTTTACAGGACTTGGTATCATGTTATTATTGTTTCCTCAACTCCATGAAGTGAAATTATGCATTTCAATGGAAAAAAACAGCGTTATCCCGCCTGACTTAAATTGTTACTCGGTATGACACCATATGAGTTAACACATGAATTGTCATTTTTACAACACTTACACATAATAATGTTTATAAATAATTAATGTTTATGTTATGCAATGTTTTTCCAAGGAAATTAATTAGGCTCCACTGTAAAGAAATACAGATGTGGTTTTCAGTGTAAACTGTTACACACAAACTCTTCCTTGGAAGGTTTCCTCCCAGATTTGGCAAGTATACAAATACATTTAAACATTTTTTTCATGTTTATGAATATAAAAACAGCACAACTTTTCAACATTAGGTTTAATTTAGTACTGAAAAGTACCTTGAACCATATTTTATTGATGATCGTAACTCTGCATCAATATTCATAAACAATGTAGGGTTAAAGTAGGCGACCTTCACTCATTTCACCATTTCACTGAACATCATTTATTTGAACAACAAATTTACAAAAGCATGTAATTGAACAACATATTTATAAATAAAAATATTATTAATGGGTTGAAGTACCTTGAATCACTAAATTTCATTAAATGAACACTACATTTTTTATAGACATTGTCTAAAATAACAGAAGCATTTAGAATAAAACGACAACCAATGGAATTTTGCATGCAGTTGCAGGTTATTACCTCATCTCGTTAAACCTTCTCCAATCTTGGTTGCACAGTTGAGCACTGCGATTAGAGTATGGCTCTGGCTCAGAGATGATTGCTTGGATTTCAGACCTGTAGTCAGGGGCGTAGCAGCCATTATAAAAGTGGGGGGGACAAAAGCTGTATGGTGATGTGACCCAAAGGTGATGTTCATAATAATAAATTCTAGATAGAATAGCAATTGGCATTTTACAGCACCCTAGTGGCAATTTTGGGAACATGCCATGATAGCTTACAGCAACCTATTTAAATCATACTCAAAATAAATAAAAAATACTGCAGGGATTGGGACTTTCAGACCACTGTGGACATCTATGCTTTATTTTTATGAAATAAAGATGTTTTATGATATTTACAATATTTCAGTTACACTACACTTGAACAATAACTTTTATCTTACTTCTTAATAGTTGGACAAAAAAAGTGTTCAATGAGTATACAGATTACATCTACAGTAATTTTATACAACAGACATTTTATAAAAATATATCAATAAAACCTTGAAAATGAAAATCGGGTTGAAGTCAAGTGAATTGTGACATTGACTATTTTGGTTACGCAAAAACAACAAAATATCAACGTCAGCTGACGTCGGTATTGGACATCAATTTAACATTGACATTAGATGTTGAATTTACATTGAATTTTGGTCACCCGACGTCGCAACCGAAATTTATTTGGTACAGATTCATCATATCTGGTCACATCCTCCTCTGGAATCCAATAGTGATCTATTGCTGAGCTGTTCTCCTTGAGAGCCCTGTAAAGTTCCTCTGGGGTCTGGATGTCTCTACCCATATTCACTAAGGCATCAGCTGTACGTTTCATGGCTCCTCCAACTCCATCAGGGGCCCCTTTCCCATGGGATTTTTCAGAGAAATTCCATGTGACTTCATCAAATCCCCAAAGGAAAGGAACTGTGCTCAGAAGATAAAAGTTATTTTTATTTCGGTACTGTGTCACTGGGCCATCACTTAAGAAGTGAACTTTTTTTATGGTTGGGTTCTCCTCCTTCACTTTTTTAAAGATTGGTTCAAGATGTGCCCAGACAGCTCTTTCATCGTGACGGAGGCTGTTTGAGATGGTGGCATACGACTTGCACCCCTGCTTTGTGTATACCACACAGGTATGTATGGTTGCCTGTTTTCGACTTCCACCAAAATGGAAGGCCTGGATCTCTGTGCTTAGCTTGCATCCATAATTTTCAGAGAAGTCGATGTGGACAACTACCTCTGTGTCACTGAGGTTTTCTTTGAGCTTTCTGCATTCTTCCAGCTGATGAAGCCAATTGAAGTGGTGTTTTGCAAGCAAATCTAGTGCTTGATTGAAGGATTTAACAAGCTCTTCCCATGACCCTGTTTCCACCTTCTTAACAAAGTTGGTGTAAACCTTGTCATCTTTGTTTACTTTTTCTCTTCTCCATTGCTGCCATGTAGTTTCCCTTGAGATTTTGTCTTCGGGTAACGTCACCTCTATCTCAAAGTAGCAGCATTGTGGACATATGCGATACATACAATCCTTTTTCTTCTGATCACATGCTATTTGTGAGAGAAGTGATGATGTGCTTGATGTTCCCAGAACTCCACTATGGTACAGCTTTTCTGCAAGCAGTCTAACATTTTCATGATCAAGACAAGCGCAGGTGTTGCGATCTCTTGTTCTTGGCTCTGTCACAAAGAAGGGTCGCAGGCGCACAAACTGTCTGTATGATATTTTTAACTCCTTCCCCACCTCTTCATTGTACATACTGTGGAGTTCCTTCAGATTCCTTAAGAGCACTCTGCGCTGCAGCTTATTTTTTCCTTTGGTCACGGTGTCTTTCTTTCCAGGGAGAATTTGGCTGTTGTTATCTCTACAAAGAAATTTACTGACTTCTATTTTCTTTGATGCTGCCAGTTTCTTTCCCCCCCTTGGCTTGTACCTCTCATTCACAGTCTTCAACTGATACAACCTTTTTTGACTTTTGCGCATTTTTTCACTTTCTTTTTTGCTGAGCTAATTGCATTTCCATTATGAGCATGTTTTGTTTGAACACCTTTTTCTCCCTTTTCAGTTTAGAGTTAATATTGCTTCTGTCTTGAGTTGATGATCTTATTGGAGGGGAGTGCTGCTGAGGGTGAGGTGAGGGTTCTTCATTTTGGTAGGCATGAGGGTGAGGTGGAGTTGGCTGTGGATTATGTGGCTGATTTTGATGAAGCTGCTCAGGTTCCGCCACACTGTCATTAATAGAGTCAGGGGTAAAGTTTAGCACTGTATTTAAATGCTTCGATCTTTCCCTATGGTCCCGCTGGTTTTGCCTCCACTGTTTCCTCTTTTTTTTTGCAGCAAGCACATCAAGGCATCTAATTGGCTGCTGAACCATCCCTGACTTTTTACGTCTGTGGTAGCTAGATGAAAGATAACAAAGAAAAAAGATGATATAATTGAGATTAGTGAAAGTGTATTTTGACTTATTTCAGCTTTTCTTTTATTGAACTACATTTGTTACTTCGTTTCTCAATTACAAAGCAATACCTCTCTCTCTTCTTTTTCAAAAGCTCCTCCCTAGCCAATGGGTCAGCATTCTTCAGAGCCCAGAACCTTGCTGCTCTCTCTTTGTTTGACAATGGCATCTAGAAATCAAAATATTCAACATGTTAAAACTGTACGTACACATTAACTGTTAAGGAGGGAGCTTCAGTATACTATTCAGTATATTAGCTTACAACAAACCAGGACTAGCTAACTACATAGCTGGTTGTTAAAGAGATTTTGCTATAGTTAAAAACACATATAACTATAATATTACATTTTATTCTAATCACTAATTACTGTGTAATATTTTATGCCAGAAGGTAATGTTAAGCTTGGGCAGAGTGAGTAAGCAAACCTATGAAAGATTTTACAGTAGGAAATTAAGCTACTCACTCACCTCAGTTGAATTTCCAACTGAATTTTCAGTTGAATTTCCCGCCACTGAAGAGAGAAAAAAAAAAGCAAGATGATGTCACTAGATTGGATGGTGACAGATTAAAGGGGCAGATTCCCCAATATGACAGGTTGGACAATAATTAAATGTAATTGTAATTGAATATTATTATGAATTATATAATTTGCTAATATTCAACTAAACAATGTTAATGATATGTTAATATCACAATTTGAATGGAAATTATACAAATTAAAGCTGAAAACTGTATAAGAATATATTGTCAAACACATGTCATCCAAGATAACGGATGACATTATGGGCTAACAGAAAATAACTGTTATCCTATATGACAAAATTGTTATCCGGTATGACAAAACTCAGTTTAAATCTTAATCAGGCAGTTTTTTTGGCTACCTATAGAAATCTGCAACCTTTACCTTCAACTTCCAAATATGTATATTCATGCTAAATAAACATATTTACATAAAATGCACATTATATATGTTATTTTAGCGTTATCCCATATGACACAGGATTTTACTACATAGTGTGCTAGTGAGGAAAAAGGGTAAGTTAAACCCATTTTATGAAAGACATGCTTACCTTTCACCATTGTTTGGGGGTCCTTCAGGGTCTTCCTGATCGTGTAACATGCTGTCTCACATCGTGTCAAAATAAAATTCACAATAAAATTGCTCCAGTTTGCTTGTTATCCCGTATGACATTGGCTGACAGCCAGTTTTGGGACAGAATGCTCCAAAGCATAACAATCAACTGGATGTCATATTCTTAGTAATATTTAAATATATTGTTGTCAAGACTCATACAATAATGCCTGTGGCAGAGATGTTAGGGTTTATTCGATTTTTTACAGTTTGTTTGGCTTTTTTGTATGTCACTCTAAGGTCCGGACAGTTATCCGGTATGACATTATGTGACTATAATGTCTAATAATTCTTACACTTTGTAATACCCTCAATATATGTTCATATCATTTGATAAACAGAGATCAATAGATTCAATAAATGTGCTTTTTATTAAACATTTCCTTATTTTGACTTCTTAAAGGGGTTTGGACATCAAAATTGCACGTCACGTCATTGGGCCACATACACAACTGTATGACTTAGGGTGTACTCACACTAGGCACGGTTGCCATGAACCGGGCCCGAGTACGATTGTCCCCCCTCCCCACTCCCCCTCTGGCCTGCACTCACATAGGGTTTCATCATTCGTGCCGGAGCACGCTTACTTCATTATGGTGCGACGGTTTCGGGATAAACAGGAAGAGCGGCGCTCTCACTGAACACAATGGAGTCCAGCACGGTTAGCGCTCACACTGCATGCGAACCGCGCCCGAGTCCAACTGAACCGTGCTCTGGCCCACCTCTTCCAAGCGGGCCAGGGCCGGCTAATCGAGCCGCGCCCGGGCACGGTTCGGAGCACTCACACTAGTCAAACGAACCGCGCTTTGGTGGTCAAACGCTCTCGGGCACGGTTCAAACTGGCTAGTGTGAGTACACCCTTAAAGGTGCTCTAAGCGATGCTGGGAGTCGTAACTTCTTGTTGACATTCGAATTGTTGTCAAACAAAACGGAGGCTAGCTAGACCCTCCCTCCTCCTCATCCCGTCTCCTCCCTCCTCCCCTCCCTTCCGGCATAAAGGAAAGTCTAGTCACTACAAACAAAGTTAAGTTTTACTGAGTTTACATTGTTTACAAGTTTACATTGAATACTTCATTCAGTGTGTAATGTCGCCAAGTTAGATAAAGGGTTTTATATATTGCAGAACAGAATGCAGAAAAAGAGAAACATTATTTTAAAATCGTTTCGCCACCTGAAGCTATAACTATAGCTCCCATACAAGGACGCAATAATAGCAAGATAACGTAGCTTCGCGTTTCCCAGTCAGCATAAACAACGGCGGCGTCGTAAACAAATTTAGTCAAAGTTGTCAACAGCCTATAAATGAACATTCAAATTCATAACAAAGAGTGGATGAAAACAATCATTCACACAAATTGTCGCCCTACTGTGAATTTGCTTGATCATTTACAATAGAGATTGATCGCTAGCTGCTAGAAACATAACGTTATATGTTGTATTCACCAAAGTTAACGCTGACTGCATAGTTCTAGCTAATTACATCCTTGTGTTGGTTTGGCGAACATGAACGTCAGTTTAGAAAGAAATATGGATTTACCTGTTCTGCAAAAACAGAGAAGGAAGCCCTTCTGCCGGCGGAGTTCTCGCCACCTTTCGAAGTTTTTTCCGATGTAAATTCGGTATTTTGCGCGTTCCTTATCCTCGTCCCTTATCCTTGTCCCTCTTCTTTGCAATTTGTTCATCGGAACGTCGTCTCTTTGGTCGTGTCGGCCATAATTCAAACTTCCCTCTCCTCCACACCCCCTTCATGTGCACGCGCACTAACCCCCAAACCACACCCCTCAAATACTTCTTGTCGGTGATTGGCTGGAGCACTGTTTGTTGTGTTTCATGGTGCGGGTGAGCCCAGTTTGTTTTTGTTGCCGTTTGTGGAGCCTGTGGTGTCTACAGAGACCGCGTTTTTTTACAGTGTGTTCAGGGGACAGGCAGCTAGCGGATTGTGAGGAGATGTTTGCTGTATGTGACAAAAAATGTTTGGGCCTAAAAAACGCGTGGCATCGCTTACAGCACCTTTAAGTCAGTACTGGATGAACATCATGGGTCTGTAGAGAACTGTTGACATATAACTGTACACAGAAATAGCGGCATCTGTCTTTGAGCTGAGCACTTAACAATAACAAGGCACCTTGTATAGGTTTATAATGAAAACTACATACATAATAAACATGAAACTATTTACAGACACGTGCATGTGTACTTTGTAATGAGAACTATGAGTTTCAATTTTACACATTCAAGTTTTCATGGAACATGATAAGTAAAAGTAGAAAAAGAAAAAAATCCCCCTTCTCCCTAATGACTGCAGCCACCTCTGGGTCCTTGTAGATCCTTTGAATGACCATGTCCTCCTCTGCAAAAACAACTAAGTTGCACCAGTCCATACCTGTCAGCAGGAGTTGCCCTTGGACCTGCCAGTAGTAACTGTGCTGCTTTTACAGTTTCATGGAGTCATTGTGGAGCTTCAGGTATTTGCAGTCAACATAACTCTGGACATTGGGGCATTTTACCTCCAACAGGCCAAAGGGTGGGTTGTCTGTGGGGTCAAAAACAACACCATCGGGAGAAGATCCTAACCAGGGGGCATCAGGATGTATGACGAAGCCACAAGGCCAGTACCTGTTGTTCTTCACTTTACAGTACTCTTTAATGGCCTGTGGCTCCAATGCCAGACCCCTTTTCATGACCGATGTTTGGGCCACATCCCTGAACAGTCTTTCAGCGAGATGTTCTGCTGATGTCTGACCACAAACATGACAAACCTCCCTAAAGTGAGATGTTAATCTCATCTTTCTGACCCGATGCCACTCCACAGACATACTCTGGTCCCTTGTTGCCACTTCTATTCCCCTTGCCATTTTCAAGTTGGTCTGTAGAGATTGCAGATGCAGTTGCTGGTGGAGACTGCACACAAACTGGCGATGAGTGGGCTCCAATCTGTAGCCACTCAAGGGCAGAGGTGGGGGTGGAGGAGCTCCAGTGTGGAGTAACATGATTGACCACTGACTCGCAGTGGCTGCTGGTAAGAGATCGGGCTGCCCTCCTGAACTTTGCCCAAACCTGACTCGACCAGTGGGACATCAGCACTGATGGACATGGTGGTAATAAGGGGTGCTATGTCAGGTGAAAAGCCTTCACATGCTTCTGGCGACCTTGACCTAACCCTCGGGGGCACTATGAGTCCAATGGCAGCGTATTTGTATGGGCGTTTGTCCACGAACCACCTCTGTGGACTAACTCTCCTGACTGCTTTGTCGGACAAAAATGGCGTATTCGGCAGATTATTATTGGTCAGATTGCCTGTCAATTAAACTCCCTGCGAAGGGTCAATTCTGCCCAGGAGCAATTTGATGATGATCCTTGCATTTTCCTAGCCTGGAAATCCAGACCTAAATCTAAAAGATTGATGGTCTGGCGTCAACTAATGAAAATCGCCTAGCTCGAGGGGCGGCACCAAGCATGCATTTGAACACTACGACCAATCACAGCAATAAACCCCATACGCTTAGCTACCAGCGGAGCTAACGAGTAGATTATACTCTTACCGTATCCGGTCGGCAAAACAGTAAAAATTTCCTTCTTGCAAAGGAACGATTCGAGCTGCGCCTTCCGTTCCTGTTTTAGATAAAAAGCCAAGTCTAACTCGTTCGTTGTAGCAGCCAAAGACGTTTCAAACAACTGGTATTCATCCATAGCCTTCTTGCAATGTTTACTAATGACTTCGACGTCACAGCGCTATCGTCATCTGTTTAGCTCGCCTCTGGCCCGCCTATATTAGATAACCCGATGTGATTGGTGCAGCTCAGATCGAGGGGCATATTTAATGAGCATCATTACTCGACACCAGAGTAACTCGCTGAGCAAATTCAACTTGTGCTCTCGCGAGAACTCTGGATTACCAGGGTAGCATTTTCCAGCATGATGGACCACCATGTCACAAGGCAAGAGTGATAATTGGGGCAATCGTGAGCAGCAAATGGCTGAGTGCTCCGGGTGTGTGTGTGTGTGTGTGTTCACTACTCATTACTCCTAATGTGTGTGGAATAACTTGTATGGTTTAAAGGCAGAGAACAAATTCTGAGTATGGGCTACCATACTTGGCCTTCATGTCAAGTCACATCACATCATAATGAAGTGGCTCAGTGTAAACTTCATTGCCATTTTGGATCTGTGGCCAGGCAACTCCCCAGATCTTAATGAACATGAACATCCAGATAAATAGACTGGAAGTTTCAAATTGGTCATGAAGAGTCTTTCTTTTGTCTTACTCGTACAGTTTTACAAGGTAATCCAATTGAGAGACCAGATGCTGACTGTGTGTCTGTGATGGGGTGATATAGTGTCCGTGATGATATAGTGTCCAGATGTTACCAGATGAGCCCCAACAGTGGCCATATTCAAGTCCAGATTGAAAACATTACCAATGGATTCTCTCACTAAAAAATTTAATTTTGTAATGTGCTTATTTCATTCAGTTTTTGTAATTTTATATATAAACATTCAGTTACATTGTGCCATTTCACAGCAAGACAGCATTTTCAACACGTGAACCGCTTCTCTCCTGTGCAAGTACTTGTGTGAGCATTAAGATTTCCTTTTTGTGAAAAACTCTTGCCACACAGTTTACAGATGAAACGTTTCTCTCCAGTGTGAATCCTCATGTGGCAGTCAAGGGTTACTTTACGTGTGAAACTCTTTCCACACTGATCACATGTGAAAGTTTTTTTTTCTTCCAATAAACTGTTTCTCTCCAGTGGGAATTCTCATGTGGCAGTCAAGGGTTACTTTACGTGTGAAACTCTTTCCACACTGATCACATGTGAAAGTTTTTTTTTCTTCCAATAAACTGTTTCTCTCCAGTGTGAATTCTCATGTGGGAATTAAGGCTGATTTTATGTGCAAAACTCTGTCCACAATGAGAGCAAGTATAAGGCTTTTCTCCAGTGTGAATTCTCATGTGGACTTTAAGGCTTTGTTTTTGAGTGAAACTCTTTCCACACTGTTGGCAGGTGAAAGGACTCTCTCCAGTGTGAATTCTCATGTGGACATTAAGGTTTTGTTTTTTATTGAAACTCTGTCCACAATGAGAGCAAGTATAAGGCTTTTCTCCAGTGTGAATTCTCATGTGGACTTTAAGGTTTTGTTTTTTATTGAAACTCTGTTCACAATGAGCACAAGTATAAGGCTTTTCTCCAGTGTGAATTCTCATGTGGACTTTAAGGTTTTGTTTTTTATTGAAACTCTGTCCACAATGAGAGCAAGTATAAGGCTTTTCTCCAGTGTGAATTCTCATGTGGACTTTAAGTTTGTTTTTATATGCAAAACCCTGTTCACAATGAGAGCAAGTATAAGGCTTTTCTCCAGTGTGAAGTCTTATGTGGGAATTAAGGCTGCTTTTATGTGCAAAACTCTG
The DNA here is from genome assembly GCF_965113295.1 of Leuciscus leuciscus. NCBI lineage: Eukaryota > Metazoa > Chordata > Actinopteri > Cypriniformes > Leuciscidae > Leuciscus > Leuciscus leuciscus. The sequence continues at coordinate 3,280,075 of NC_138731.1, forward strand.
TCCACAATGAGAGCAAGTATAAGGCTTTTCTCCAGTGTGAATTCTCATGTGGTCTTTAAGGGTTTGTTTTTGAGCGAAACTCTTTTCACAATGAGAGCAAGTATAAGGCTTTTCTCCAGTGTGAATTCTCATGTGGTCTTTAAGGGTTTGTTTTTGATTGAAACTCTTTTCACAATGAGAGCAAGTATAAGGCTTTTCTCCAGTGTGAAGTCTCATGATTGATTTCTCTTCAGTCTTGAAATCATGATTTTCATCTTGCATATTATTCACTTCTTGACTCTCCTCTTTCAGTGGCATCAGGTCTAAAGCGAAAAAAGACAAATACAAGTTAACACCAGTTTAATGGCAAAACACAGCTGACAACCTCACAGCTTAACTAATTGATGACTAACTGGGAAAGTGTCTGCATGCGTTTATGATAATTCACAAACATTGTGGCAGTAAACTCTCCCGGATGGGTGAAATAGGACTCAGTAGCCTGATTTGCGCATACACTGCAGCTGGTGGTTAATGACAGTTTTAATGTGTTTGTGCATCGGGTTATCATTACAGCTGGGCAGCTTGTCAGACACTTCAACCACAGCACCCCTACATGCAAGGCACTGGAGGCAAAACAAGAACAAATGCAATTTCCGAAACTCCAGCTCATTCAATTGTGCAAAACAAGATGAAACTCAGCAAGTCAGGTGTTTGGAAGACTTCTTGTTCTGTCTGACCGAACGGTAACAAAGCTGCAAGAAGCCAGGGGTCCGTTCTTCGTACGTCGCTAAATACATCCGAGATCACATCCAAGGATGATATCATCGAGCTAATCATGATCTGGCTAAATAGCTTCTTCGAACACACCTGTTGTTTATGATTAGTATCGCCGGATTGAGTTATCTGAGATAACATCACGTTCATGCGTTGGTTTAAATGGGGATATGTATTGATAGTAGAAACATTAATTAGCAACGTTGCTATTGGCTGCTCACCATGACCAAAGAGCGCGCACAGTTTTTCTCATAGCAGAGCGAGAGCTAATTGCCGAAGTTTATGCGGAATTTGAAAGTTTAATTAAAATGTCATAAATGACATTATAATGAGAACACTATTGTAATAAAACGTTGTGAATTATCTTGGTTTAGTTGCCATTTCAGCGCATTGTTGTGGGAATAGCGCGTCCAAAACAGAGATTACATGTTCTGACCAGCACAGTCAGGTTCGCTTGTGCATTCACGTCATTTTGTGCAGATAAGACGTAATATAAAGTTGATGTAATATAAATATCCGATTAATCTCACATAGGATGTGTTTTGTTGATTCAAACAACCTACTAAAAAAGTTCTTCAAATTCCCGGTGCTCGTTCTCTTCAGCTTCAGCGTGCAAAACATTAAAAGCCATGATTGGGACTGTCATATTTTAATTGTATACACTATTGTAATAAAAGCTGTAAATTATTTGGGTTTAGTTGCATTCCTCAGCAACCGTTGAGTTGATTAACTAACGTTAACATGTTGGCTTTCCTCGGGACATTCTAAAACGCTTAACGTGAAAAATGAGATGACTGTCCTTTGGAGGGAGTACCTTTAAGTGTATAATAACTTTGCTTAAATTATACTCGTGGAATGGAATGGAATGGAATGAAGCATTTATATAGCGCTTTCATATCTACTACTGTACACCCAATACGCTTTACAATCATATCAGGGAATCTCTCCTCAACACCATCAGTGTGTAGTATCCACTTGGATGATGCGACGGCAGCCACAAAACAACGGCGCCAGTGCGCTCACCACACAGAGAGAGAGTGATAGAGCCAATTCAGTGGATGGGGATTATTAGGAGGCCATGATTGGTAAGGGCCAATGGGTGGAATGTGGCCAGGACACCGGGGTTACACCCCTACTCTTTACGTGAAATGCCATGGGATTTTTAATGACCACAGAGAGTCAGGACCTCGGTTTTACGTCTCATCCGAAAGATGGAGGAAGGTACTCGTGTACCTATTATTTCTGATTGCAATATGAGTTGCAGGAATCAACATCTACAGAAAGGCCTACAGAAAGTGTCTGCACAGAGAAATGATACAGAGGTGGGCAGTGTTGTACTTTTCCTTTTTATTTGTTTTGCTTGAGGTATGTGTTGACAGGTTTCCCCCCACATGCACAGATCCTGGCCATTTGGCTTCCACATTTGTGATATGGAACATAGACACACACCATCTAAGAGATTTTATTCTATTCCTTTTTTAAATTTTTATTGATATATTATTACTAATCTGGAATATTAAGAATCGTAATAGTAACTTGCCTGCACATTTACACTGTGAACCCCCTTTCGGTTCACAAAATCCCCTTAATTGGGGCCTTGATGGGGATGTGTGTGCAGTCTATGGCACCAATTACATTAGGGAAGCCTTAGGGACATATAATGTAAGACATACTTATTGGCATGGTCATGATTGCACAATCTTCATTAAAATTATAATGTAGCCTATCTGGAAAAAAGAAAAAAGAAAAATGCTGCTTTACAATCTTGGAAATATACCACAAAACCCCTAAAAACTGCTTGAGCACCAGGTAAACTTTGCGAATGTCACGACAGACAGCACTTTTCACCAAGTTCTCCACATCTCCAATAGTGTAAAGGAAAGTACCATTTGCAAAGAAATCTCAGGGCAATGCACACGGTTTGTGCGCTGCACTAAAGGTCCCGTATTACCTCCGCTTATAAAGCCACAATCTAATCCTGAGGATCAGCAGAAAAAAAAAACAGCCGTTGGAACGGCGTTCAAGTGCGTGAATAGCGGTTAGCGCTTTGCTTTAATAAAGCGACATCAAATGGCAATTACACTGAATCGTTCTTCTTCAGACCTTTGACTTGTCACAGTTGGGACAAGCCTAACATACTGTAGAAGTTGCTCACCATAGAAAAGCACCTCTTCAGCGGACCGAAACTCAAGCAGTTATTGTGAACGTGCCGCTCCGCTGCTATGCGTGTTCCGGTGAGAAGACGAACAAGAAGCTGAGTTTGTGACGTGAGGTGCTGTCAAAAGCAGTTATACACTGAACAAATTTATAAACGCAACACTTTTGTTTTTGCCCCCCATTTTTCATGAGCTGAACTCAAAGATCTAAGACCTTTTCTATGTACACAAAATGCCTATTTCTCTCAAATATTGTTCACAAATCTGTGTTAGTGACCACTTATCCTTTACCGAAATAATCCATCCACCTCACAGGTGTGGCATATCAAGATGCTGATTAGACAACATGATTATTGCACAGGTGTGCCTTAGGCTGGCCACAATAAAAGGCCACTCTAAGATGTGCAGTTTTAATGTATTTGGAAACCAGTCAGTATCTGGTATGATCACCATTTGCCTCACGCAGTGCAACACATCTCCTTCGCATAGAGTTGATCAGGTTCACTCCTCTTCAATGGCTGTGCGAAGTTGCTGGATATTGGCAGGACCTGGAACATGCTGTCGTATACGCCGATCCAGAGCATCCCAAACATGCTCAATGGGTGACATGTCCGGTGAGTATGCTGGCCATGCAAGAACTGGGATGTTTTCAGCTTCCAGGAATTGTGTACAGATCCTTGCAACATGAGGCCGTGCATTATCATGCTGCAACATGAGGTGATGGTCGTGGATGAATGGCACAACCATGGGCCTCAAGATCTCGTCACGGTATCTCTGTGCATTCAAAATGCCATCAATAAAATGCACCTGTGTTCGTTGTCCATAACATACGCCTGCCCATACCATAACCCCATCATGGGCCACTTGATCCACAACCTTGACATCAGCAAACCGCTCACCCACAGACGCCATACACGCTAGGCAAGGCAAGTTTATTTATATAGCACATTTCATACACAATGGCAATTCAAAGTGCTTTACATAGAAGAAATTAAAATAATAAAAAGAAATAAGAATAATTAAAACAGTTTAGAAAAATAAAATGAAATACAGTACAGTACAGTCGGACGAACAGTGGCACAGTGCTCATTCAGTAAATGCATAGCTAAACAAAAGTGTTTTGAGTCTGGATTTGAATGTGACCACTGTAGGAGCACATCTGATCTCTTCTGGAAGCTGGTTCCAGCTGCGGCTGGCATAATAGCTAAAAGCAGACTCACCATGCTTAGAGTGAACCCTTGGTATTTCTAGCTGATATGATCCTAATGATCTGAGTGATCTGTTGGGTTTATATTCAGTGAGCATATCTGCAATGTATTGAGGTCCTAGGCCATTGAATGATTTATATACCAGTAATAATACTTTAAAATCAATCCTAAATCTAACTGGGAGCCAGTGTAGAGACCTGAGGACTGGTGTGATATGTTCATATTTTCTGGTTCTGCTCAGAATCCTAGCGGCAGCGTTCTGTATGAGCTGCAACTGTCTTATGGTCTTTTTGGAAAGGCCAGTGAGGAGTCCATTACAATAATCCACCCTGCTGGTGATGAAAGCATGCACAAGTTTCTCTAAGTCTTGTCTGGAAACAAAGCATCTAATTCTTGCAATATTTTTTAGATGATAGTATGCTGATTTAGTTATTGCTTTGACATGACTACTGAAACTAAGGTCTGACTCTAGTGTCACACCAAGATTCCTGACTTGATTTTTAGTTGTTTGACCCCTGGAGTGAAGGTATGCGTTCACCTTGAGAACTTCATCTTTGTTTCCAAATGCAATGACTTCAGTTTTATCTTTGTTTAGCAACAACCACATTGATTGACGCTAGGGCTGTCAATCTTCCTCTATAATACTATTCGAATTCCATTCCTAATTTTATTTAATATTTGAATAATATTCGAATATTAAATGCTTAAATTCATCCTATTATTGATATTTACGACATTAAACAGGCTTTGTTTCGTCAATGCCACTATAGCAGCCATCATTGTGAGCTGTACTCTCGTGTAGGGTGGTCTGCTCTGGCCACACGGAGGCTTTGTCATTGGTATACATTTATATATAAGGCTATTCTTGGTGTGCTTCCATCCTATTTATGTTCACTTCTTATGAAAAAAAGTGCTGGTCATTATTCTCTCCGTTCTCAGGCTGTTGTCTTGCTTTCTGTCCCACATGTTAGTACTGAGCAGGGTAAAAAGGCCTTTGTTTATTCTGCTCCCTTTACATGGAATTTGCTGCAGAACAACTTAAAACTTAGTAAATTGATTCCTTTGAGTGTTTTTAAGTTAAGAATGAGATGTTTTGAGTTGGACTCCCTCACATGTCAATGTTTTAATTGAGATTTCATTGTAAGTGCATAATTGGCTTTCAAACTGTTTCTATTAATTTATTTGTTTTTATTTTCATGTTTTTTGTGTGTCTTGTACGTATGTAATGATGTGATGTAATTCTGCTGCCTATCTTGGCCAGGTCTCCCTTGCAAAAGAGATTTTTAATCTCAATGGGCTTTTCCTGGTTAAATAAAGGATAAATAAATAGCATGTGGTTGTTGCTACACGTAATGTCTACTAGAGAGGCATCTAATATTACACGATTTTTTTTTTAAATAACCCCTTAAACCATGACTTCTGGCAAGTTTTGTGGATAGAAATAGACATTGAGACAAACAAATATCTATATTTAATATAATATGTAATACCCGATAAAGAATATTAATGTAGCTATCCTAACCTTATTCAACTAAACGTTGCAGACCTTCCTCAATTTTAACGTAACTTAGCTGACCTACTTTATTGAAGTGCGCCTCAGCGACCATTCGTTTCAGTGTTAGAGAATGTGAAAGTTATCAGAACACGTCTTTCTGCTTGGTGATAAGAGAATGTAGCCTACAGTATGTTTAATGCCTTATTGTAGAAAAGGTCTTTTTGTGATTAGCCCAGTTCGTATCGCTTTTTCCTTTCCACAAGCGCTTGCTCTCCCATGGCGTCTGTTGTTGCTATGCAACCATGAAGAGAGCCACGCGCCGCTTCTATTATGAGCGTGCTTGCCGTGCTCCTACCGTTACATTTGAAATAACGAATTTGCACACCTAAAAAACGCGCTATGTGAACAGCCCCTTATGGCAACGTGACATTAGCCTAATCGAAAGTATTTCCATATGTGGATCTTTCCTCCTTTCTTGTCAACAAGTGTTTTTAGGTGTGTAAGTGAATGTAGTGATATTACTGATCATGTGAAGATTTTGCAGCGGCTCTGAATACATTGTAGGGGAAACACTAAGTTTGCCACTTCTTTATTTGTAATTTTTCCATTTATGGCTTGAAATCCAAACACATCGCTTCTTAAATCGTCAGGAGTGGTGATCTCCATTTCCGTGGAGACATTTCTCTCCGCCATTTCTGACAGTATTGTTATGATGATACAGCGTGGATAATGTGCATAATTGTGTTACGATTCAAAAACTATTGTTCATCAGACGAAACATAAAAGCATGAATTTTTCACATTTGTGTAAGCCAAGGCGGCGAGAAAGGCAAGATTGCATATAATTTTTTTTATGTACATAAAAAAGCAATTTTCGAATAGTAACTTCAGCATTCGAATAGTATTGATTTAAATATTCGAATTACGGAATTCGTTCCAACAGCCCTAATACACGCTGTCTGCAATCTGCCCTGTACAGTGAAAACCAGGATTCATCCGTGAAGAGAACACCTCTCCAAAGTGCCAGACACCATCGAATGTGAGCATTTGCCCACTCAAGTCGGTTACGACAACAAACTGCAGTCAGGTCGAGACCCCGATGAGGACGACGAGCATGGTGATGAGCTTCCCTGCGACGGTTTCTGACAGTTTGTGCAGAAATTCTTTGGTTATGCAAACCGATTGTTGCAGGGGCTGGTCTCAGACGAGCTTGGAGGTGAAGATGCTGGATGTGCAGGTCCTGGGCTGGTGTGGTTACACGTGGTCTGCGGTTGTATGTTCTGCAAAATTCTCTGAAACGCCTTTGGAGATGGCTTATGGTAGAGAAATGAACATTCAATTCACAGGAAACAGCTCTGGTGGACATTCCTGCAGTCAGCATGCCAATTGCACGATCCCTCAAAACCTGCGACATCTGTGGCATTGTGCTATGTGATAAAACCTCACATTTTTGAGTGGCCTTTTATTGTTGCCAGCCTAAGGCACACCTGTGCAATAATCATGCCGTCTTATCAGCATCTTGATATGCCACACCTGTGAGGTGGATGGATTACCTCGGCAAAGGAGAAGTGCTCACTAACACATTTATACAGATTTGTAAACAATATTTGAGAGAAATTGACCTTTGGGGTCCGTGTACTTGGCGGCCAACGGATTTTCGTTTTGAAAGGAAAAAAACAAAAACGAAAAACGGCCAGTTTCCCAAGTACCATTAGTAAATAGGAAAACGAAAAACGGAAAACAACCCATTATTCGTTTTTTGTTTTTATATTAAAAAACTGAAAACGAAAAACAATCTCGTTATCCGATTGTCCTTGATGTGTTTATAGATGGAAATCGGAAATCAAAATACGTATGTATAAAGTCGTAATCCTTAATTCTGCATTGGTATTTTTTCGTGACCCGGAAGCGATCCTAAGTAGTAAGCAGTTGTCATAGATACACCTATGAGCGGTTGTATGCTAGATGTCGCCTTGCTACGGCAGTTCATCAGTGGCGCCTCCAGACATTTTTCATAGGGGTGGCAGAGCCGGATTAACGCAAAGGCAAACTAGGCACGTGCCTAGGGCCCGATTGGCGTGATGGGGCCCAGACAGAGGGACAAAAAAAAAAAAAAAAATGTTTTACAAATGTCCTATCTACAATTTATTTAAATATTTATTAATTAACTAAAAATAGTGACGATGTTTATCTTAACCATAGACTGTTACATTACTGCAGTTAAACCAATTAATGTGTCCGTTACAAAGCGGGTGCCGGCTTCTGAAAGTATGTGTAACGAACGCATCCATCAGGTGCTGCGAGGCAAAAGCCTAATAAGCACACAAAGAAGCACAGCTCATAATGCAGGTGTGTGAGTTGTCGTCATCTATTTTGGAGTGATTGCAATGTATTCTAAATATAAACTTGTACTGTAGATCAGCGTCATTTCTGGAAAAATCATTCACCGCTTTATTACGAGTTTAAAAGAGCGCGAGCGTCATTAACGTGCCCAGACGCGACGCTTTGAATTTGCGCATACAATGAATAACATCGCGTCGGGAGCTGACTAGTAAAAAAGCTACAAAATTAAAAGACAAGACGTCTGTATTCTAAGTTAAAAAGCCAACACACTACAAAATTTTTAAATGTTTCAAATAAAGGATCTCATATCTATGGGTCTATCTTCTAAATGCTGCTGATGATTAGATTATACCCTGACATTACGCCAATAATATCAGTTTACATATTTTTTTCTGCTCAGTAGCGATCGTGTCTTTCTCTTCCACTTGATTTGTGTATAGCATATTTAAGGTAGCAATGCAATATAAAAGCACTTATGCTCATCTACTGAAGTGGGATTCTGGAACTGTGAATAAATTGAATAAAACAGCAAAATAACAACAACAACAACAATAACATATTCATTAAACAAAAAAGAGATTACCTTAGATAAAGTTTGATTAATATGTACATACAGTACCGGTAAAAGTCTGGACCCATTACTATTTTTAATGTTTTTGAAAGAAGTTTATTATTATGCTCTACAAGCCTGCATTTATTTGATCAAAAATACAGAAAAAAACAGGAATATTCAGCAAGGATGTGTTAAATATATAAAAAGTGATAGTGAAGACTTTTTTAAAACAACTTTTTAATAATCAAAAATCCTGAAAAAAGTATCACAGGTTATAAAATAAATATTAAAGGAGAAGTTCACTTACAAATTCTGTCATCATATACTCACCCTCATGTTGTTTCAAACCTGTATACATTTCTTTCTTCTGCTGAAAACAAAGGAAGATATTTAGAAGGATGCCAGTAACCAGACAGTTTTTGGGTCCCATTGACTTCCATAGTATATTTTTTTTCCTACTATGGAAGTCAATGGGACCCAAAAACTGTCTGGTTACTGGCATTCTTCTAAATATCTTCCTTTGTGTTCAGCAGAAGAAAGAAATGTATACAGGTTTGAAACAACATGAGGGTGAGTATATGATGACAGAATTTTCATTTTAAAAGTGAACTTCTCCTTTATGCACCATTTCTAACATTTGATAATAAATCAGAATATTATAAAGTTTTCTGAAGGATCACGTGACACTAAATTCAGCTTTGCATCACAGAAATATAAAGTATAGTAAAATAGAAAACCATTATTTTAAATTTTAATAATATTTCACTATATTATTTTTCTGTATTTTTGATCAAATAAATCCAGGCTTGATGAGCATAAGAGACTTCTTTCAAAAACATTAAAAATAGTAATGTGTCCAAACTTATGTACTGTGTAAGTAAAAATATACTGCTTTTAAAATTAAATGTTGTATAAATAAAAAGGTTAGGAATCATATTTGTTTCAAGTGTTTTTTTATTGGGGGTGGGGGGCCTCCAACATGAATTTTGCCTAGGGCCTCCTAATGTCTAGAACCGGCCCTGAGGGGTGGCCAGATGGGGCCACTTAAAATCTTGGGGTGGCACACCAAAACTATAAACCATCATTTCAGAATTTGTTTCTACTGTTGTAGTAAACCAGCCTGTAGTAAACTTTTAGAAAGACTTAAGGAAACTCCTACTGATATACTATATGATGGTTTATTGTGTTATATTTAATGTTACTAATGATATAATGTGCATAGACTAATAACAGTACAGTTAACATTTTGAGTTGCACAACAATTCTGTTGTATTTTGCAATTATATTTGGCATAAGGTGTACATTTATTGCAAACAAAACAGTTACTGGGGAAAAGCAGATACTGGCAGATACAAATATATTATATTTATTAATGTCAAGAATTCAGAAGTGTATATATTTATATAGCCTACACTACAAATAAATAATATACAATTAAATTATGCTTATTTTAAATGTATTGAGCAGGCTAGGTATAAAAAAATATAGCCTTTTAATAATCTTTCAGTGTGCAAAACCATGATAATATTAAACGCTTCAAAACAGAGCGCACAAAGTGCGTATGCGCATCGCGGGTGCAGAATGATGTGCTCAAAGCAACATGGAGTCACAGTGTGCAGTGCTGCACAAGTGCGCATTTAAAAGTTCACGGCACAAAGCGAAGAAATGTCGAGCGCACAAATCCTAGTGTATATCTGTCCAACAGTTTATTGATCATTTGTTTCACAGTTTTAAATTCCAGTTGTTGTGCGTTTGATTCCGATTCATAGTCCTTGTGATGTGTGTGATCTAACAAGCACACGGTAGTGAGTCGTTTAAAAACAGCAAAAAAAAAAAAAAAGTCGCGGTAGTCTTCTTCGTCTTCTTTCTTAACTTCTTTTGAAATTGTTGACCGACGGGCACGCGCTGAGCTGTTGCTGTCTGAGCGCGCAACAGCGGCATGGATGGAGGGGCGGGGGAGTACTGGCTACTGTGTGCGATCAAAGGTCTAGAGCGGCTTGCCTGCCTAGCTGTGCATTAGGGATGAAATGCATAACTGATGCTACTAAAATTTATAGTGGCCAGTGGGGTGGCCAGGAGTCGGTCAGGGGTGGCCACCCTTGGCCACCCCCTGGTGGCGCCATTGCAGTTCGTTGGAACGAATGCGTATATTTTAATGATCACAATTAAAGTTTTAATTTTATTAAATTGAACAAGCGCAACATTCAGCATTCAATCAAATATTCTAAAAGATGTATTATTAATAATAATGTTATTTCAACATAATATCTCGTTATTTCGACATAATATGTGTGCGTGCAACAAGCAAGATGTGCATTTGTAAATCCGGTGACGCATGCATTGATTTTTATTAATAAACTAGTGTTTTCTGACAGTGTCGACTGCAGATGAAGTTGACGATCGCCATATTCGTAGTGAACGTGCATATAGAGAGAAATGCACATCATGTTGTTGTTGTTGTTGTTGTTGATACTTTATTGATCCTTTGCAGGAAATTATATTGTCACGGCAGCTTTAACACTCAAGAAAAACAACAAAAAAACAAACAAGACAAAACCACATTAAACATAACAGATTACTTCTAACCAATCTACAGTTAAACAGCAAATAATAATAACAATAATAATAATAATAATACCTATGTAGAATATTCAGTAACAGATGCATATTCAGCACAGAATATTCAGTAACAGAAATTAATATAGAATATTCAGTAACGTGAATATTCATAACACATTAAACATTCTAATGGCCGCTGGTACAAAGGACTTCCTGGTACGTTCAGACTTGCATTTTGGTGCAATCAATCTATGGCTGAAAGTGCTCTTGTTGATGACCCCAAGAGCATGGATTGGATGTGAGGAATTGTCCATGATTGATTTTAGCTTAGAAAGTATTCTTTTCTCAGCCACATGCTGGATCATATCAAATTCAGTCCCCACAACCAAGCCTGCTTTCTTTATCAATTTGTTGACTCGATTTAGATCTCCCATGCGAGCACCCTCTCCCCAGCACACTACAGCAAAGAACAGAGCACTTGCCACCACTGTCTGATAGACGTTGCACAGTAGAGGACGGCAGATGTTAAATGACCTCAGCCTTCTTAGGAAATAAAGTCGGCTTTGCCCCTTCTTATACACTGTCTCCATGTGGCTCTTCCAGTCCAGCTTATCATCAAGCTGTACGCCGAGATATCTGTGACTGGAGACCATCTCCACTTCACTGCCCTGGATGACGACTGGGATTAACAGTGTCTTCTTCCTCCTCCTAAAATCCACAACCATCTCCTTTGTTTTTGAGATGTTAAGTTGGAGATGGTTGTGGTCACTCCAACCCACAAACTCCTTAATAGTTCTCCTGTACTCCTCCTCCTCCTCACCTCCTTTGATTAGGCCAACAACGACCGTATCGTCTGAAAATTTCTGGAGGAAGCAACTGCCACTATTGTACTGGAAGTCTGCTGTATAGATAGTAAACAGTAACGGGGCCAGCACGGTTCCTTGCGGCACCCCCGTATTACTCAGAATAGTGTTAGAGACACTATTCTGCAGACGCACGTACTGAAGTCTACTGGATAAATAGTTCATACACCACTGGACCAATAATGAATCCAGCTGCATCCTCCTCATCTTCTCACACAGCAGTCGGGGCTGGATCGTATTGAAGGCGCTCGAGAAGTCAAAAAATGTGAACCTCACGGATGCATCAGGAGTGTCCAGATGTGCATAAGTTCTTTGTAGCATGTAAATAAGAGCATCATCCACACCCATGTTGGACTGGTATGCAAACTGCAACGGATCCACGTAACTTGACATACTGGCCTTGATGTAAAAAAGGACCTGTCTCTCGAACGTCTTCATGATATGTGAGGTGAGTGCTACAGGTCTATAATCGTTATGGTTAGATGGATATCTCTTCTTCGGAATTGGAATCAAACAAGATGTTTTCCACAATTTCGGGACCTTTTGTAGGTGCAGGCTTAGGTTAAATAGGTATGTAAAAATACCACTCAACTGGGTAGAACATGTCCTCAACAGTCTGGGCCCAATATCATCAGGCCCCACCGCCTTCCCCGGCTTCAGACGGTCCAGTTCACCCTTGACCTGAAATTGATGTAGCACCATCGGTGGAGTTACAATAGGAGAGAAGATAGGGGAGAGAGAGACATTTTGGGAAGTGATGTCGCCGATGGGAGAATGGGGTGACGATGTCATGGATGGGATGAGTGAGGGAAGGGAAACACCAGGCAGCAGTGGACCAGATGTGGCGTGCTGATGTGGCATTGGGTTATCAAATCTATTAAAGAATCTGTTCAAATCGTCAGCCAGGTTCTGGTCACCATCAAGTAGCGTACCCCCCTTCTGCTTCATACCTGTGATCTTCCTCATGCCAGCCCAAACCTGCTTCACTCCATCCTGCTGCAATTTTTGTTCTAATTTGCACCTGTATGCTTCTTTCCCCTCCTTAATCTTCACCCTCAGTACTCTTTGGATTTCTTTGACCTTCTCCCTATCACCCTCTCTGAAAGCCTTTTTCTTTTCATTTAACAGTACCTTCAGACTGCTAGTTACCCATGGTTTATTATTGGGGAAACAGCGAATTTCTCTGGAGGGCATGATGTCATCATTACAAAATTTAATGTAATGGGTGATGCATTCTGTTAATCCATCAATGTCATCCCCATAATCCTCACAGAAAACATCCCAGCATGTTGATTCAAAACAGCACATTAGGGCTTCTTCTCTCTCTGGAGACCAGTATTTTAGTGTTCTGTTAATAACAGGCTGCCTCTTAACAACTGGCGTGTAGGAGGGAGAGAGATGTACCATATCATGGTCGGATCGGCGAAGAGGGGGCAGTGCAACACATTTGTATGCATTTTTCACATTAGCATACAGGAGGTCCAAGATCTTATCTCCCCGTGTTGTACAATCAACAAACTGCTTAAATGTAGGCAGGGTCTTAGAAAGTGATACATGGTTATAATCACCAGAAAGAAAAATGAACGCATCTGTGTACTTCGCCTGGAGTCGCGCGACAACAGAATGCACTATGTCACAGGCCACTTCCGCATTGGCAGATGGAGGGATATAAACAACAACGGCAATCACCACAGTGAACTCCCTCGGCAGGTAATAAGGTCTTAAACTAACTGCCAATAGTTCAATGTCCTTATTACATATCTGTTCTTTAAGAGTAGCATGATTGGGATTACACCACTTGTTATTGATAAGCAAGATAAGCCCCCCTCCTTTATGCTTACTGCTCGATTTGGCGTTCCTATCCGCTCGTATCGTCCTGAAGCCGGTAAAGCTGGTCAAGAGATCAGGGATATTGTCCGTCAGCCACGACTCGGTCAGACATATAAGACTGCTCTCCCGATACGTTTTCTGGCTCCTGACAAGAGTCTCTAGTTCTTCGAGCTTGTTAGTCAAACAGCAAACATTTCCCATGGTGATAGATGGCAGGGCTGGTTTAAAGGTTTCTTTCCATACCCTTTCTCTACTCTTCTTATTTCTCTTCACCCCAGCTCTAATTCCGCGGTGTCTCCTCCGTAATATTTCCTTCGGGATATCATGTTTAATCCCGAATTTTGAACCTTGTACCAGGTCTAGTAGTTCTCGCCGGGTATATACAAAAGCAGATGCCTCTCGGCTAATGTTACAGTCCTCTGCCCGCATAAACTTTTCCGATATCAAGTCCATATCAACAATCAGTTGATTAATTTGTCCTCATGAATCCGACACTAAAATATTAAATAAGTAAAAATTAAAAACACTTAAAAGCACTTTAAAACACTTAAAACACAATACTACACACTGCTGCACGCTACTGGCTGCCAACTCATCGGCGCCATCGAAGGCCAACTCATGCCAACTCATCGGCGCCTCGGATTACTCGGATTATGGATTACATAATCAGAGAGTAGCCTTTTTCTTTTCGTTTTGAATTATTTCATTTTTTAAGACATTTCAAGCTTTGTGTATTTGATGTATTTCTCATGTCTCTGTGAGGCATACACTGAGTTTCGTTAAGTTAGGATGAGATGAGCTCCAGTTAACGTGCAATGCAGTGACCGCCTCCATGATTATATTGGCTGTTATATTTCCTTCTTATTTATTCAATCCAGGCAATTATGTTCATGAAAAATGTATTAAAATTAAGATACAATTTATACAAAACGAAATACACTTTAAAGAACGGCTTTCTACAAAACAAAACTTAATGAAGTGGTCAAAATCATGTCTGACCCGCTCCATGTCTCTCGATATATTGCGCATCTTACTCGTGCTGTTCACTGCAAGCATAAATGGAAAAAAATAACATTATAATATTTGAACAAATATGAAACTAAAAGCGCTTATTTAATGGCTACAACTGTATAGTACGCCTACAGACTCTCTATTTGTACAAATTGCTGCACATTCATTTAATTCTGAATTTTGCACACACAAGTTGAAAGGCATTTGTTCAAATCAAGTTCACGGATAATTGTGCATGCATTTATTAATCATTATGATACTAAAATCATAACAAAGTAGGCTATGCTATGTACAAAAAAAATCAGATGAGCCCAGAATATGAATGCAACGTTTACTTGTTCAATTTAATAAAATTAAAACTTTAATTGTGATCATTAAAATAATTTAATATTAAATATTTAGTGGCCAAGTTTTTCTCATTTATATATTTATATATATATATATATATATATATATATATATATATATATATATATATATATATATATATATATATATATATATATATATGTGTGCATTCGTTCCAATGAACTGCCGTAGCCAAGGCTACATCTAGCATACAACCGCTCATAGGTGTATCTATGACAACTGCTTACTACTTAAGATCGCTTCCGGGTCACGAAAAAATACCAATGCAGAATTAAGGATTACGACTTTATACATGCGTATTTTGATTTCCGATTTCCATCTATAAACACATCAAGGACAATCGGATAACGAGATTGTTTTTCGTTTTCCGTTTTTTAATATAAAAACAAAAAACGAATAATGGGTTGTTTTCCGTTTTTCGTTTTCCTATTTACTAATGGTAATTGGGAAACCGGCCGTTTTTCGTTTTTGTTTTTTTCCTTTCAAAACGAAAATCCGTTGGCCGCCAAGTACACGGACCCTTTGGTGTACATAGAAAAAGTCTCAGATCTTTGAGTTCAGCTCATGAAAAATGGGGGCAAAAACAAAAGTGTTGCGTTTATAATTTTGTTTATATTTGCGCTTTTATATAGTATTCATCCAAAGCATCACTGAAATATTTAAATGTTTTTGTTTATTTAAATTAAAAGTTAAGTTCCGTATTATTATTCTCTCTTACTGTTATATGAAATAATGAAATTACAAAAAAAGTATTACATTGAAACTATTACTGGTGTTTTTCATTGCACGTTTTTGCACGTGGGTGCCAGATTTTTTTAAAGGTTTAAAGGGGGGCGTGACAAAAAAAGTTTGAGAACCACTGATTTACCCCATCACATTTACCTCCTAAACCAGGGTTTCTCAAATTCGGTCCTGGAGGGCCACTGTCCTGCACAGTTTAGCTCCAACCCTGATCAAACACACCTAACTGTGAGTTTCTAGTGATCCTGAAGACATTGATTAGTTTGCTCAGGTGTGTTTGATCAGGGTTGGAGCTAAACTGTGCAGGACAATGGCCCTCCAGGACCGAGTATGAGAAACCCTGTCCTAAACATACACCTGATCAGAGCCGAGGATGACAGCCAAAGAGTGACAGAGTTCAAGGCGAAGGTTCTGCAGTCTAAAAGTGGCCACATGGGGGTAGTTGTTTTATTATTATTATAAACCTTTTATTATTATTATTCCTTTGAATTGGTACAATACCTAGCATGCATTGTTATATTAACCTGTTTCATTAAAAATATCCTTTTGTGTTACAAATTAAAACAAACATTAATTAGGAGGATATTGTTCATCATAGGTTGACACAGATGAGTTGGTGGTGTGGTGGCAAACAAAATTCTATCACTGAATAAGAGACAAAATCCTTCCTCCTTTATAGTCCTGACTCCCAGAATGTTATCTTTCTAGGCCAATGATGTAGCCTGGCAAGCCAGACCTACATCAAGATGTTAGGTCTGGCAACTCACCATTGGCACGGCTCAATCCGAGGGGCGGGATAAACGGTTATCTCTCAAAATCCCTCTGCATGCAATAGGATAGCGCTACAACCAATCAGAGCAACGAAGAAGGCTAGTTGGTATATTAAACGTTTGCCGTATCCAGTCGGCAACACATCTTCCTTTTTTTAAAATGACTTAAGTGCCGTTCTTTGCTCTTTTCTCAAAGAAAAGCTTAACTCCAAGTCCTCCAGAGTCGCGGCCAAAGCCGTTTCGAAAGACCGCTGTTCGCCAGCAGCAGCCATTCTTTGTTTTCCTATGTTGTTTTCAAGTAGCAGGGAACCGTTGCAACTCTGTCGTCATTATGTTAAGCCCGCCCCGCCTACTCTATACACAATGTGATTGGCCTGACCTGAGTTTGGTTTTTCCAACTCGAAAGTCAACGGAGAGTTGCTAGACCACACTGGCTGCAAAATAAATGTTGCTGCTGCTAGGGTGTGTCTAGATTTCTAGGCTACCAATGATGGTATTTCAACCATATGTGGAACATTCTTATCATATTTTATCCTTGAGTGGAGGCCCTCCTGTCACGTACCAACACTCTTTACCATTCCAATACAATTCCAAATTAGAATAAGGTTCGTGTGTGCTCTTTCCCTGTCATATGAGTGTCACACACATCTTAAAGATAAAATTTCTTAAACAGTGGTCAAACCAGCCTTGATCGTCTCTGTTCTGGACCCTCGTCAAAAACATCTACCCTCTTTGGAAATATCCTGTAGAAATGGATCCTACGGTAGGAGATGAGACAATGGTGTCCGCTACCAATGCTGGAGTCGGACAACACAGCTATGGTTTTGAATTTGATTGTGCAGGTAAAAAAAGGGTTTGTGCGGATAAAAAAGGATTTGGGTGGGTGGACAAAATTTGAGCTGGTTTGGGGTCAGTTCGGCGGTTTTCAAACATCTAAATTTTAAAGTCTAATAGGTATTTATTGGTAATAAACAAAACTAAAATGTGCATGTAGTCATCATGACATTACTAAACACACATGCCCACGCAGAGTCAGCTGGCGTTGGTGTTGACGTCGTCGACGCGATTTAGCGCGATAACTTGTAGCTGTTTATATTTAAGTGATCGCTAATGCCAAAGTGGCATAAATATACAGTAAGTTGCATCTACAGTAAAGAGTGAGATAGTGAACAACTCTGAAAATGTGGATTACAAATGTGGTGGGAGATGACTCAATGGCTCTTAATAAATATAACTAACTCTGAGAGCACCGTTGAATGACTTGAATTGAAATCAAATATGGGACGACTGCTGTCCATGGTCGTGTGCACACTGGCCTAACCAGACATCTGCAACTTTTACACCGTCCAGACTGCACTCTACTCAACCCTGACATCTGCGGAAAAGGTTGTAATCAACGATGAATCAGTTTTGACTGCTAAATTCTGCGTTATGTTTTGCAATGTGTACATCCGAGGGTTAAAGTCATCGGTTTATTTCTTGATTGCCGTTTTGACAGTGTCCACCTGGACGTTTTAGTCATATTTGCTAATTCTCCTTAATTATTGCCCGGTTTCGATCGGTTTTCCTGGGAAATTGATTTATTTTTTCATTTTATTTTAGCATTGTTATTTTGTTTTAAGGAGATAAAAATGGTGCTTATGAACCATGGCAATACAATTATATCACATTATTTTTAACAGTGCGTGACAGAGACAGAGTGTGTCCGAGAGCTTGTTTAACAGTGCGCGAGCATAATTGAGCATAACTGTGACTGTGAGAGATGAAGTGGTGCAAATCGAATGCTTATATCTTGATTGAAGGATGTGCTTCAACAGCAGCTGTTGCCGCCATCTATTACTGTGGTTAAAGTTTCCAATGTTTTCTATTTTCTATATAAATATTTTATTTCACAGAGTCACACAACCGATTACTTTCTCCCCATCTAATCACATTGATGGATAAAAATAAAATGACGAGAGAAAATAGCAGAGTAGAGTTACATCATTTTAAATGTACTTGTGTAAAAGTACAACATTTTTAAACTACTTAAAGTACAATATCTGATCAAAACTAATTTATTAGAGTAACGTGAGAATTTGTAATCACCACAGTAAAAATGCAAATGTAATAGGCCTGATACCTAATAGAATGGTAAATCAGATATATTTACAGTATAATACATATGTTTATGCTTGTAGACCCAGTGCTTAATATGTTTAATCATTCGTTTGTGGTTAAAGAATTACCAAAGACCCTTAGAGAAGCTAATATCATGCTTATATTAAAGAAAGGTACAAGTCCTGATGTATGTTCTTCTTACAGGCCAATAGCATTACTGAATGTGGACCGGAAATTGCTTTCTAAAATTTTAGCAATGCGCCTTGAAAAAATACTTCCTACAATAATTGGGATCGATCAAACAGGATTTATACAGGTTAGGAATTCATCTGATAATATAAGATGCCTTTTAAACATTATCTTTGCCTTTAAAGAGAAATCCATAGATGGGCTGGTGCTGTCTTTGGATGCAGAGAAGGCGTTTGACCGTATTGAGTGGTCCTACCTTTTCTTTGTTTTGGAAAAATTTGGCCTAGGTGAAAATTTTGTGCAATGGATTAGAGTGCTGTACACGGACCCACGCTCTGCCGTATTGACAAATGTCTTAAGATTTGATTATTTTCCTATACATAGAGGCACCATGCAGGGTTGCCCCCCGTCACCACTTTTGTTTGCGATGGCCATAGAGCCTCTAGCTGAAGCAATCAGATCGGCAACATCTATTTCGGGTTTGCAGATAGGACATAAACATCACAAGATTGTGCTTTATGCTGATGATGTATTACTTTTTTTATCTGAGCCCGAGAAGTCAGTTCCCGCTCTGATCGAGTTGGTCAACTAGTATAGTACATTTTCTGGTTATAAAATGAATTTAGCTAAATCTGAAGCTATGCCTTTAGGTACTCTTACTTCCATAACTAATATTACACCCTGTTTTCCTTTTAAGTGGTCACCTCTAGGTTTAATTTATCTAGATATTTCTATCTCTTCGTCCTTGAAGCAGATGTATGAATATAATTTTGTTCCTTTATTCGAGAAAATGCGGCAAGACTTGGAACGCTGGAATTCCTTGCTAGTATCTTGGCTAGGTCGGATAGCACTTGTAAAGATGCTTGTTCTACCAAAATGATTATACCCTATTCGAATGGTTCCTATACTATTCTCAAATAGGACATTAAAGGGCCTGAATACTGTAGCTGGCTGACTTCCTTCATATGGAGTAAACGTAAGCCTAGATTAAAAATGTCAGTACTTTATTTGCCAAGTTCTATGGGGGGGTTGAATTTTCCAAATATTAAGAAGTATCAGCTAAATTCTCATCTGAAATACATTGCAGATTGGGTCAGGAATGATTTTTCCTCTACTTGGTTGAATATCTACGGAGCCCCTAAAGGGACGTGGTGGTGGAAAAAAAAATGTAGGATGGGAGAATTTTTTTTTCTTTTGCGTTCCCCCGAGAAACTTTGCGTTCCCTCGCAAAGATATTTGCGTTCCCTCGCAAAGATAGTTTTGAGCTCGGACAGACACTTCCTGTTTAATGTCCCGCTGGCAGTGTTTCAGAGCTCCGTAAGTTAATGGAGCGTCTCACTAGTGTTTGAACTTGGACTCAAATATAAAGAAATGCGGTCAGTGCTTAACCCCCTGAGGTCGGCTGGTTTTTTTCCTTATCAGTGCAAAAATTTTTTAAAAAATTGCTTTTTATCTTATATGCTTGTGTTACATCAATCGATCCTGTTAAGTGTGTATTATTTTTGTGTGTACTCACAATAAAAACAAAGTGTTGTGCTTTCCGCCAAATAAAGAAAAATAAACATGATGCGAGTTCTGCCTCCTCTCTGTCAGTGAAGTCCATTCTGAAACGCGTCCGAAAATGAACCATAACTCAGCGAATACTCAGTCAAACAGGCATACAGACACACAGGCATGAAGCTTGAATTCTCTTCTTTTAAATGAAGTAATTTTAATCTGCCCCACCCACGGAGAGCGCGCGCTATTCAAACGCAAATGACTGAGGCGATCCGTGCAAACCTGTGAACGCCCCCATATCAGCTCGAGAAAACACATCAAGTTTATTCAGATCATTGTACTTCTTTAGTTGTCTCAAGTAAATCGCGTTTCTGTGTGAATGAATGAACGTCAGAGATGCGCTGTTTACCACAACTCGCAAAAAGACGGTTTAAATTTGAATTGCGTTTCTGTGTGTGAATGAATGATCTGCTTTTAGCAAACTATTTTGCTATACTGAGTAAAAATCGACTGAAATTTGTTGAAATAAAATGTATTTGTATAAGCAACGTATGAAACTCCAAATTAACATTTATATTCCTTATAATAAAAACGAAAGACCTATGTTACAGACAAATGAAAGACAACATTTCGTTGATTAGTTTTGGATAGATACACATTTTTACTGTAAAATATCTGCCACCTCAAATAAGCTTTTGTTTGCCAATTTTTTGCTAATATGTTAAATATAGTATGTTTTGTCAATGTAGGCTATATTCGAAGTAATGAATCCTTAACTTTGAAATATGTATGATAAAATGTATACTTTAGTTTTTACAAAGAAAGATTACACTTCAATTGTTGTTGTAATTGTAACCTTTTTAATAAAAAAAAATATTTACAAGGTAGATGTAAACAAATTTTAAAAGGTAAATATAAGCCTTTTCTTTAAATAATTTTTATTGTGTTTTATCATTGACAAATTTGGGGAGAGGATACATATTCCAAAACTGAAAATACAGTATGATAATTAACTGCACAATTACTAGACATGTTTACCTTGGATATTATACAATTTGCAAGCAAAATTTGTGAAAAAAAATAAAAATAATTTTTTGACATGCTTCCAACTGTGAACCAATTTGGTAGAATATATATATATATATATATATATATATATATATATATATATATATATATATATATTGCTCTTGCATTCTTTCTTGTGGCTATAGGTGACACACCTGAATGAATGGCTCATTAAGTATGCGGGCCCCATTGTCTCCTCAGGTGTGAACCACTACATATGCATGATGCTGTTGAATCGTTGACGCCCCTTGCGCATATTGCCTTTACAAACAAAAAGTGTTTTACAAGATTTAAATCAATGTATTGTGTTATGTGAATGATTAGGTGGGATGATTTTCACATCATCTTGAAGAAAAAACTCTAGCCAACGACATCCATTAGTCAAAAGTCTTATTGACACATATTTAGTATGTGTTTTGTGGCCTTTTTTCAGAAACTTTAGTTTTTAGTTTTTTCAATAACCACGCATAAACATTATTCTCTCAAAAATACAAACATGTACATGCATGTTGCTCACATATTATGGTAGCCGTGTTTGTGATAAATAGAGTGTAATTATACCTTTGCCATTAAAGGTGCTCTAAGTGATGTCACGCGTTTTTTAGGCCCAAACATTTTTTGTCACATACAGCAAACATCTCCTCACTATCCGCTAGCTGCCTGTCCCCTGAACACACTGTAGAGTGTCTCTCTAGACACCACATGCTCCACAAACGGCAACAAAAACAAACTGGGCTCACCCGCACCACGAAACACAACAAACAGTGCTCCAGCCAATGACCGACAAGAAGCATTGGAGGGTGGGGTTTGTATGGGAGCTAATGTTATAGTATAACCTCAGGTGGCGAAACGATTTTAAGACAATGTTTCTCTTTTTCTGCATTCTGTTCTGCAATATATAAAAGCATTTATCTAACTTGGTGACATTACACATTGAATGAAGTATCAGTAAAACTTAACTTTGTTTTTAGTGACTACTTTGACTTTCCTTTATGCCGGAAGGGAGGGGAGGAGGGAGGAGATGGGATGAGGAGGAGGGAGGGTCTAGCTAGCCTCCGTTTTGTTTGACAACAATTCGAATGTCAACACTCCCGGCATCACTTAGAGCACCTTTAATATGTTTATAAGCAACTGAAAAAAAGCACAAATGTCAGGGCATGTCAGAACATCTCAAGGACCCCAAAAACCCCTCAGAGCCCAGAGGGTTAACTCAAGGAGTTCAGTGAAGTTGGCAGTATTCACATAGGCTATTCGAACTTCCCGGATCAATATTCTTGAGCTAAATGTTGTTAAAACACAAACCACACCTATTTACAATCACAGTAATGATCTATACCCAATTCTCATCAAAACAAGCTTTTATAATATAGGCTAAATGGATCTCTATCAGCTGGCGGCTGAGAGACAAGTTCAAAGGGATCGTCTGCAAAGTGCAATATAACCCAGAAAACGACTACAGAATCAACTCAGTCAAAAATACAAAAATAGTCATTAACTTAAATGTTACAAACTGTAGTGCCACCCAATTCAGTTTACACATCAATGGTGACCCACTGGTCATACTACACTGCTTTTGCACATTTTATATTATGAAAAATATTCAATAACTTCACTGTAACACACCAAATTTAGTTCACATATCACTGCTCTAATGTTGGTTATAGGCCTACAACACTTAGTTTGGGAAGTAATTGCACATAAAAAATAAGTAGGCTATTCTTTACACAAATTATATTGGTACTGTAGGCTACACAGCTTTTGCATTATATTTGCTTACTGAATTTGATGGCATTACACTGTATAACAAGTTATTTTGAAGTTATTTAATATTTTTTTCTAAAAAGGGTGAAGTTATTGATTTTATTTCATAATAAATAATCATAAAAATTATGCATTTTTTTTAAATCAAACTAAGTAATGTAGTATAACCAGCAGGAGAGCATTAGTGAACTGAATTTGGTGACAGTACAGTGCGTCACAGTGAAGCTATTGAATACGTTTAATAATATAAAATGTGCAGAAGGGTTTTGGGACTTGCACTTTACAGACGGACCCTTATTTGGACTTGTCTCTCATTCGTCAGGTTAGAGACAAATTAATATTATAAAGCTCGTTTTGATGAGAAGGGTTGTAGCTCGTTGTCTAGGTTACTGTGGTTGTAAATAGGTGTCGTTTGTGTTTTAACAACGTTTAGCTCAAGAATAGGGAAGTTCGAATAGCCTATGTGAATATTGCCAACTTCACTGAACTCCTTGAGTTAAGCACTGACTGATTTCTTTATATTTGAGTCCAAGTTCAAACACTATGAGACGCTCCATTAACGTACGGAGCTCTGAAACACTGCCAGCGGGACATTAAACAGGAAGTGTCTGTCCGAGCTCAAAACAGGTTTTGCGTGGGAACGCAAATATCTTTGCGAGGGAACGCAAAAGATAAAAAAATAAAAAAAAAATTCTCCCATCCTAAACATTTTTCCACCACCACGTCCCATTTAGGGGCTCCGTAGATATCGAATCTTCCTTTTCAAAATTTCCTTTAAGAGCTCTTCTTTTTGTTAAGAGTTTTCAAAAAATAAAAGAGATATATGATAACCCAATTATAGTAACTACTCTGAAAGCATGGAGATCAGCATGTAGGCTTGAAGGTAGATCTAAATTGACTTCTTTCTTAAACAATCCTGATTTCACTCCAGGAATTTGGGATGATGGTTTTAAACGATGGTGTTGTTTGGGACTTAGTAAGCTTGGGGATATTTTTTCAGACAATAAATTTATGTCATTTGAGGAGTTAATTCAGAAGTATCATTTGTCCAAATTAGACTTTTTTTCGTTTCCTCCAATTGAGACATTATATTACTAATAACACAACACTTGTTAGAAATTGTGAAATTTCTTCTATTGAAAGGTTATTATTTTTATCATCAGGGAAAATGCCTCTGGGTAGGATTTATTGTTCAGTGTGCTCAATCTCTTCTGCTGATACACAGAGTATTAAAACTAAATGGGAAGAAGAGTTAGCTACTGACATTTTTTACATTTTTTACATTTTTATTCATTTAGCTGACGCTTTTATACAAAGCGACTTACAATTGCTATATATGTCAGAGGTCGCACGCCTCTGGAGCAACTAGGGGTTAAGTGTCTTGCTCAGGGACACATTGGTGTCTCACAGTGGATTCGAACCCGGGTCTCTCACACCAAAGGCATGTGTCTTATCCATTGCGCCACCACCACCCAAAGCTACTGACATTGACGATGAAACATGGGAAGCCATTTGGTCTAATGCTAAAAAAAATCTGTTTGTACACGAATAAGAGAAATACAAAAATCATTCATAGACTCCATATTTCCCCTAACTGCAGGCATATTTTCAACTCCTCTTTATCGCCTATGTGTTTAAAATGTAAAATTGAAAGCGGTACTTTAACACATTGTCTGTGGTCATGTAACAGACTTCAAAGGTATTGGTTTCTGGTGCTAGGGGAGATGGAAAAGATCTTTAATATTCAGTTAGATTTTGACCCAGTCTCACTGTTGTTGGGTATACCTAATAGATGCATTACTTTGTCTGCTAATAAGAAATTGTATAATATTCTATCCTTTGCTGCCAGGAAAAAAATTATATTATTATTATTATTATTTTACTTAATTGGATCAGTGATAAATCTCCATCCCGACCTAGACAATGACTAACGTTAGAATTATATTCTCTTGAATTTTGATTTGGCTGACACACGACCAAAGAGACGACGTTACGCAAAGAGATGAACTAATAGCAAAGAAGAGGGAAAAGGAGAAGGAACGCGCAAAGTCCCGCATTTACATCGGAAAAGCCTTCGACTCGATCATGACTGTTTCAGGAAGCACGGAAGGGAGGGGGAGGGGACGGGATGAGGAGGAGGGAGGGTCGAGCTAGCCTCCATTTTGTTTGACAATACTTCGAACGTCAACAAGAAGTGACGTCACCCAACATCGCTTAGAGCACCTTTAAGAAAGCAGATTGTTCAAAAATATATACGTTCAGGGGCAATAGCAAAACATAACCTCTAAATACATCTGCATAAGCCCACGCTCGCTCTGTCTGAGGGGGAAAGTCAAAAGCTGGGTTGAGCCTGTGGGTCATTTCTTGGGGTTACATTTTATACAAGTGAAACTGCCTAAAAAATGGCATGTGGGCTTGTTGTCATTTGCTAACTGCAACGATCTCATGTCAAATGAAAGGACTGACTTGTTTAGGGTTTAAAATAAAATGGATGTCAATACATCAAAATAATAATTGTAACTACTCTCATGATTTGGCAATATCAATATTTTTCCACCAACAAACTTGATTGTTTTTAAGTCTATTATTGTAATAAGGGCCACCTTTCATAAAATGTTTACATTATCATTATATTACTGTTTTTGGTTTCAATCTTTGGTTTAGTGAAAGGTACTTGATGAGGCTGTGGTGATAGTTAGGCTAAAGGGATACTTCATCCAAAATTAATGTAGATCTGTAGATCATTTTAATAAGGATCGAATGAAACTAACCTGTTTGTTCCTCAGTATCTTCATGTTTCACGCTGAACACTTCTTCAATCTTTATGTCTTCACTCTCCTGTTTAATCAACGCCATCTTTATAATAGTGTCGTGGATCTCAGATGCTTCTCCAGGAGTTTTCCTGTGTGTTTGGACAAAGTCATGTTTAAGATGAGAATAATTAACAGAAAGAAAACTAAATCCACAGTAAATCTCTGAGTGCGTCTCAATCAGCTCTAGTTCAGTAGTTCAGCGCACTGGTGAGGGAGTCAGTCAGAGGGAGAGTTAATGGACTTAAATACACTGACTAGACAAAAATCACTCAAAACAAGCACTACAATATAATAAAATAAATTATACATACACTTCATATTTAATGATTTGTACATTTAACAGATTACGTTGCCATGAAACCATTTGCGATTTGTTCATAACATGTAACATTATTAATAATAATATTTGTGTTTTCGTTGTATTTTTACACTGTTTTGAGCGGCAGGATTCGTCAGCGCGCGGTGATTCAAGCGCTTTGAATCAGTGAGTCATTTGGCAAAGCATTAGATTCAGTTGACTCCGTTTCTCCATCACCACTTTCCAAAACCCGAATTCGTGTTTACAATAAACTGATACACGATATAGTGCGCGAAATGAGTCGCAACTTTTCTGTTACTCACATTCGTATACGCTTTACTCACACAAAAGTAAAGGTCACTTGATGGAGTTTTTCGGTTCCTTGCCACTGTTGCCTTTGGCTTGGTCAGTTGGGGATATTTTATCTAATTTTATCAAGATAAATTCCTCTTGAAACAAACTTTGTTGTATTATTTTAATTTAATACTGTGAAGCTGCTTTGATACAATCTGTATTGTGAAAAGCGCTATACAAATAAACTTGACTTGACTTGACAAAAAAAACGTAATATTGTTACATTAAGCATATTACAAAGATATGTTCAATAAAACATGGTCACATATACCTCTTATAAAAAACTATCAAATCGACGTGTATCGATTTAAACTCTTTAAATGCGTAAAACCACAAACCTTTCTTCAGTCTAATCATAACAGTTGCAGGAGCACGGCGCAGCTTTATGATGTCATATCGTCAGACCAAAATAAAAGTCCTGTTCAATCTGCTGTCAAATATCCAGAGTCCAACTTGTGGTACAGCGTTTTAAAGTGAACATCGAAGATATTTGTGCTTTGTGTAAAATTTCCCCTGAGACTATCAACCATCTATTTTGGGATTGTCCCAAGACCCAAATGTTTTGGAAAGAACTCAGTAATTACTTGCAAAGAAAAGTCATGACTCTTGTTAACTTTGAAGAAATTGATGTTATATTAAAATGTTTTTCATTTGAGGGTGATACATATCTTTTGTTTATTTTAGATTTAATTGTTATAATTGCCCGTTACTATATTCATAAAGTCAAATGGAATGGAAAAATACCAAATTTTTAACATTTAAAAATTGATGTTAAAATATATTTAGAAACAATATCCAAAAGTAAAAACCTAAAAGCTAGGAAAACTACACAGCTGTTTGACAGGTACAGGTGTTTTATGTAAAATGCCTTTCTTTTTATTTTGTATTCTTTACTCCTGACATGTATGGTTATATGTACTCTTGTATGTAAATTATGTTTTGTTCTTGTTAAAATGCAATAAAAAAAAAATATACAGAGTCCACATAAAACAGTGGTGTAAAGTCCAGCTTCAGAAAGTAAAAGTCCTCCTCAGTATTTTGTTCCAATCACCTGGATTTGCTAATTAGCACAGTTTTTCAGCCAGGAGATAGTTCTAATTAGTGAATTCAGCTGGCTGGGTTCATGGTTGGAATAAACATATGGCAGGACTTTTACTTTCTGACCCGTGGACTTTGGAAATATATAATAGATGTCATGGGAATTCATGGTGAAATATATATATATATATATATATATATATATATATATATATATATATATATATATATATATATATACATACAGTGAGGAAAATAAGTATTTGAACACCCTGCTATTTTGCAAGTTCTCCCACTTAGAAATGGAGGGGTCTGAAATTGTCATCGTAGGTGCATGTCCACTGTGAGAGACATAATCTAAAAAAAAAATCTAGAAATCACAATGTATGATTTTTTAACTATTTATTTGTATGATACAGCTGCAAATAAGTATTTGAACACCTGAGAAAATCAATGTTAATGTGGCATGAAGGGATACACTTCTCAGGGCTTAAGCCCAGGCAGATTGCAGACTACGCCACGATGGGAATTTCACCCAAAGATTTAACTATTTTGTTCAACCAAGGCACTCAAGTTCGTTGATGGATAGCCAGAGACAGTGTTCCAGTACAAAAATATAATCTTTATTTTCACTTCGACAATGATTGAGATTTCACAACAAGCATGCACTGTACACTAAATCAAATAAAACACATACACTCAATATTCACTCCACTCACTATACTCTATTCGCAACACACATATACAAGGGAGGAGGGCAATAGGGCGGAATCTTACCAGTGGGAGGCTAGTGGCTCGAGCAATGAGCATCCATGAAAAACACCCCAATCACACGTGTCAAATTTCATACACACAGCAAGAGATATGACCACACTTAGTGAACACGCAGCCACAGCACACCAAGGGACCCGCCACCGCAAGGGGCACTGCTCCCACTGGCAGTTCTCAGCACCTGGACAGTGAACAGACACATAGAAATTAAACAATTACAATACCCAAGGTCTAATAAGCCACCTGTTCTAAAGCCCAAGGTGGTACTTGGATTAGCAATATGAACAGACTCAATCACACAATAAATCAAAAATAAACAATTAAACATGGACAAATCACATAAAAAGGTCAAACAAAAGAAATCAAAAATTAGGCCAATCCTCTTGGATATCAGCAGCAAGAAAAGGCCTCCATACAAGAGTTAAAAGAAATAAATAAAACAATTAACTTGGTGTCAGTCCATCAAACACTCGATACTCAAACACTGAATCACAACAATGACAGGAAGAATCAAACAGTGTTAAACAGGCAACGATGTAACCCGCCAGCCAACAGCCTGTTAATCACAGGTTTAATAATCCTTAGTCCCGTGTGAAAAAGCAGCCGGGTACGACGAAAATCCATAAACACGTAATGTGAAAAGCATAAGCAAAGCAGCAGATGTTCAGCGTCGATGTAGCCAACTGGCGACCGCACCCCCGGTTAAATAGCACTCCCTAAAATGCAAAGAATGTCCATTTACAAATGTCCCACAATAACCATTCAACTCTCAGTATAGCAACATACCTATGATTAACAGCGTTGCGTCACAGGCCCTAAGCTCTGATTGCTGATCGCAGGGCGCACACTCAGCTGGTGAAAGAGCTGCTGCCACACCGGGGATTCTATAGCACGAAACATTCCCTATAAGCCCACGTTATAAAGTTAAGGAGTGGAAAGAGAAACAAAGCTAACCATACCTGCGGCGCTACGGTAGACAGATAACCAGGCAGACATCAGGTCTCTGGGCAGGTAAACAAGACAAGTCGCATACCGGTGACATCATTTGTCAAAAGTAAAGTCCCGGTTTATAAAGGGGTGAAGCCCTCGCGATTGGCTCAAAGTTAACTGCCCAGAATCACTCACAGCTGCAGCAAATTAAGCGTCACTTAGGAGGCATGATCCAAACAACTGCATCCTGCTACATTAATATTTGGTACAGTAGCCTTTGTTTGCAATTACAGAGGTCAAACGTTTCCTGTAGTTTTTCACCAGGTTTGCACACACTGCAGGAGGGATTTTGGCCCACTCCTCCACACAGATCTTCTCTAGATCAGTCAGGTTTCTGGGCTGTCGCTGAGAAACACGGAGTTTGAGCTCCCTCCAAAGATTCTCTATTGGGTTTAGGTCTGGAGACTGGCTAGGCCACGCCAGAACCTTGATATGCTTCTTACAGAGCCACTCCTTGGTTATCCTGGCTGTGTGCTTCGGGTCATTGTCATGTTGGAAGACCCAGCCTCGACCCATCTTCAATGCTCTAACTTAGGGAAGGAGGTTGTTCCCCAAAATCTCGCAATACATGGCCCCGATCATCCTCTCCTTAATACAGTGCAGTCGCCCTGTCCCATGTGCAGAAAAACACCCCCAAAGCATGATGCTACCACCCCCATGCTTCACAGTAGGGATGGTGTTCTTGGGATGGTACTCATCATTCTTCTTCCTCCAAACACGGTTAGTGGAATTATGACCAAAATGTTCTATTTTGGTCTCATCTGACCACATGACTTTCTCCCATGACTCCTCTGGATCATCCAAATGGTCATTGGCAAACTTAAGACGGGCCTTGACATGTGCTGGTTTAAGCAGGGGAACCTTCCGTGCCATGCATGATTTCAAACCATGACGTCTTAGTGTATTACCAACAGTAACCTTGGAAACGGTGGTCCCAGCTCTTTTCAGGTCATTGACCAGCTCCTCCCGTGTAGTTCTGGGCTGATTTCTCACCTTTCTTAGGATCATTGAGACCCCACGAGGTGAGATCTTGCATGGAGCCCCAGTCCGAGGGAGATTGACAGTCATGTTTAGCTTCTTCCATTTTCTAATGATTGCTCCAACAGTGGACCTTTTTTCACCAAGCTGCTTGGCAATTTCCCCGTAGCCCTTTCCAGCCTTGTGGAGGTGTACAATTTTGTCTCTAGTGTCTTTGGACAGCTCTTTGGTCTTGGCCATGTTAGTAGTTGGATTCTTACTGATTGAATGGGGTGGACAGGTGTCTTTATGCAGCTAACGACCTCAAACAGGTGCATCTAATTTAGGATAATAAATGGAGTGGAGGTGGACATTTTAAAGGCAGACTAACAGGTCTTTGAGGGTCAGAATTCTAGCTGATAGACAGGTGTTCAAATACTTATTTACAGCTGTATCATACAAATAAATAGTTAAAAAATCATATATTGTGATTTCTGGATATTTTTTTTTTAGATTATGTCTCTCACAGTGGACATGCACCTACGATGACAATTTCAGACCCCTCCATGATTTCCAAGTGGGAGAACTTGCAAAATAGCAGGGTGTTCAAATACTTATTTTCCTCACTGTACGTAACCGAGACATTCCCTTTCGTAGTCACTCCGAGTTACGTCGGATGACGACGAATGGGGTTCCCAGTGTAATACACATATAACCTGCATAAGGAGAAACACTGGGGTGTCCAGTCGCAGGTGGAATATTTCAACCCCAGGGGTGGCAAGGTGGCTTGCAGAGGGAAAGACACATGCTCAAGGAGGCTTACAGTGGAAACACACATGTGGGGGTCGCCCAGAGGGGGAACCATGCACATGGAGACACCTAGCCAAGCTCGAAAGCTGCCGGTGGCATAACTCTGGCGTTGACGTCGTCAGTGCTGGAGGAGACTCAGGGCTTATTAGGCTCACCTGAGGAAAATATCGCACGTATCCCGTCCGAGGAGAGGAATAGCGAGCAAGCAAAGACACCTGAGCAGGATCTAGTACCGGCTAGTTGAAACGAGTACATGAGAAGAAACTGGCTCCACTCGGAGATTGTAGAATCTCGCGAATGTGTTAGGTGTCGCCCAGCCTGCAACTCTGCAGATGTTTGTTAGCGAGGCACCATGCGCTAGAGCCCAAGAGGATGCCACACTCCGAGTGGAGTGGGCCGTCACACCAAGGGGGCATGGTCGACCTTGCTGCTGGTATGCCAAAGCAATGGCGTCCACTATCCAGCGAGACAACCTTTGCTTGAAGAGAGCCTTTCCCTTCAGCTTCCCACCATGACAGACAAACAGCTGGTCTGAGGTCCTGAAACACTGCGTTCTGTCTACGTAAGCACGGAGGGCGCGTACTGGACAGAGCAGTGCCAAGGCTGGGTCTGCCTCCTCCAAAGGCAGCGCTTGCAGGTTCACCACCTGGTCTCGAAAGGGGGTGGTGGGAACCTTGGGCACATATCCAGGCCGGGGTCTCAGGATCACGTGAGAGTTAGCCGGCCCGAATTCCAGGCACGCTTCGTCAACCGAGAATGCCTGCAGGTCCCCTACCCTCTTGATGGAGGCCAATGCAACCAGGAGCGCTGTCTTCATAGACAGGAACTTAAGCTCCACTGATTGCAGAGGCTCAAAGGGAGCACTCTGCAGGGCAGTTAAAACCACTGAGAGATCCCAAGAGGGAACGAGAGGAGGGTGAGGAGGATTCAGTCTCCTCGCTCCTCTCAGGAACCTGATAATCAGGTCGTGCTTTCCCAGAGACTTACCATCAACTGCGTTGTGATGTGCGGCAATGGCGGCAACATACACTTTCAGGGTGGAGGGAGACAGCCTTCGCTCCAACCCTTCTTGCAGGAAGGAAAGCACGACACTGATCGGGCATTTCGTGGGTTCTTGATGTTTAGAAGAACACCAGTTGACGAAGAGGTTCCACTTCAACGCATAGGCATGTCTCGTGGACGATGCTCTAGCGGAAGTGATGGTAGCCAACACCGCTGGTGGTAGGGTACTCAAACCTGCCTCGTCCCGTCCAGGAGCCACACGTGGAGGTTCCAAAGATCAGAACGAGGGTGCCATAGGGTGCCCCGTCCCTGAGAAAGCAGGTCCTTCCTCAGAGGAATTGGCCAGGGAGGTGCTGTCGCGAGGAGTACTAGTTCTGGGAACCAGGTGCGGTTGTGCCAATACGGGGCAACCAACACGACCTGCTCCTCGTCCTCCCTGATCTTGCGCAAGGTCTGCGCAAGTAGGCTCACTGGGGGAAACGCATACTTGCGGAGGCCCCGCGGCCAGCTGTGCGCCAGTGCATCCGTGCCGAGCGTGCCCTCGGTCAGGGAATAAAACAGGTCGCAGTGGGACGAGTCGTGGGAGGCAAACAGATCTACCTGTGCGTCCCCGAACTGATCCCAAATCAGCTGAACCGACAGGGGATGGAGTCTCCATTCTCCAGGGAGAGGCCGAGACAGCTCGTCGGCCGCATGGTTCAGGTCTCCCGGGATAAATGGCTCGAAGCGACCTCAGATGCTTCTGACTCCATATGAGGAGGTGGCGGGCAAGTTGTGACATACGGCGGGAGCGTAGACCACCTTGTCGGTTGATGTATGCTACTGTTGCGGTATTGTCTGATCGGACTACTACGTGCTGGCCCCTGAACAACGCATGGAAGCGGTGCAGGGCTAGACGTACAGCTAGCAACTCGAGGCAATTGACATGCCAAAGGCGCTGGGGTCCTGTCCAGGAGCCCGCGACAGCATGTCCATTGCACATGGCACCCCAGCCAGTGGTGGAGGCATCTGTTGATACAACAACATGCCTGGAAACTCGTTCTAAAGGCACTCCGGCCCGAAGAAAACTGAGGTTCGACCAGGGGTTGAAGGTCTGACGGCAGGTCGGAGTCACTGGGACTCGGAGCGTGCCGTGTTGCCATGCCCACCTCGGGACTCGATCGCGAAGCCAGAGCTGAAGCGGTCTCATATGAAGCAATCCGAGCGGCGTTACTGCGGCTGCGGATGCCATATGCCCCAGGAGCCTCTGAAAAAGTTTGTGGAACCGCACTCTTGCCCTCGAATTGACGAAGGCAAGACTCAGCCTGGCTAAGCAGCACTCCCCAGACCCCCAGCGGGACAGTCTGGGGAGCTCTAGCCAGGCTCCCAGAAACTGCACCAGCGGGGTCATTCGAACCACAGACGTACCGTCCGTGGTGCAGCGAGGCGGAATGACCAGCCCAGGCGAGGGTGGCATAGCGGCCCTGTGCGGGGGCACGATCATTAGCCGCGTCCTGCCAGAGGAGGCCAGGGGAGGAACAGCGTCCCACAGGGGCGTGCTCTGGCGACAGAGGGGGATGAGAGGAGCGTGGCCCGTGGGCGGCGCGTGCTGTCATCCACAGCCTCTTGGTGCTCAGAGAAAGAGCATCAGTTCTTTTGAATGAGATTCTCCCCCAGCCCTCCACCGGGGGAAGGAGTGGTCCTGCTACCAGCTCCTGAAAGAACTGAGCCCTAACTCCAAGCTGCCCGTCTCAGGAGTGCTGCTTAGCCAGGTGTTAGCCGGCTAATGGGCAGAGACAGGCGGTGCCAGCCTCCAGCGACCTCCTTGTGCTCGGGCCGGTGAAGGCTCGAGGGGAGGAGCCGCATGGAGGCGGCGTCGGCGGGAAGCAGACTAAGGAGACCACACGGACGGATGACCGTCAGTGCAGAAGCCTCAGTCCGCTTCTGGAGTGATCGAAGACTGTTGGGCGCAGTCCTCAACCACACCGCCGCCGACCAAGCTGCCCGTCTCAAGAGTGCTGCTTAGGCTGGCGTGGCAGTCTAAGGGGCGGAGACGGGAAGCGCCGCCCTCCTGCGACCTCTTCCTGCCCAGGGCCGGTGAAGGCCCGAGGGGAGGAGCCGCATGGAGGTGGCCTTGGCGGGAAGCAGACTAAGGAGACCACACGGATGGATGACCATCAGTGCAGACGAACCTGAGTCTGCTTCTGGTGGCCGAAGCCACCCCGCCGAAGAGCCCAGCCTGGGACATGGGGGAGCTGAGAAAATGAAACCTGGCTAAGCCCATGTCTTGGACCACTCTAGTGGAGACAACCTGGCCCAGGATCACGCAGGTAGCGATGTCGCCCGAGAGCGAGGTCAGTTGTGTGCGCGGCGGAACGACCAGGCCGGGCATGGGAGGCATAGCGTCCCAGCAAGGGGGCGTGGTCGAGTTTCCGCGTTCTGTCAGTGTTGGCCAGGGAAGGACTAGCGTTACACTGCGGCCGGTTCTGACAGAACTCCTGAGTCAGCACTGCTTCGAAGGCGAAGGCGACACACAGGACTGCATGCTTGTGTCACAATAGTGACAGAGAACATACAGACCAAGATCGCCTCACGATCAAGAGCAGCGAAGGCGGAGGACGCCCGCAGGCCGCGAAAAGTCACGTGGACTCCCGCGGGCCGGAAGCGTCCTGATGCACATCCGGGAAAGCCTACAGCGCTCGGGGGGAGGGCGGCGCCACTCCAACCGATGCTTTCAGCTGCCCGGGAAAGCATGGCCATCAACTCTGGATCTGACTCGACTAACGCTGACACTCCTGAGGGAGGCAACGTAGCCGAATCCTCATTTCCAGAGGAATCAAGCCCGCCTTGTGATGCTGTGAGTGACATGACACCATCTGCTAGAGCCCCGAATGAAACACTGAGTCCCCGAGAGGAATCAGGCACACACGGAAGCCCCACGGTTTGCGATGTGGAGGGGGGCGTGTTTTTTACAATTTATTTATTTATTTATTTTTTGTATTGTACCACACTGTAACCCTCAGATCACCCTGGCCACCAGCCAAAGTATCCCGTAGGAAGAGATAGATTGGGGTGTGGCAGAGGGGACTCTAATCATTGAGTCTCAATCTATAAACATCGCGATGGTCATGTTCCCGCAATGAAAACATGACTCATCCACGAGCGCTGCCGAGCGTGATTAAGCCCAACACGCAAAACCCTCGTGACCGTTAGGCAGATGAATCACGCGCCCACATCCAGTAAATACACGGGCGAACCGTCTTGAAAAAGACGTGCCGCGTGCAGCTCTTTTAGAGAGGAAAAAGCTCAGCAGAGTGCTGAAGCGCCCAGGGAGAAACACACTCACTGTCGGCAGATCACGGCACAAAACAGCAGCAGGCAATGCGATCTCGCTGGAACGTGCCATCACACAAACACACTGAAGAGCCGCTCGTCTCGTAGAATGAAGATGATTCAGAATGGCTTGTAGAAGTGAAGAAAACTCTTGGCTCCGAAGCGAAAACATATCTGCATGTTGCCAGATTACTTCCTTATATACCCCCAGGATGGGGCGGAGATACACTATGCAAATTCCGCAGACCCATGGCATTTCATTGCCATTGGCTCGTTTTCTATACTCGAAGGTGATAGGCTTTCTAAGCGAAACCCCATTCGTCGTCATCCGACGTAACTCGGAGTGACTACGAAAGGGAACTGCATTTTCATGATTTTTTTAAAATTAACAAGACATAACCTACCTGACACCAGGGTTTCCCGCAGCACTTTGGAACTAAGGCGGCCACCTAAGCAACACACGCCTGCCGCCTTAACTACGTCGTCAAAAAAAAAAAAAAAAAAAATTAAAAATTTTACATCGCTTTTAAAAAGTTGGTGCTTAAATTAGCGTCAATTCATCCTTCACAGGGAGTTTGATTGACATGCGATCTGAGTCTAACCAATCAAAATCCACCATTTTTGTTCGACAAAGCAGTCAGGAGAGTTAGATTAACGTCGGTGGATTTGACCTTGGCTTTAACTGAGGCAATCTGTCACGACCGTTTAAAGAGCCACAAAACGGTAGGCCTATTTATTGTTTAATTTTCTTTGACTGCCCAAATTTGAAAGTTGAGACTTTGTTTCATATTAAATATTACCTGCTCGGTCCTGTCTGTCTGTCAACGCGTTGTCAGTGTCCTCTATTTTTCACTGCTTGAGAACATGGGTTGAATCCGAAAGTTTAAAAAAAAACTAATTAAAAATCTAAATATGACTAAAACTAAATACATTTTTTAAATAACACTCCAGGTCTCCGCATTTCAAGCCCGAAAGAGAACTCGATACTGACGCGCGTCTTTTCTGTGGGTCGTGTGTGTGTGTGTGTCTGTGTAATAGGCAGGACTACAGCGCGGTCTGTCTTGAATGGTTTAAAAGCATTCACATTAATAAGAGCGTGATCATACAACGCTATAGTCAACGTGGTGACAGAAAAAAACGGATACTGCGTAATTAATTTAAACGCTTTAAACTTGTTTTTTTTTTGTTTTTTTCGGTGCCACAGTGGGCAAGTGATGAAACCGGTGTTGCGACTTAACACCGTGTAACACAGGTAACACCGACTATCGTAGCAAGCCTACCGCAAGCCTTCTAATCTTACCTTCTTATACTGTCTATGGATCTTACTCATGCTTTTCATATAATCAACATAGATGAAATAAAAAAAAAAAATAATTTAAAAATAAATATGAAACTAAATCGTTTTCTTTAATGACTGGGCTACAACACATATGCCTATAGGAGAAATTTAATGTTGGAGCGAACTTCTTCGGGGCCGTCATCTTGTTCCGGGTCCGACTCCGGTTCAAATTGAGACGGTTGCACAGATGTGTCCTCAGAGACTCCCGCTACCATTCTTTCTCCAAAATATACCCTCAACTGTTGTCAAGGCAACACTCCACGTGTGTTGTCAAAACCATAGACATGTATAGAAAGGCTAGATGGCTCAAGGCGGAGTCAGCTGTGTCGTCACTTGGCGGCCATCTTAGGTCAGGAGACTGCGCTGCTGCTCCCTGCTGCTGTGGACGGAAGGTGAGTGATATACGCCAACTAAAATGCTCGTAACTTGCTGAATTCTTGACGGATTTACAAACGGTTTGGTTTATTACAAACCTTATTAACGTGGCTATGATTTGTGCTGATGCCGTTTGTGGCTATAATTTTTCACAAGTATGCAGTTAAATAGCCGCATCCCTGACGTTTATGACACACCAAGCCGTTTGAAAATCGGTTGAAAATTGAGCAAAATATAGTTATTTCAGCACTACATGCACAATAGACTTTCATGTTATAACTGGACGAGCGGTCCTGTCCTAAGATGGCCGCCGTGTGACGTCGTCGGGTCCCATTGGCTCTCAGCGCCGGTAAGCTATCTAGCCTTTCTATACATGTCTATGGTCAAAACGCCCCACAGAACAGAGGGGCGGGGTGAGCAAAGCTCATTATCATTTAAAGACACATGCACTTAAATGGCTTGCTGAAAACAGAGCTGTTTTTACTCAGGTAAAATGAGTGTTTTCTTACAATACTAATGAGAATTTTTAAAGTATATTACAAACTTTTCATTTAGACCCTAAAGAATCATATTAACTTGTACAAAAATGGCATTATATGACCCCTTTAATAACATGCATTTACTCCAAACTCACTTCATAACGACAGTTGAGCATCCTTCTGTGACATGATGTGCCTTCTTACACAGAATAAGGCAGTCGTGTATTTCATGTTTAATCAAAGCATTTCAATCTTCTGTTTATTCAGCTACAGCGATAAGGATTTCCTGGAATGATGCGCATTATTGTACTTCTGCGGCGGGGCATATTTATCGTGTTTGCGTGAGAGCGCCCTCTGTTGTTCAGATGCATAAAATAATCGCAGCCTTTGCCAAATCGCGTGTGGTTTTATTGCGATTAATCGTGCAGCCCCAGTAAATACTATCTGAAAGTAGTCCACATCAAGAAATTAGCGGTGAGTCAGGATCAGTGGTGAGGCACTTGCAGTTCCAACAAACTTCCAGATGAGCCCCAACAGTGGCCATATTCAGACTAAAGTCCAGACTAAAGACATTACCAATTCAATCTCTCACTAAAAATTAAGCAAATAATGCTGTTTAATGGGCTTTCATTCATTTTTTTATTGATTTCAGTTACATTATGCCATTTCACAGCAAGACAACATTTTCAAAATGTGAACCGCTTCTCTCCTTTGCAAGTACTTGTGTGAGCCTCAAGATTTCCTTTTTGTGAAAAACTCTTGCCACACAGTTTACAGATGAAAGGCTTCTCTCCAGTGTGAAGTCTCATGTAAGTGTTGAGGCTACTTTTATGACTGAAACTCTTTCCACAGTGATGACATATAAAACTGTTCTCTCCTGAGTGAATCCTCATGTGGCAGTCAAGGGTTACTTTACGTGTGAAACTCTTTCCACACCGATCACGTTAACGTTTTTTTTTCTTCCAAAAAACGGTTTCTCTCCAGTGTGAATGATAATGTGAAACCTAGGATTTACAACGGTTGTAAAGCTTTTCTCCAGTGTGAATTCTCAAGTGGGAAATAAGGTTTTTTTTTTGAGTGAAACTTTTTCCACACTGTTGGCAGGGGAAAGGCTTCTCTCCAGTGTGAATTATCATGTGTGAATTAAGGTTTTTTTTTTGAGAGAAACGGTGTTCACAATGAGAGCAAGTATAAGGCTTTTCTCCAGTGTGAATTCTCATATGGGCTTTAAGGTTTTTTTTCCGATTGAAACTCTTTCCACACTGTTGGCAGGTGAAAGGCTTTTCTCCAGTGTGAATTCTCATGTGGGCTTTAAGGCTTTGTTTTTGAGTGAAACTCTTTCCACACTGTTGACAGGTGAAAGGAATCTCTCCAGTGTGAATTCTAATGTGGGCTTTAAGGCTTTGTTTTTGATTGAAACTCTTTCCACACTGTTGACAGGTGAAAGGACTCTCTCCAGTGTGAATTCTCATGTGGACATTCAGGTTTTGTTTTTGATTGAAACTCTTTCCACACTGTTGACAGGTGAAAGGACTCTCTCCAGTGTGAATTCTCATGTGGATATTAAGGTTTTGTTTTCGATTGAAACTCTTTCCACACTGTTGGCAGGTGAAAGGCTTCTCTCCAGTGTGAATTCTCATGTGGGAAATAAGGATGTGTTTATGAGCAAAACTCTGTTCACAATAAGAGCAAGTATAAGGCTTTTCTCCAGTGTGAATTCTTATATGGACTTCAAGGCTTTTCATTTGAGTGAAACTCTTTTCACACTGTTGGCATGTGAAAGGCTTCTCTCCAGTGTGAACTACCATGTGGGATTTAAGGCTTCGTTTTTGACTGAAACTTTTTCCACACTCAAGGCAAGTGAAATAACTGTTAGGTTTGGTCTTCTGAGCTCTTTTTCGTGAGTGAGTCTTTTCCATCTTTGTTAATTTATCTCCAGTCTTGAAATATTGATGTTCATCTTCCATATTATTCAGTTCTTGACTCTCCTCTTTCAGCTGCATCAGGTCTAAAGCGAAAAAAGACAAATACAAGTTAACACCAGTTTAAATGGCAACACACAGCTAACAACCTCACAGCTTAACTAATTGATGACTAACTGGGAACGTGTCTGCATGCGTTTATGATAATTCACAAACATTGTGGCAGCAAACTCTCCCGGATGGGTGAAATAGGACTCAGTAGCCTGATTTGCGCATACACTGCAGCTGGTGGTTAATGACAGTTGTAATGTGTTTGTGCATCGGGTTATCATTACAGCTGGGCGGCTTGTCAGACACAGCACCTCTACATGCAAGGCACTGGAGGCAAAACAAGAACAAAAGCAATTTCCGAAACTCCATCTCATTCAATTGTGCAAAACAAGATAAAACTAAGCAAGTGAGGTGTTTGGAAGACTTCTTGTTCTGTATGACCGAACGGTAACAAAGCTGCAAGAAGCCAGGGGTCCGTTCTTTGTACGTCGCTAAATACATCCGAGATCAATTGGCACATGATATCATCGTGCTAATCATGATCTGGCTAAAAAACTTCTTCGAACACACCTGTTGTTTATGATTAGTATCGCTGGATTGAGTTATCTGAGATAACATCACGTTCATGCGTTGGTTTAAAAAGGGATATGTATTGATGGTAGAAAAATTTATCAGCAACGTTGCTATTGGTTGCTCACCATGACCAAAGAGCGCGCAAAGTTTTTCTCAGAGCAGGGAACACCTCAAAGTGTGCAAAAGCCAGGAGAGAGGGCTAGCAAAAAAGTAGCAGACAAAATAAATTCTGGAACGAGTGAGACAAATCAGACAATTATGTGTTATATTTAACAAATAATCTTTCAAACTCACTCTGGGATCTATGGTCCCATCCCCCCAACAAGAACAAGAAGGGTTTTGGTTACCATGACTACAATCAGATAAGTTGGTTTTATTGCTGTTAAAAATGTGGTCACGTGGAAAAGCAAAGGCCATAGGAAAGACCCACAGCCCTTAAAACAGACTTTCCTGCATTAATATATTGACAAACTTATCTGTAAATGAACATGCACCCCAGGACACTGTGTGAATGATTTACTGTATTGTGTAGTGTCTTTTGATGCTATTATGTCTTTGATACTATGTATTATATGATAGAACCAACGGTCAATGTAACCTCCCCTGTGTCGTGTCTCCTATCTAATTAATCCTCATTTAATGAATCACTTGTGTTTTGATATATCTATCTGAGTAAAAATGAATACAAACAGCAAGGATTTCTAACCACACCTGAGAAAGAGCCATAAATCCTCCCAACAGAGGAATTTCCCGCTTGGAAATCCCCCCCTTCTTATTGGTCGACCCAACCCTGAGAGGTGGGACCTTTCTCAGACTTTAAATGGCCTCTACACAAGCTCTTCCCTCTCTTGGCCTTCTCTGGTACGTTCGGGTCGATGTCCTGTGGGGCCGCACAAGGCCCCAGACCCCAGGGCAGCAGGCCTTGACCCACAACCAGCCATGTGCTCATTCAGGAGAGAGAGGACTCTCTCAACCAGAACAGAATCAAAGGACAACATCAGGAGTGTGGCACAATGTCTTCATTCAATGCAGAAGAAGTCCATCGCAACTCCAACCATCAACTCTTCCGACTTCCTCCCTTCTCCTGTTTGCTCTGCGTGTCCTCTCCAGCCCCAGGGCCGGCAGGCCACAAACGGCACTCCAGCCATGGCAACAGAGTCAAACCAACAACGCAGTTCATCACCAATTCTTCAGTCAACGCTGAAGAAATCGATTGAGACTCATGAAACCATCAAAATCCTTCTTCAGGAACTTCACGAAATGTTTTACTGCAAAGGATGCAAGTATACATTTAATGAGGTGCTCTGAAAATGATAAACTGATGGTTCTTTTCATAGTTAAATGGACCTTTTCCATAGTTCCATTTCCTGCTTCCGGTTTCATTCCGTCACTCACCATTTTACCTATGCATTTATGTATCAACAAAGTTCATTTTACGATTTAGATTTTGACTACAGGCTCTTAGTAGAGCTGTACAGTAAGAAAGACATTTCCCTCCCCGCAAATGAACATTCAAACTTTCGGTTCACAAAATCCCCTTAACTGGGGCCTTGATGGGGATGTGAATGCAGTCTATGGCACCAACCACATTAGGGAAGCCTGAGGGACATATACTGTAAGTCATACTTATTGGCATGGTCATGATTGCACAATCTTCATTAAAAATTATAATGTAGCCTACCTGCGTTGGCAGAAAATTAATAAATAAATCTGCTTTACAACCTTGAGACTTACGTGGCTTGGAAATACCACAAAACCCCTAAAAACTGCTCGAGCGCCAGGTAAAGTTTGCAAATGTCACGACAGACAGCACTTTTCACCAAGTTCTCCGCATCTCCAATACTCCACGTGCAAAGAATCTCAGGGCAATGCACACATTTTGTGCTGTTATTAAAGCCAGACTCCGACGAGTCGAACATTTAATGATGTGTGAAAACCGATATCTCTCAAAAAGTACACTATCACGCTGCGCTAAAGGACTTCCTGTATCACCGCCACTTATAAAGCCGTAATCTAATCCTGTTTACATGAAATAAGCAGTGTTGGGGTAGTTACTCAAAAAAAGTAATTAGTTACTAGTTACTTCTGTAAATTGTAATGAGATTACTTTACTAGTTACTGCATTTGAAAAGTAACTTCACTACTTATTACTTTACTTTCCCATTTCTTAATTTACCAGATACATGGACAAACATCATAGCCCTATCAGCCTGTCCGCATAGTGTTTATAAATGTAGCCTATACAAAATGGCATGTAAAACCATATGAAAGAACAATATCCATGTCTGCACAAAGAAATATGCCTCACTGTAAAATCCACAAACAACTGGATAAAGGACAAATGTCCACGGTGGTAGACACATAATCAGGGCTGGACTGGGACAAAAAAAAAAATCGACCCTGGCATTTTGGCCATAATAATAATAGCACACTAATAGACATATTTTGTAAAACAAATGCACTGAAAAATAAAGGAAACTTTCATTATTAGTTTTGTACTAATTTCAATACTTGAAAGAGATATAAGCACATGATCTTTGATTTTGACAGAAACTGCATCAAGCTTTTATTTTGGCAGAAAACATGGTTTACAAACGCGTCTCATTAAATTTATAGTAAATTACGGTCATCGTCAACTATGCAGATGTGGAAATAATGCGTTACTGGGTAATGGGTTCCTACACTCATGACATAGCCTAGCTAAGTGTTTTGAAAGTAACTGTTCAATGAAAGAACAATTTTTGTTCTTTCATTGTGCAAAAGTTACCCTTATAAAGAGGGAAATGTGAAATAAG
Source organism: Leuciscus leuciscus (assembly GCF_965113295.1). Taxonomy (NCBI): domain Eukaryota; kingdom Metazoa; phylum Chordata; class Actinopteri; order Cypriniformes; family Leuciscidae; genus Leuciscus; species Leuciscus leuciscus. The sequence goes on from NC_138731.1 coordinate 3,323,219, forward strand.
TGCGTTTGTTGGATTATTTTATGAAGTAACTTTAGGTTTTTGAATTTGCCGCATTTTGGCAATATGTTTTTTTTTTTACTGAGATGGATTCAAAAGCCAACAACTACATCAGGAAGTGGCTGGGCTTACCCCGGAGCCTCTCCAGCGTTGGCCTGTTTGGGAGGAATGCACTTCGACTGCCACTGAAGTCAATCCTGTTGGGCTACAGACAGGAGAAGGCAAGGCTTGTTCTAGAGCTGAGGGACTCGTCGGACCCATCTTTGCAGAACACCAAAGCCCCAGTCTGAACAGGTCGCAAGTGGAGGGCAGATTTAGTAGTCGACCAGGCTATCAGCAGGCTGAAACACCAAGAGATTGTTGGCAGGACACATTCAGGGAGAACTGGCCTGGGGTGGGGGACTGCTCCAAAGATGTGGTCCAAAGCCACAAAGAAGGAGAGGAAAGAGCTAGTGATTTCCGAGGTGGTCAGGACAGAGGAGGAGACCTATCAGATCAAAGCTCTTAGCCAACGCCAGCAAGGACACTGGACAACCTGGGAAGGAGTAATAAGCAGGACTGTAGGTTGGGCCGACATGTGGAAGATCCCCCAAGCCAGGCTGAGTTTCCTCATAAGGTCCACCTACGACACCCTCCCAAGCCCCAGCAACCTCTGTTTGTGGTATGGCTCAGAGGAGAGTTGCCAACTTTGCAATGCCCCAAATCCGAAGCCTGCAGCACATCCTGTCAAGCTGCAAAAAAGCACTGACCCAGGGTCGGTACAGGTGGCGCCATGATCAAGTTCTGCGGAAGCTGGCGGAGATCCTGGAGGTACGCAGGGTGGAATCAGCCAGGGAGCGCCTACCCCCGACATCAAGGCGACCGATTCACTTCATCAGAGAGGGAGGAAGGGCCCCTAACATCATGCAGCCACAGAGATCAGCCCTGGCAGGCAGTTGTGAGTGGAACTGTCATGCATTCTATTGCAGGTTTGAGAAGCCCAGACTCACACCTCACACCCGCTCTGATGTGCACTTCACACATCCACCATCACCTCCTGCAACCCCTCTCCTCCCCCCTTCTGCCATCCAACCTGAGCTCAAGGTCTGTGTGGAGGACGTGAGCCGAGTCTTCAAAAAACAGAAGACTAGGAAAGCTTCAGGCCCAGACGGCATCGCATCTGCTTGTCTAAAAGCCTGCGCTGACCAACTGGCCCCAGTCTTCACGCAGATCTTCAACAGATCATTGGAGCAGTGTGAAGTTCCCTGCTGCTTCAAACGCTCCACTATCATTCCGGTTCCCAAAAAACCTAAAATCACTGGACTTCATGACTACAGACCTGTCGCTCTCATGTCTGTGGTCATGAAGTCGTTTGAAAGACTGGTGTTGGCCTATCTGAAGGACATCACTGGACCCCTGCTGGATCCCTTTCAGTTTGCTTACAGAGCAAACAGGTCTGTGGATGATGCAGTCAACATGGGACTGCACTATATCCTGCAACATCTTGACAGACCTGGGACTTATGCACGGATCTTATTTGTGGACTTCAGTTCGGCCTTCAATACCATCATCCCTGATCTTCTCACAGCCAAACTGACTCAGCTCTCCATGCCATCCTCAATCTGTCAGTGGATCTCCAGCTTCCTGACGGACCGGCAGCAGCGAGTGAGACTGGGGAAGCTCACATCCAGGACCCTCACCATCAGCACTGGCGCCCCCCAAGGGTGCGTTCTCTCCCCACTGCACTTCTCCCTGTACATTAATGACTGCACTTCTAAAGACCCCTCTGTCAAGCTCCTGAAATTTGCAGACGACACCACCGTCATCGGTATCATCCAAAATGGTGACGAGTCTGCTTACAGACTGGGGGTTGAACAGCTGGCTGTCTGGTGCAGCTATAACAACCTTGAGCTGAACACGCTCAAAACAGTGGAGATGATTGTGGACTTCAGGAGAAAATCCCCAGCACTCCCCCCTCTCACCATCATGAACAGCACTGTGGAAGCAGTGGAGTCATTCAGGTTCCTGGGCTCTACCATCTCTCAGGACCTGAAGTGGGCAAATCACATTGACTCCATTGTGAAAAAGGCCCAGCAGAGACTGTACTTCCTTCGCCAGCTGAAGAAGTTCAATCTGCCACAGGAGCTGCTGATCCAGTTCTACTCAGCCGTCATTGAGTCTGTTTTAAGCACTTCCATCACTGTCTGGTTTGGTTCAGCTACCAAATCGGACATCAGGAGACTACAACGGACAGTCTGGACTGCAGAGAGGATTATTGGTGCCCCCTTGCCAACACTCCAGGACCTGTACTCTTCTAGAGTGAGGAAGAGAGCAGGTAAAATCATCACAGACTCCACTCACCCTGGACACCCCCTGTTTGAACTGTTACCGTCAGGACGACGACACAGATCACTGGCCACAAGAACATCCAGGCACAGGAACAGTTTCTTTCCACAGGCCATTTCCCTTCTGAACACTTAACATGCCCCCCAAGGCATATGCCTGTAAGTGCAATACTCCCACTGTCTAGTGCAATATTCTCTAACTCAGGTGATATTTATACTTATATTATTCATACTACTCAAAATACTGTAAATATGTTCATAATCTGTAAATGTTTATTCAGACTAAACCCAACTGTGACCCCTTTTTTTACTTTTTATACTATATATATTTTTTTTATATATATATTTTATTCTTAGAATTTGTATTACTATGTTTCTTGTTGTATTTGTATTTGTATTTGTATATGTGCACTGGAAGCTTCAGTACCAAGAAAAATTCCTTGTGGGTGCAAGCACACTTGGCAATAAAGCTCTTTCTGATTCTGATTCTGATTCTGAACCTGAGAGTGGACCTTGATCGGCAGCTCAGGTTTCCAACAGAGATCACCACAACCAACCTTCGACCGGACATTATTCTCTGGTCTCCCACAGCCCGGGCAGTAATTTTGGCAGAGCTCACTGTCCCATGGGAGGAAGGAATGGACGCAGCCTTTGATAGGAAAAAAGACCGGTACATCGACCTCACAGCTGAATGCAGAGAGGCTGGGTGGTCGCTGTCAGCTACCCGGTGGAAGTCGGCTGTAGGGGGTTCGTGGGAGCATCCACCCAGCGCTTCCTTAAGAGCATGGGAGTCACCAGGCCCAAACTCAGAAAGGCTTTGAAAGACCTGGCCGAGGAGGCCAAGCAGAGAAGCTTTTGGCTTTGGTTAAGAAGGACGGACCAGGTGTGGGGAAAGCAAGGGTCCTAGGGTCAACTGCAGGGGGAGGCAGGGAGACGTCCCTGCCAATGCTCCACCACCATGAGATGTTCCGGGATTAATGGAGCAAAACATCAATGAAGGGTGGCTCCCGGCTGATAACCCTGCAGCTACCCACAATGGCACCGTCGGAGATGCGGCAATCAGAAATGCTCAGAAGGCAGTCACTTGCCTACAACCACCTACAACATTTTTTCCAACAAAATACATCAACTAAATTATTGTCCATACTTCAGGCCCTTGAAATCTTTTAATGGAATTTGTCATGTATACATGCATTGTACTTTCAGCATATTTTGAAGCTAATCAGAAATATAACTTAATTTTATCTCTTTACTACTTTTTACTACTTTTTATCTATGCTTTTATATTTTATATCCTTTCAGAAACAGAGATGGTAACTCTGAATTTAGAAGTACTACCAGCTCCATCAGTGTGTCCTTAATCTTCTCCGTCAACCGCAACACACAGCCTGTCTTGCCTTGCATCCCACTCAGAGACTTCCAGGCCAAGCCTGACCTCTACACAAATGCCCAGCATTTCCAAAATGTGGGCTGAAACTTTTCAAGTCTGAAAAGAAACTTTACAACAATCTCTACAGGAAAAAGACCTAAACCTGCAGAAAGGCGCCAAATGGTTAGAGTTCTGGTTGACGAGATGAGCAAGTTTGAACTTTGCCCAACACGTGCTCAGTGTCTTACAATCTGTCAAAAGATTTTAAGGGAGTACCCTAACACTTTTGGAGACAAATTTCCAAATGGCTCCTTAATAGGAGGGGGATATACATCACTTCTAATCCAAGTGAAGACATGAGATGAAAATTTTAACCGTGAGAGCAGATCACCAGAACCATAGATCAAGGCCAAACTCTGGATGCAAAAGAAGACCAACGGACACCTATGGCTGTGTGAGATTTGAACCGACAACCGAGACTAAACGTCAACAACTACAGGGCATTTACTGCCATGAGGGAACTGGCGGTGTAGAGAGAGCAGAAGTAAAAACTCTTATGGAGACAACATTCTGTCTTTTGCATCAGCAATTCAATTCCATACCAGCACCTTCAGTTGAAGACATTAGGAGGCAGTGGCCATACCTCTCCCACCATAAGTCTATCAGTGCCCACTTCAAGTTGCTCACTGACATTGATGTTCTGAATGCTTTCGAGATGTCCATGAAAGAATGTGGAAAGGCTATCACTGAGTACTTCAAGAACAAATCAAAGAATGAAAAGGTGAAGGATGTCCAGTCCCAGCCTGAAAACACAGAGATGGCACACTTGCATATCAAGCTTCTAATGTCCCATTTTCAGGAACATGAAGATGGACGGGTGTTGCATGCAGATGTGAGTATTTAGTTTTCTTCTTTACTAAGTGATATTATGTATTCTGACTTGTGTATTGTGTGTCCTACAGGTTGCTGCATCTGCAGCTAATGTTGAGAAGAAACTTAATCTACCTGCAAGTCCTCGTCTCATTTTGCTGGGTTAGTGTCTTATTAGGATGTTAAGAAGAAACATTGACAAATGAAAAAAAGAAGAAAAGAAAAAAACTGTTTCAAAAGTTCACCCAAAAATGAAAATTCTGTCATCATTTACTCCCCCTCATGTTGTTCCAAAATGCTGAATGCTCCACAACTGTTGTATTTTTTTCTTACTATGGAATTCAATGGTGACCCGCAACTTTTGGGTTACAAACATTCTTCCAAATATATTCCTTTGTGTTCAGCAGTAAATTATGACAGGATAAAATTTTTGGGTGAACTATCCTTTTACAATTAAGTCTTCTCAAAGGGAAATCTTGAAAAGAGTTGTGCCAATGTTTTGGTTATTGTTATATTTTTGGTTTATTTTATTTTATTTTTTGCGGTTTTTGTTTTAGGTACGGCAGAGCAGACAAATGCTGTACGATGAATGTTAAGCCTAGAGGGCCGTGTTATTTGTGAGTGTGTCCAGTCATCATTTTTGACAGCACTTGCAACACTGTTTGCTGTGTACTACATCTTCAACCTGCACAGTATCAAGAGGCGGCTTTCTGGAGGTGTGACACTTTAATTTTCCTTTCCTTTTTTTTTTTTTACCTTTCAGAATCATCTTTAAAATAATTTTGACTCATGATTCTTGAATACTATGGTAATTTGTTATATAACTGTCTTTATACGCGACGTTGGAATAAACCCAGAAAGAGGCTCAAAGACCTGCAGAGGCAAGGTGGTCTCCAAGAAGACGGGCAAGGTGGTGAATACAAAGTCTGCAACAGTTCATTCAAAGGTTGCCTCTCTACTGAAAAATCTTGCTGATATCGAATGGGATTTCATCTAGGTAAGTTAATTTGCACATATACCCCTATTTCTTTTCCTGCTTCCCGTTAAAGTTATTATACCAGCTTTTTTGTAGAACATGCAAAAAATGTACAATACACTACTAAAAGCTTATTTCATTTTAATTTCAGATGTGCTTTACAAAAATAAATTTTGGTCCAAAATAACAAAAACTACGACTTTATTCAGCATTGTATTCTGTTCCGGGTCTGTTGTCAATCCGCGTTCACGACTCCGCAGTGACGCTGCTGACGTGTTATCTGGTGCGCCCGAGCTTCGTTTACAGTCTGAGGGAGACGCACGCTCGTGAACGCGGATTGACAACAGACCCGGAAGAGAATACAATGCTGAATAAAGTCGTAGTTTTTGTTATTTTTGGACCAAAATGTATTTTCGATGCTTCAAAAAATTCTAACTAACCCACTGATGTCACATGGACTACTTTGATGATGTCTTTATTACCTTTCTGGACATGGACAGTATACCGTACATACATTTTCAATGGAGGGACAGAAAGCTCTCGGACTAAATCTCAAATATCTTAAACTGTGTTCCGAAGATGACGGGCTTGGAACGACATGAGGGTGAGTCATTAATGACATCATTTTAATTTTTGGGTGAACTAACCCTTTAAACCCCTGGAGTCACATGAATTACTTTAATGATGCCTTTACTACCTTTCTGGGGCATGAAAGTGCAAGTTGTGTAGGCTGTCAGTGGAGTGACGGTTCTCAGATTTTATTAAAAGATCTTCATTTGTTTTCTGAAGATAAACAGAAGTGTTACAGGTTTGGAATTCAAGCTTTATTTTTAGGTGAACTAACCGTTTAACCCTGGGTCTTTTCTATCTTGATCCATGTTTTGGATAGCTCATAATTTTCCCCGGGTTTATTTGCATATTTGCTGTGTCATTGCCATTGATTATGAATGCTGCTCATGACACATAAAGGCTATGATATTGTGCATTCTTAAGTTTACCTTTGTTAAAATAGGTTTTAGAAAGAACAATAACCCAGAGTTGATGCGCAGTAAAGCCCTTTTTTGTGACAGGCATCATTGTACCATGCTGCTGGTAATAAAAAAGCCTGCCATCTCTTTTTTAAGCTCAAAATGTCTCCCCATTTACTCTCTCGTTAAAGTTAATCTAAATTCTTCATAATTCTTGCCTTTTTTTTAATCTTTCAGACTACACCTGCATCAATTTGAAGATTCTGGAATGTTCTTGGCCTGTTCCTGTTCTAATTACTTGCAAGGTTTTGACTTCACTGGACTTTTATTCAACTAAAACTTTTGAAGTTAATTTTCACATTCTTTACGGAATGTACACCCCAAGCACATTCTTGGCCTGTTCCTGTACCAAATACAGGTTTTGACTTCTATTGACTTTTATTAAACTAAAATAAACTTCAAAGGTTTCCACATTCTTTACTATTTCTTAAAGACTGTTTTTAGGTAAACACAAAAAGATGGATTATTCTATTGGACGTGGTTCAGTTTTAATTTGCTCTTTTGTTTAAGCATTCAGATTATTTGTCACTAAACTGTGTCTAAATTGTGTGCTATAAGTGTGCTATAAAAGAAATGCCCTCTTGAGCTGTTTTTTTCTTGGGAAAATCTTCTAAATTAATTATTACAATACCCGTTTATTTGTACAGATACAGATATTAAACAAGTACAGATATAAATATTAAAGTTAATAAAGAATATGTAACTTAGAATACAGTAATGAAACTGCAGGATTATTGTGGGCTTGTTGTAATTTGCTAACTGCAACGATCTCATGTCAAATGAAATGACTGACTTGTTTAGGACTTAAATAATATGGATGTCAATAAATCAAAATAATAATTGTAACTACTCATGATTTGGAAATATAGGCTAAATCTTTTTTCCCAAGAATATTGTAATAATGGCCACCTTTCATAAAATGTTAACATTGTCATTATATTATTGTTTTTGGTTTCAATCTTTGGTTTAGTGAAAGGTACTTGATGGGGCTGTGGTGATAGTTAAAGGGATACTTCATCCAAAATGAATGTTCTCTCATCATTTACTCACTCATACCTTCCCAGTATATGATTTTATTTCTTCTGAATAACACACAGATTTATAATCCATATAAATAATCTATCTAGTCCATATAATGCAAGTGTACAGGTCCTCTAAAGTTCATGCGGAAACACTTTTATTTCCATTTGTCTGGTCATGTCTGTCCACATGAGAAGAACCGCTCCATGTCAAATAAAACCGCTTTAATTAGGACACTCGTATACGAGTGTCCTAATTAAAGCTGTTTTATTTGACATGTCATATATGACATTCTTCTATCAATCATTTCTGTAGATCATTTTAATAAGGATCGAATGAAACTAACCTGTTTGTTCCTCAGTATCTTCATGTTTCACGCTGAACACTTCTTCAATCTTTATGTCTTCACTCTCCTGTTTAATAAACGCCATCTTTATAATAGTGTCACGTGGATCTCAGATGTTTCTCCAGGAGTTTTCCTGTGTGTTTGGACAAAGTCATGTTTAAGATGAGAATAATTAACAGAAAGAAAAATAAATCCACAGTAAATCTCTGAGTGCGTCTCAATCAGCTCTAGTTCAGTAGTTCAGCGCACTGGTGAGGGAGTCAGTCAGAGGGAGAGTTAATGGACTTAAATACACTGACTAGACAAAAATCACTCAAAACAAGCACTACAATAATAAAATAACAAATTATACAGACACTTCATATTTAATGTTTTGTAGATTTAATAGATTACGTTGTCATAAAAACATTTGCGATTTGTTCATGAAAGTTGTCATTATTAATAATAATAAAAAGAAATTTCGTTGTATTTTTACACTGTTTTGAGCGGCAGGATTCGTCAGCGCGCGGTGATTCAAGCGCTTTGAATCAGTGAGTCATTTGGCAAAGCATTAGATTCAGTTGACTCCGTTTCTCCATCACCACTTTCCAAAACCCGAATTCGTGTTTAAAATAAACTGATACACGATATAGTGCGTGAAATGAGTTGCAACTTTTCTGTTACTCACATTCGAATACGATTTACTCACACAAACAACGTAATATTGTTACATTAAGCATATTACACAGATATGTTCAATAATACATGGTCACATACCTCTTATAAAAACTATCAAATCGACGTGTATCGATTTAAACTCTTTAAATGCGTAAAACCACAAACCTTTCTTCAGTCTAATCATAACAGTTGCAGGAGCACGGCGCAGCTTTATGATGTCATATCGTCAGACCAAAATAAAAGTCCTGTTCCATTTGCTATCCAATATCCAGAGTATAGAAATATATAACAGATGTCATGGGAATTCATGGTCAAATATATATTTTAATACGTTGTCCAATTATGTGATGAAAAAGATTGAGAATTACTAATTGTTAAAAAGACTGAATTAGTTATTAAAACACAATTCATATGTCAGCATTGAAATGCATATATCTTTCACAAGAATCAGTAGAAGATAAAAAAAATAAAAACATATGTTTATGTTAATGCTAAAAAGGTATTGACAAAAAAATAATTATTCTGCATGTCACCTGGTCGTGTGGTTCCTTGTTTTTGTCTTTTGTGTAATCTTCTGATGACAACATTATTATCTTTGTCTGTGACAGATGTCCATCCTGTTGAGCATTTACAATGATTTCATAAAGTCAGCAATAAATAAAGTGTCAATGAAAATGTATGGAAGTGTTGATACTATGGAACAAAAAATAAGATTTTCTTTAAAGCTACACTGTGTAATTTTTTTTGTTGATTTTTAGCAAAAAAAAAACACTTTTCTTTCAAAAGTATCTGTGCTCATTCAGGTGTAATTACTTCCACCAACTAATCAAGTATTCTCGTAAGCATAGAATCTGCCATTTAAAATACATACGAGCGAGTCGCTCGAATAGCGGCAGCCATGTTGCGCCTCCATCTTGAAAATACATTAGCCAAGGAGGAACATACCTGGAAATTCAAGCTTCGCCTTTCACGATTTTACACTCAGTGGCCAATGACGAATGCGAGGGGGAGATTACTCGCGACTGCCGGCAGATTTTAAAGCCTGTTGAAGATGGAGAATCACGCATATTCTCGAGGACAAGTAACAGAGTCATCAAGGAAGCGAAAGAGAGAATTAAAAAGACATCGCGACAGGCAAATCAACAAGACCAAAGTAAATATTGGAGTGACTTTTCCAAGATGGAAAGAGCTCATGAGGAGCAAGGATTTTAAAAGGGACGCCGAAGATGCCTGCTTTCTTCTCGACAGGTAATTCAGCCTATTTGTGTAAATTCAAAGTTTTATAGTTGCTTGGCTAACTATAGCATGGTTGTGCATATCGCTAGAACGACGTCTAGGATACTTTTCCTCGCGTCAAGGATGAAAAAGGATTGTTTAAATTTAAGCCCACCGGCAACTATAGTTGCCGCAATGCATAGTTGTCATTTTCCTTTTGTAAGTATTTTTCTAGATGTTGTCCATGTTTTATTTCTCAATGACATGCAAGCAAACAACCACATAAAGGATTTCAAGAAAAAAAAAAAGGTATTCACTTCCTCCCTGTCACAGGAGGCTGTCAACTTCCGAGCCCTAATTCTAGGAAGCATGGCGAAGGCAAAACCTCCAAAAGAAAGGTCATTTTCATGTTACTAATAAGTATTTTTTGTTTACATATATATATCTACATAATCATGAAGGTCTCTAGAATCATCCAAACGAAACAAATCTTACAAGAGATCTATAGTTTTTTGTATACTTAGTCAAAAGTCCAAGCGGCAACTATAGTTGCCGGTGGGCAAATGCCTTGTAAGTACATATATCATGGGAAAATGGGGTATACTGTGTTAATAGGTTAATAAATCAAGGTTATTGTAGAAAAGAAATAAAGTTTTTCCAGGTAGATTCATATCTACATATAATGAAATCACAATTATAACAATAAAAGTTACTTTTTGTCGAAGTTTAGCAGTTTTTGTACTGAAAAAATAATAATTAGTTTTTCAATAATGTTACATTATGATTAGAATCAAACCTAATCAGGATGTTACAAAGTGAAAAGTTGAAGTTTTTAGAGTTTATCATTTTTTTCAAACATCTGTTTTTCATATAATTCTACAAATTTAAAGTGTGCCAATTAATTTCTGTCTATGTGTGTTCTGTGTTGTTTCTGATTTTGAGGATGAATTTTGTCCATTGATGAAATTCATTTGATTCTAATCATAATATAACAGAATTTTTTTTTTCAGTACAAAAAGTGCCTAAACTTTGACAAAAAGTAACTTTTATTATTATAATTGTGATTTCATAATATGTAGATATGAATACAACTGGAAAAACTTGTGAAAAGATGTCTTTCAGTTAGTCAAATAGCAAATCGTTCTGCAGCCATCTACTGGTTAAAGTGATAATTTGTTACTTTTAAAACGGCATTTTCAAAAAGATGGGCAAAAATCTTACACTAAACCATGTCAAATGATCCATGTTATCCCCAAGAATGAAAGTTAGAAATGTGGGTCAAAAAGACCCTGAACAGCGCACAATGGTTAAGGCAAATGGATTTGTTGTTTGTTGTGTTTTCATATTCAAGAGATTATAAGCTAGATGCAGTTTTTTGGGTTTACATCAAATGTTCTTCGACTTTTATACATAATAAATGTGTTTATGAATAAAGATTGATCTGTTGAAAGCAGTTATTTTGAGATAAATGCCAAATGTTCTCCTCCTATTCATATTTTACATTGAGGGGGTGCATACAACATATTTGCCCACCGGCAACTATAGTTGCCGCACATTCAAATATGATTTTCAAGAAAGAAAAAAAAAACCTGGGGAAAATAAATGCAGAACATGTTCACATAGGACACTATTAACAGGATTATATGCATGAAACCATTCAGAAAAATTTGGGCACAAATGGGTTAATTTAGAACATAATTTAAGTGTCAAAAATATGTGCGCTGTTCAGTTACAAAGTTTAACTTAAGCAAAACAAACTTTTTCTTAAAAATCCACAACACACAACAAATTGTTTGTTTGTTCAATTCATCTTCAATTATCTTGTATCTACTGTATATTTTACATTCAGTGCCTGTGAGCAGGAGGTTTTTGTATTTAAACTATGCGGCTTTGACATGGCATCCATTAAAAATAAAACCAGGCACCTATTCTTTACCAAGCCTTGACTAGAATGGCCACAGTCAGCTCCGGTGGCCGTGTTGGAGCCGTAATGCGCTGCAGACGTGTGCAGTGTAAATAAGGTGTAAGATGTGTAGAACTACATCTGCCCTCACGACCAGAGCGTATGCCGCGAATGGTCAAGCTGGATCCGCCCTTCATACTATGGCGGTCCTTCAAGTCTACCAGGCAAAGATCCCCCACCATGGATAAAACTGGTCCTGAACGGTGTCCTTCAATGAGCTGGGCAGCATGACCGACCTGATGTCTATGACCCAAGTCTATGAACCAAGTGATTGGTCGTGCCATGGCCAGATTGGTGGTCCCCGAGGGCCGGAAATCACGGACGCCGACAAGGACAAATGAAAAAGGTTCAAACAACTTTCTACAAACAAGTTTTTTAATAAAACAAACTCAGGTAATCCAAAGGCAAGCATGTGACATAACAGTGTCTTCACAAACAATAGCAGACCACAACTGAAAGAAAAGGAGGAACTTAAATACACAGGGTGATTGAACTCAAATGACGAACAGGTGGTGACTTGTTAATCAGAAACCATAGTAACAAATGAGTAGCGGGAAACTGGAACAAAGAAAAACAGGAGACTGATCAAAACAAATAGAAAGTTAATGAAAATGAAACAAAAACAGACAGTACAGTGCATGTAGTTTCATTTTTTTAATCTTGAAATAAACATGTATATGTTCTGTATCACTCTGTGTTGTGTTTGTTTTCTTTTTCTGTTTAGTAGATAACTGAGTCTTTAAATCTCCTTTGTAGAAGCTTGTACTAGGCATAAATAGTCCTCACTTTAGACAAGCTAGCTGACAACTACTAAATGTTTTATAACTACCTGAATTAATCATGTATTACAGTAGGAAAGCATGCTAATAAAGCATTTATTAACCCACTCAGTAACTATTACTATATGTCTAAAATAATAAGATGTATAAATGTACATTTAAATAGATTATTAATCACTTACTTACACTTTCTAAATGATCTTATGAACCACTGACAACTAAATAACTGGTTTGTAAATAATGTAATAATTTAGAAATGATAAATTGATTGTTTATAAAGTATGAAAATACAATTATTAAACTGTTCATATGTTAATATAAAACATCAAGGAGAGACTGAAATTCTGCTGGAAGAACAAGGGTTAGACAGCAGAAGACTGGTGCAAAGTTATTTTTTCTCTGATGAATCCCCCTTCCAACTGTATGGGACATTTGGATAATCAATTGTCTGGAGAAGAAAAGGTGAACGCTACCATGAGTCCTGTGTCGTGCCAACAGTAAAGCATCCTGAGACCATCTGTGTGTGTGGTTGCTTTTCATTCAAGGAAGCAGTTTCTCTCACAATTCTGCCCAGAAGCACCTTGTCACAAGGCAAGAGTGATAATTGGGGAACTCGTGGACAGCAAATGGCTGAGTGCTCCAGTGTGTGTGTTCAAGATGTCACCAGATGAGCCCCAACAGTGGCCATATTCTAGTCCAGATTGAAGACATTACCAATTCATTCTCTAACTTAAAATGAAGCAAAGAATGCCGTGTTCTTATTCCATTCTGTTTTTGTAATTTTATGTATAATCATTCAGTTACATTATGCCATTTCACAGCAAGACAGCATTATCAATACGTGAACCGCTTCTCTCCTGTGCAAGTACTTGTGTGAGCCTTAAGATTTCCTTTTCGTGAAAAACTCTTGCCACACAGTTTACAGATGAAAGGCTTCTCTCCAGTGTGAAGTCTCATGTGAGTGTTGAGGCTTCTTTTACAACTGAAACTTTCCACAGTGATGACTATGGAAGTAAAATAATGTCAAATGTTTTTGAAATAAAAAGCCTGTTGAATTGCACTACTTGAAAAAAAATAGGCATTGCATTAACCACGCTTGCATTTTAATGCATTGTATTTTTAGGGCTTGCATTTTTATGGGCTGAAATTCAACATGGTTGAATATTTAAGCTGTGAATATTTCAATTAAAAACATTTCAAACACCTTTTCATTATTAAAAATTCAATAATCCATATTCACCTTTCATATTTCACTTCCAAAATATTCAAATTGTTTAAAAATACAACCAATAATGTTCAACAGGCAATTTTCGGTCCATTTTATTTCGCTTTGCAAATTCGCTTCCACAAATTCAGTGGTTCAAATTCGACAGTAAATTCAACATTGACGTCCAGGAACTGCAGGAAAAGCAGTAGATTGCCGAGCATACTCTCCATCTGCTGTTAGTCGACCTCACCAGCAGGGGGTGCAAAAGCGCGTGTTGAAGACCAGCAACAGTTAGAACAAGTCATTCATTCATAAAACTCATTTACAGCAATGTAAGTGTATTTGTGATTATTATGACGGCTGTTTTATGTTAAATTCAGTGCCTTCACGGTTACTTTTCCTGTGTAGCCTACATGCATCTTTCTCTACCGTGAACGAGATTATAATGTCATTCCCCGATACGGATATACAGATCCAATGTTACATTTTTGAGGTTGACATATATTTCTCTTGGTTGTTTAGTTGCCTTAACTTTATATTGTGGCGATGTGCTGCATGCAGGCTATTAGGGTTTCCCTCAATACTTCAGGATTCCCCTGCTGGATACAACGCTTAACGTAGCTTAATGGACTACAGTGATGTAAAAGACCAAACTCGCAGGCAAGCAGATGGACTCAGAATAACGCGCAAAGCTTAATGCTGAGCGTTTCCCAGTGATAGACTGGCATAAAGTTTGCTTGATGTTGGACATTCGCACATTTAGGGACCGTCTCTAAAGTGTATACGACTTTGGTACACGTTTCTAACTCCGATAGCATTTGAATAGAACGACTTAGTCATAAAACCAACTGTAAAGTGTTCATGTAGTGTCAGGCATAATGCGCACCCTTTGGCTTTTTTATATTTATTCAAATAAATGTAAGTTTGATATTGAAGTTAGAAACGTGTATGCCAATGTTGTATGCAACTTTAGAGACGGTCCCTAAATGTGCGAATGTCCAATGTCAAGCCAATTTTACATTTAGCAGACGCTTTTATCCAAAGCGATTACAGTTAAACTAACAATAGGACAACAATATGCAAGTGCTATGACAGTTTAAGCGAATGCAATACACGTAGGCATACTATATATATATATATATATATATATACTGTATATAGAGAGAGAGAGAGAGAGAGAGAATAGAATAGAATAGAATAGAAGAGAAAGTGTTAGTATTAATTGATCAAGTGTTTTATGCCAGTATGTCACGAAACGCTCAGCATGAAACTTTGCGCGTTAAGTTCATATTCTGAGTCCATCTTCTTGCCTGTAGCTTATATAGTAGCCTACAGCCTACTTCCCCAATAAGGTGCAAGATTGGTCTTTCATATCACTGTATTAGTCCATTAAGCTACGTTAAGCGTTTTGTCCCAACGGAAGGGGAATCCTTGAGTATGAGGTATTGAGGGAAACCGATTATAATCCCGTTCATGGTAGAGAAAGCTGATGACATGTAGGCTGCTACAGGGAAAGTAACAATGAAGTTATTAAATGAAACATAAACACAGCTTTTGTGTGTTTATCATCTTTTCCGCATATACTGACACAGATAATCATTTTCATTTTATGAATGAATGTCTTCGTCAACAACAAGCGCTTTTGCACCATCTGCTGGTGAGGTCGACTAACAGCAGATGGAGAGTATGCTCGGCAATCTACTGCTTTTCCTGCAGTTCCTGGACGTCAATGTTGAATTTACTGTCGAATTTGAACCACTGAATTTGTGGAAGCGAATTTGCAAAGCGAAATAAAATGGACCGAAAATTGCCTGTTGAATATTATTGGTTGTATTTTTAAACAGTTTGAATATTTTGGAAGTGAAATATGAAAGGTGAATATGGATTATTGAATTTTTAATAATGAAAAGGTGTTTGAAATGTTTTTAATTGAAATATTCACAGCTTAAATATTCAACCATGTTGAATTTCAGCCCATAAAAATGCAAGCCCTAAAAATACAATGCATTAAAATGCAAGCATGGTTAATGCAATGCCTATTTTTTTTCATTTACATTTTTACATTTACATTTAGTCATTTAGCAGACGCTTTTATCCAAAGCGACTTACAAATTAGGACTAAATTAAGCGAGTCATCATAAAGAGGCAAAAACAACAACAACGCAAGAAGTGCTCAAAATACGAAGTTCAGGTATTATTCAGAGTAGCTTAAGTCTGATAAGTGATGTTTCAAAGGGAAAGGAATTTTTTTTTTATTTTTAAAAATTTTTTTTTAATTTTTTTTATAAGGTTAAGTGCTCACGGAAGAGATGGGTTTTCAGCTGTCTTTTGAATGTTGTCAGGGATTCTGCATTCCGGATGAGGGTGGGGAGAGCGTTCCACCAGCATGGAACTGTGAATGAGAATGTTCTGGAAAGTGATTTTGTGGCTTTCTGTGATGGAACCACGAGACGTCGCTCGTTGACCGATCGTAGGTGTCTGGTAGGGATGTAGACTCGTAGGAGTGAGTGAAAGTAGGAGGGAGCTGAGCCTGTGATAGTTCTGTAAGCAAGCGTCAATGCCTTGAACTTGATGCGAGCAGCGAGAGGTAGCCAGTGTAGAGAGATGAACAGAGGAGTGACGTGGGCCCTCTTGGGCTCGGTGAAGACAAGACGAGCTGCAGCATTCTGGATCACATTTTCAAGTAGTGCAATTCAACAGGCTTTTTATTTAAAAAACATTTGACATTATTTTACTTCCATAGATGACATATAAAACTGTTCTCTCCTGAGTGAATCCTCATGTGGCAATTAAGAGTTACTTTACGTGTGAAACTTTCCACACTGATCACATTTTTTTCAACGGTTTCTCTCCAGTGTGAATGATAATGTGATACTGTAAGCCCGTCTATTGGTCCAATGAGTGTTTCCAATAATACGGGGAAGGTTTCTCTGCGTATTACTTGTCTTTCCTTTTCGCAACACAAGATTAAATACAATATATTTTCTCACATGTATTGGCTCATTATTTCATCTGACTCCAGAAATGAAAAATATTTTAATGATGTTTGTGCATCATTAAACGTGAACGAATATTTGATTATTCTTTTAAACTCTGATTATATTTTACCCGCTTAGATCAGGAAACTATATCGCTCTGAGGTACCTTTTTCTCGCAAGGCCTCACGGCACAATTTCGCCAGTCCCAGTCATCACAACAGAGGTAATTGGCTAAATATCTGGGATTTGCCGTATTCACACGTACACAATCAAAGATACGTAAATAGCCCCCTTGAATGCCTCCTCAGGAACTTAATTCAATCGTTTTACTTTAGTAGAGGTCTTGACCACCATTAAAAGACGTTAGTCACTCAACTTTACTTTTCTTAAAATGGCTTTGGCTTGGCCAAGCTCGTGGCATTCCACGTACACTTATCTAAAGTAACATTAAATTAGAACAGAGGTAATAAGACGCACCCAAATCTAGGTTGATCAAACAGCATTTGCTGATTCTAGATGAAAAAAAACTCGTCTCTGCATCCAAACACACTTGAATTTGATACCAGATATTAGTCCTCACTAATCTCTGACGCAAACTTGTGGAAATATACGAATCCGATAATCTACTTGGGAAAACAATCTCAGAGTCAGTCAGAATAAAGTCAAACGTTTACAATTTATTGACCAGGTAATGAAGCAATAATTAAAAATCCAATTCATAAGAATAAAATAATCAGTTAAGCATATCATAACAACAATTCAGAAATAGAGGAATTTGTAGAAATGATTACCTGGCAACAAAAATTACACACAGCAGTTGTGTGGGAAGTCAACCTACAGACTCCCCGAACTTTTCTGCTCCTTTTCCTTATATACCCAGATAATTCAATATTCTTACCAAATGGTGGCATCTGTCATTATAATTAGATTTTGGTTCCCTATTGAGGGGTTCACAACTGTGAGATCAGAATTTGAACTTGAATGGGTTCTTGTTTTACATACAGGAGGTATAGTCTGAATGGAGGATCTGGGGGAGGGAACACCTTTTAGGGACACATCACTTTTCTCATATTTTATAACTTTTCATTATGGTTGGGAGAATGAGACCATGTTACCAGGCGCACTGAGACACTTTAAATGATATCAAACATGCATAGTTACTTCTTGTACATACTTAACATTGCATAGGTTTTCAGTGTATTTCAGGTGAGGAGGAGGAGGGGGATGAAGGGGAGATAAAAGGTGTGTGTGAAGTGTGAGCTGCACTGTGTGCTGCGTCTCGGAAGTTCCTGTTACATATGCAGGAGATAGTTCAAGTGTTAATTCTCAGGAGGGCCTTTTGTTTCATTGAGGGGTCAATCAGACATACTGGCACCAGCCTTACAATACCTAAGATATACAACTGTTGTGAAACTTTTCTCCAGTGGGAATTTGTCATGTGGGAATTAAGGGTGTTTTTATGTGCAAAACTCTGTCCACAATGAGAGCAATTTTAAGGCTTTTCTCCAGTGTGAATTCTCATGTGGGCTTTAAGATTTTTTTTTTGAGTGAAAATCTTTCCACACTGTTGGCATGTGAAACGGCTGTCTCCAGTGTGAATTCTGATGTGGACGTTAAGGTTTTGTTTTTGATTGAAACTCTTTCCACACTGTTGGCATGTGAAAGGCTTCTCTCCAGTGTGAATTCTCATGTGGGACTTAAGGGTATGTTTATGTGCAAAACTCTGTCCACAATGAGAGCAATTATGAGGCTTTTCTCCAGTGTGAATTCTCATGTGGGCTTTACGGTTTTGTCTTTGAGTGAAACTCTTTCCACATTGTTGACAGGTGAAAGGACTCTCTCCAGTGTGAATTCTCATGTGGACATTAAGGTTTCGTTTTTGAGTGAAACTCTTTCCACAATGTTGGCAGATGAAGTGGCTGTCTCCAGTGTGAATTCTGATGTGGATTTTAAGGTTTTGTTTTTGAGTGAAACTCTTTCCACACTGTTGGCAGGCAAAACGTCTCTCTCCAGTGTGAATTCTCATGTGGACTTTAAGGCTTTGTATTTGAGTGAAACTCTTTCCACATTGTTGGCATGTGAAAGGCTTCTCTCCAGTGTGAACCATCATGTGGGATTTAAGGTTTCGTTTTTGACTGAAACCTTTTCCACATTGATTGCAAGTGAAATAACTGTTAGGTTTGGTTTTCTGAGTCTTTTCCATCTTTGTTGATTTCTCTCCAGTCTTGAAATCATGATGTTCATCTTCCATATTATTCAGTTCTTGACTCTCCTCTTTCAGTGGCATCAGGTCTAAAGCAAAAAAAGACAGACAAGTTAACACCAGTTTAATGGCAACACACAGCTGACAAAAGAAGCAGTTTAATCACGCACATCCCAGTCAAGTACGGGTGCTGGATCTCATATATAATGCAAGTAACAAAGTAAAGATCCGCACACCGGAGAGCTCCCATTTAGAACATTTATTAATGTGTAACGTTTCGGGCCTTTCGCGGCCCTTCCTCGGCCCTTAAGTGGCCACGTGGGGGTAGTTGTTTTATTATTATTAGCCTTTTATTATCATTATTATACCTTTGAATTGGTATAATACCTAGCATGTGTTGTTTTATTAACCTATTTCATAAAAAAATATATCCTGTTGTGTTACAAATTAATACATTTCTTATTGTTCACCACAGAGTTGGTGGTCAAACCAGCCCTGATCATCTCGGTTCTGGACCCTCGTCAAAAACATCTACCTTCTTTCACAAAAGGAGAAAATAAATCCCAGCAAAATCAAAACTTATAGAAATATGTGCTACTGTGGAAATATCCTGTGGAAATGGATCCAACGGAAGGAGATAAGACAGCGCTGTCCGCTGCCAAAGCTGGAGACCCAGAAGCAGAGGTGGACACCTATATGAGAGACAATACATGCTCTTAGGATACTAATCCTCTTCACTGGTGGAAAGCTAATCAAATGCACTTCATGAGGCTGACCACCCTAGCGATGCGCTCTCTCTGTATTTCTGGGACATCAGTACCATCTGATCAGGTGTTCCCTTGAGCGGGTCTAACCTTAAACAGACTTAATTTAAGTGAATCATTGTAGCCAATCACAGACAAATCCAATGAGCACGTGAACACAATGGCCAATCAGAGGTGTTTAATGATTCGCTCAACAGTGCTCAAAGTGTCACAATTTAAAAATGTAAGTACCGACTTGGTACCGAAGTCAGTACTTTGAGAACTCTACCAACTAGATAACTAAGGAGGCAAAACAGGAACTCAATACAATGAGAATGAAATCAAAATGGAGCATTACTGACTGTCAGAGATAAAGTTGCGCAAAACGAATGCTATCTTGACTGAAGGATGTGCTTCAACAGCAGCTGTTGCCGCCATCTACTACTGTGGTTAAAGTTTTCTATGCACGATTTGACAGATTCACAAGACTGATTACTTTCTCCCTATCCAATCACATTGATGGATACAAATAAAATGAAAACAAGCATGTAACGACCACAAACGAAGAGAAAATAGCAGAGTAGAGTTACAGTGGGTACGGAAAGTATTCAGACCCCCTTACATTTTTCACTCTTTGTTATATTGCAGCCATTTGCTAAAATCATTTAAGTTCTTTTTTTTTCTCATTATTGTACACACAGCACCCCATATTGACAGAAAAACACAGAATTGTTGACATTTTTGCACATTTATTAAAAAGGAAAAACTGAAATATCACATGGTCCTAAGTATTCAGACCCTTTGCTCATTATTTAGTAGAAGCACCCTTTTGATCTAATACAGCCATGAGTCTTTTTGGGAAAGATGCAACAAGTTTTTCACACCTGGATTTGGATATCCTCCGCCATTCCTCCTTGCAGATCCTCTCCAGTTCTGTCAGGTTGGATGGTAAACGTTGGTGGACAGCCATTTTCAGGTCTCTCCAGAGATGCTCAATTGGGTTTAAGTCAGGGCTCTGGCTGGGCCATTCAAGAACAGTCACAGAGTAGTTGTGAAGCCACTCCTTCGTTATTTTAGCTGTGTGCTTAGGGTCATTGTCTTGTTGGAAGGTGAACCTTCGGCCCAGTCTGAGGTCCAGAGCACTCTGGAGAAGGTTTTCGTCCAGGATATCCCTGTACTTGGCTGCATTCATCTTTCCCTCGATTGCAACCAGTCGTCCTGTCCCTGCACATACCGCATAGAATTAAGGCCAAAAAGTTCTATCTTGGTCTCATCAGACCAGAGAATCTTATTTATCACCATCTTGGAGTCCTTCAGGTGTTTTTTTAGCAAACTCCATGCAGGCTTTCATGTGTCTTGCACTGAGGAGAGGCTTCCGTCGGGCCACTCTGCCATAAAGCCCCGACTGGTGGATGGCTGCAGTGATGGTTGACTTACTACAACTTTCTCCCATCTCCCGACTGCATCTCTGGAGCTCAGCCACAGTGATCTTTGGGTTCTTCTTTACCTCTCTCACCAAGGCTCTTCTCCCCCGATAGCTCAGTTTGGCCGGAAAGCCAGCTCTAGGAATGGTTCTGGTCGTCCCAAACGTCTTCCATTTAAGGATTATGGAGGCCACTGTGCTCTTAGGAACCTTAAGTGCAGCAGACATTTTTTGTAACCTTGGCCAGATCTGTGCCTTGCCACAATTCTGTCTCTGAGCTCTTCAGGCAGTTCCTTTGACCTCATGATTCTCATTTGCTCTGACATGCACTGTGAGCTGTAAGGTCTTATATAGACAGGGGTGTGGCTATCAGTATAATCAAACACAGCTGGACTCAAATGAAGGTGTAGAACTATCTCAAGGATGATCAGAAGAAATGGACAGCACCTGAGTTAAATATATGAGTGTCACAGCAAAGGGTCTGAATACTTAGGACCATGTGATATTTCAGTTTTTCTTTTTTAATAAATGTGCAAAAATGTCAACAATTCTGTGTTTTTCTGTCAATATGGGGTGCTGTGTGTACAATAATGAGGAAAAAAAATGAACAAATGATTTTAGCAAATGGCTGCAATATAACAAAGAGTGAAACATTTAAGGGGGTCTGAATACATTCCGTACCCACTGTACATCATTTTAACGTACTTGTGTAAAAGTACAACATTTTTAAACTACTTAAAGAACAATATCAAATCAAATCTACTTTATTAGAGTAATGTGAGTATTTGTAATCACTTCACACCCCTGCTGATATGTTGCTGATTTACTTCTGTCCTTACGAGTTTGTTTTATACACCGTTCTATAGTCCTATAGGTACGCTTGAAAAACAAAAATGAAAACAATAAATTAACTATGATTATTATAAAAAACAGCCTTCTTAAAGTCAACACGAAACAGTAATTGCAATATTTTTTGCCCTGTTGTGATGTACACTATATTGCCAAAAGTTTTGGGACGTATAGCTTTACATGCACATGAACTTTAACGACATCCCATTCTTAATCCGTAGGGTTTAATATGGAGTTGGCCCACCCTTTGCAGCTATAACAGCTTCAACTCTTCTGGGAAGTATTTACACAAGGTTTAGGAGTGTGTTTATGGGAATTTTTGGCCATTCGTCTAGAAGCGTATTTGGAGGTCAGGCACTGATGTTGGATGAGAAGGTCTGGCTCGCAGTCTCACTCTAATTCATCCCAAAGGTGTTCTATCGGCTTGAGGTCAGGAATCTGTGCAGGCCAGTTCCTCCACATCAAACTCGCTCATCCATGTCTTTATGGACCTGCTTTGTGCACTGGTGCGCAGTCATGTTAGAAAAGGAACATCCCCAAACTATCCCACCAAGTTGGGAGCATGAAATTGTCCAAAATGTCTTGGTATGCTGAAGCATTAAGAGTTCCTTTCACTGGAACTAAGGGGTCAAGCCCAACCTCTGAAAAACAACCCCACACCATAATTCCCCATCCACCAAACTTTACACTTGGCATAATGCAGTCAGGCAAGTACCGTTCTCCTGGCAACCGCAAAACCCAGACTCGTCCATCGGATCGCCAGACAGAGAAGCGTGATTCGTCACTCAAGAGAACATGTCTCCACTGCTCTAGAGTCTAGTGGCGGCGTGCTTTACACCACTGCATCCTTTGCATTGCACTTGGTGATGTAAGACTTGAATGCAGATGCTTCATTTCATTATGGAAAGTGCTGGGCTCAGGGTTCGTACGAGTGCTTGAAATCCTTGAAAATGCTTGTATTTTGATGTTGTGTTTTCAAGGTTTAAAAGTGCTTAAATTTTGGATTAAATGCTTTAAAATGCTTGAAATTGTAAATATATTTCTTTCACAACAAATACCTATCTGACTGAATAGTTAGCTTATTAAATGGAGAAATAAAATGTAGCCCTTCAGATACAGAGCGATTTGCACTACACGGGCCTGAGCAAAAGTAGGCGGGGTATTCATTTTGATTTCCGCGCTGTTGCACAGACAAACTGCCGTTTATTTTTGGCCTCGCGGGTAATCGTCACAGAGCGCAGCGGCAAAAGTTGAACTATTTTCAACTTTGACCGCGGCATGCGTGGTCTGCTTTGGTCGACGCAGCAACAAAACGTCCTCGCGCAAGTTATTGAAATAAATGGGTGTCATAGCACAGCGCATTCCGCGTCCTGTCTGAAATGGCCATTAGTGACAGAGTACTTGGTGTGATAATGTAATATTAGTATTGCATGTATGTTATGGCACGTACATTTGTGCAGTGAACATAGCCAAAGTTACAGCACTGTAACTGTAACGTTAACTACCCGCAACTTAAATACAAGTATACAAGTAGTCTACTGTAAGGTTGAGGATGGCCTTATGCAATATTTACACTGCTCTATTCCAGTAGATAAATGTATATGTCTTGGCAATGAAATAACTTTTTATTTTATTGTATTAATATAGGCTATTTATCAGGCAAGTGCCTGTGCACTGTCAGAGTCTTCTGGGTTAAAATGGAATTACAGGTTGTTGTTGCACTGTCTCAGATTTTGTTCAAACCTTGTCTATATCAAGAATGTGTCCCAAAACCAAGGCCTGTAAAATATTTCTGATCAAATCCTATGTCTTCATATTTTCAGCCCTAGAAATTACATTATCTGGGAAGCAATATTTGGACATTAATATAATGAAAAGTATTATTCATAGGCATTATCTACTTAGTGATACATTTTGAAAAATAAAACTTGTGATTTGCTTAAATATCTGATCCTTCTGCTATTACGAAACACAATTTTGCCTGTTTATAGCATTATCTCTTTTAATGTGATAAAAACACTAAATAATAATTTTGACTATGTATTGGTATGTAATTTACGGTGGTGTGGTGCTGGAAAAAGCTTTAAAATGTACCTTGAAAGTGCTTGAATTTGACCTTGGAAAAGGTGTATGTACCCTGTGGGCTCATGTTTTTGCTTCAAGCTTACAAGCTTATAGTCACAGAACATGTACGACACTTATACACTATCCAAATATTATACACTACATAATAGCCTACTTCATAAATTACCCAGTCTTTCGATGACGACGTTTGCTATAAAAAAGCTAATTAAATTAAAGCTCCGATCACCTTAAAATGTTGCATGCTTGTTTAAAATGTTATGTCACATATGCTCACCAATTTTCGTGAAGTTCTGAGTTTTCGTTTAGGATTTATAGGCCTTTGAGTATTTTTTGCCAAGCACATTTTTTTAATGATCCTGTTATAGCTACCCAAAGGGTAAAGTTTTTTTGATAAATATTGATGTAGAGAGTCCAGAGAATTGTACTGCACTCGTTTGGTTCTGATTGTGCGAAAAACCTAGGACTAGTTCCCAAAAGTAGGTTTTTAACATAATTGCAAGTATTTAATGAACAAATTGATTGACAGCAGTGGTTACTGAGGCAAAGTTGTTCAGTATGAGGAGATCTATCAAATGATATGCATCATGTGATTACAGAACCGTAAAACTCGTTAGCGTCAACTAGTGGCTGATTTCTTACAGACCTCTAGGACCATGAGTCGAACATGCCCATCGAGATTTGTTCTGATCAGCTTTCTTTAACCATGTCTTATAGGTGCACAATCTTCATTGGCTGATGGCGGCCATGTTTTTCGAGATATGCCAATGTTCTCATAGACATACATGGCACCTTGGACCAAGACAGTGCATACCAATTTTCAAGTCAATCGGACTAACGGGTTGGGTGGTTATAGCCCTTTTCATGTTTATTTCATGTTATAGCGCTTCCTACAGTGCTCAATCGTCATAATTTTTTGACTGTATGTGACCAGAGATTGTGCCCATACAAAGGCAATTTATTATTGGAAATATATGTTTATTAAAGGTTTTTAACAGTTATAGTGCCACCTATGGTGTGACCATTTTTTTTATAATTATTTTAAATACATGTTTAGTAACAAAATGCTCATGTTACTTGTAGTCTGAAATGGCTTTTACAAAAGAAGAAAAATTATTAGATTTCTGCATGTTCTAAACATGTACAGATAAAATAGCACATTAAGATTACATTTATTTGAATGCATTAGTGAGTGTATGATTGCACTGTATGTGCAGCGTCTCTCTACTAATAGTGAAGCTGTACTAATAGTGATATCTGTGGTGATGATTTCTGTGGGAATAAAAAAATAAAAATAATTAAGAAATAAAGAATTAAAATGACAAATAATATTGCATTAAGATATGAGTTACAATAACATGATTTGCAATAGTAATAATATCAATAATGCACGATACACACAGATTACACTATCAGGTCTGTGTCTTACATAAATATCAATATATTCAATGCAAAGTGCAAGAATACAGTAAATTCAACGAAACGATTGTAAAATAAACACACCTGGCCCAGTATGACAATAACCCCATGGCTAATGCTTATTAGCGCATTTCTAGCAATTTTGGTTCCTATGACAAGCTTTCTGACAACAGTGATTAACTTACCTGTTTAATGAACTGTTGAACTATTTTAGTGAGCAGAATGAACCAATGAGTGGTCTTCTGGTGATTGAAATGTAAATGAAAAGCTTGAACAATAATACTTAATACACTCTAGGCATGCTTGAACACACACATAAATACATTTTGTTGTAGATATATTTAAAATAAAAGACAGATTAAAAAATATTGCAAATATCCACTGTATAACACAATTTTCAGGTTTAATTTTAATCATTAAGAGGCAGAAATGTTCAAACTGAGAGCTCAAATGAAGTAATAAACTCTGACAAAATATGATTGTTTTATAATAGTGATTTTCATGCAAGTAATTTTATATTGTCTAAATATATATGCAAAAGCACATGTGAAAAGACTTTATGAAGTAGAATGGCGAGCAGAGGGCAGTAGAAGACCCCTTATTGGCTCACTTTCATTTTGAACTACCTGGTTTCACCAGTATTCTGCACTATATCAAACCAGTTTTTTCATGTTAACTATATAATGCATGCTTACACACACACACACACATAAAGTCTGATCACCATAAAATGTTGTGTGTTTGTGTAAAGGATGGTTTTGTGTGTAAACTTGAATTGTTTTTGTGGTAGTTTGATGTCATACTGTGATGTGTTTGTGCACTCTGTTCTATTCACTAGAGACTTGAAGTATGTGTAGATGGAAGGGTTTGTGTTTCTAACATTGGAGAAGTGTAACAACCAATACATAGTTGTTAAATTGGTAATTGCTCTATATGCCTATATATTAGGGCTTTGACTCCGAACTTCGTTATTCGAATATAATTCGAATATTTAAAATGGATCCGGTCCAGGAGCGGTGCGTACACAGCAGTGCAGAGATCGTTTCCACACCGAGTCTATTTCTGCTGTGCTGCAAGCGCATGTTTCGTGGTCAAAATGAACACAGATTGACCTGAAAATGTAGTAATTTCACCATAAATGCGTTTACTTAAATAAAATGTAGTAATCTCACCATAAATGTATTTAATTAAAAATTTATATATTTTTTTTTTCACAGTCATCTTTTTACTTTAAGACCGGGGTAAAGCAAGGAAAACGCTCTCGGTTACTAACGTAACCTCGGTTCTCTCTAGATGAGGGAACGAGTGTTGCGTAAGCTAGCTTACGCTACGGGAAAAACCCTTTTCTCGAAAATACTGAAGCCAAAAAATTATCCTTAATTTTTGCATAAGTTTAAAACGCATTGCTGCATAAGCAGACCTAGGCAGAGCGGCTCGCGCGCCTATTGGTTGCTCAGCAGCAACTGCTGCAACCTATCCAGGACCTGCTCGTGACGAAACACCAATGAGGGCGCGGGCGCCCGTGCGCGTCACGTCCCGCCAGAATGGGCGTGGCTACAGGCTATAAAAGCAGGCCCGTGAGGTTGTTCTCTGGTTTTTTAATCTGAAGCGAACCAGAAGTAGCACAAGCACGGCAGGGTTACGCAACACTCGTTCCCTCATCTAGAGAGAACCGAGGTTACGTTAGTAACCGAGAGCGTTCTCTTACGAGAGTACTCTCGTGTTGCGTAAGCTAGCTTACGCTACGGGAACCCAATGTAAAACGCCGTGCGTGCTAGAGAAGATCCACATGCACGTTCCCAAGGGCATGTGCCCGGGGACAAACGTAAGTGGTAATATCTGGGCCGATGAGGGTTGGGCCCAGGGAGAGATAACCATTCCAGGGTGTGGGAATGGGTGCTTAATACAATAGAACAGCCAGGTACATCCGTGGGCTGAACTAAGAATGATAACACTGCCTGTCAGCCACCTGAACCCGAAGGACAGGTGAAAAACGATCACAGACAGGAAGACCTGGTCTGTCGATCTGGAGCCTGTGTATAACACAAACCACACACAGTCTGTGTCGATCTGCAGCGAGAGCGAACAGAGCTAGTATGTTAGACTGACAACAGTTTAGCCTGTAGGGCAGGCACCTCCAGGTTATAAAACCTGATAAATGTAGACGGAGAGGCCCAGCCCGCCGACATACAAATATCATGGAGCGAGACTCCGCGAGACCACGCCCACGACGAGGCCATGCCTCTGGTGGAGTGCGCTCTGACGCCCAGAGGGAAATGAAGGTTCTTAGACCTATAAGCCATAGCGATAGCGTCAACTATCCATCTGGACAGGCTCTGTTTCGATGTGGCTAAGCCCTTAGTGCGGCCACCGAACGAAACGAAGAGCTGCTCTGACTGCCTGAAAGCATCAGACCATTCGACATATATTCTCAGCGCCCTGACGGGGCAGAGAAAATTCACATTGTCCTCACCCTCAGATCTCGGAAGAGCTGACAGTGAAATGATCTGTGATCTGAACGGAGTGGAAAGCACTTTGGGGACATAACCGTGCCTCGGTTTAAGGATGACTTTAGAGTCATTAGGCCCAAACTCCAAGCACGAAGCACTCACAGAGAGCGCGTGAAGGTCACCCACTCGCTTAACTGAAGCGAGAGCCATGAGAAAAGCGGTCTTCAGTGAAAGATACCGCAAATCCACGAACTGAAGGGGTTCAAAGGGTTCGCCCTTCATGGCTTCCAGGACCAAGGAGAGGTCCCAGGCTGGAACCAGAGGGGGCTGAGGAGGATTTAACCTCCTAGCTCCTCTTAGGAACCTAACAATGAGGTCGTCTCTACCCAGTGACCGGCCATGCAAAGGTTTTGTAAACGCCGCAATGGCCGCCACATACACTTTGAGCGTGGAGGGGGACCTGCCCTCGTCCAAAAGCTCTTGCAGAAAGGAGAGAACCTCTGCAACGCTACAGCGCTGTGGGTCTAAGTTTCGGGCCGAGCACCAGCCGGAAAACACTGACCATTTAGAGGCGTAGAGCCTTCTCGTAGAGGGTGCTCTAGCCTGAGTAATTGTGTTCAACACTGCCGCTGGGAGGTCAGCGGGTACCCGTTGATGGCCCATGCATGCAGGGCCCATAAGTCGGGGCGCGGGTGCCAGATCGCGCCCCTGGCCTGGGAGAGGAGATCTTTCCTCACCGGAATCGGCCACGGGGTCGTGCTCGTCAGTTGCATCAGCTCTGAGAACCACACTTGATTCCTCCAGAGCGGCGCCACGAGGAGCACAGAGCATTTGCTCTCCCTGATGCGCTTGATTGCCTGTGGTAACATCGCGATCGGGGGAAAAGCATAGAGCGGACGGCTGGGCCAGTCGTGGGCCAGCGCATCTCTCTGTTTCGTGAAGAATACTGGGCAGTGCGCGTTCTCCGTCGACGCAAAGAGGTCGACATCCGCTCTGCCGAAGATGTCCCATAGTAACTGGGCTATCTGAGGGTGCAGGGACCATTCCCCGGGGGGAACGTTGTCCCTGGACAGCATGTCTGGGCCCACATTTTGGGAGCCCGGGACATGTGACGCTCTCAGTGAGCGCAGGTTGTGACGGGCCCACAAGAGGAGGCGTTCCGCCAGCTTGTGAAGGCTCCGTGACCTGAGACCGCCCTGGCGGTTGATGTATGACACCACTGACATGTTGTCCGTGCGGACCAAAACGTTGTGGCCTTTGAGGACGGGGAGAAAGTATCTCAAGGCATTTTCGACCGCTTTCATCTCCAGACAGTTTATGTGTAGGCGCCTTTCTGAGGCTGCCCACAGACCAAACACTGGTCTGCCCTCGTAGAGGGCGCCCCAACCTGAGTTGGATGCGTCTGTCGAGATTACTTTTCGTCTCGAAGCCATGCCCAGATCCACTCCTGACTGATACCAGTCTGCCGCCTTCCAGGGATTCAGTGCTGTGACACAGTTCTGAGTTACCCTGAGGCGAACGCGGCCAGCGGACCATGCTCGCAGCGGGACCCGCGTCTTCAGCCAGTGCTGCAGAGGGCGCATGAAAAGCAAGCCCAGCTGAAGCACTGCCGAGGCCGAAGCCATAAGACCCAGCATCCTCTGAAAACGTTTGAGAGGAAAAATGCTGCCGGTCCTGAAAGCTGCAGCTGAGCGCTGAATCTGCAGCGCGCGCTGTGACGTCAGCCGCGCTGTCATTGACACAGAGTCTAAGTCTGTTCCCAGAAAAGAGATTCTCTGGCTGGGAGACAGTAAACTCTTGGTCCAGTTGATTTGGAGACCCAAATCCCGTAAATGGTCGAGTAATAGAGCCCTGTGCGCTATTAACTCTGACTCTGACTGGGCTAGAATAAGCCAGTCGTCCAGATAGTTCAGTATTCGCATCCCCCGTTGTCTCAGGGGAGCGAGCGCTGCATCCATACACTTCGTGAATGTACGGGGTGCTAAGGACAGACCGAACGGTAGGACGGTGTACTGATAGCTCAGCCCCATGAAGGCGAATCGCAAGAAAGGCCTGTGATGGGGCGCTATTTGAATCTGAAAATATGCGTCTTTCAGATCCACAGAGATAAACCAGTCCCTCGGGCGAATTTGCGCGAGAATCTGACTGGTCGTGAGCATTTTGAACGATCTCTGCATAAGGGCTCTGTTCAGCCGTCTGAGATCTAGGATGGGTCTGAGACCGCCATCCTTCTTTGGAACGAGGAAATATCTGCTGTAAAAACCTGCCTCGCTCAGTGTGTGAGGGACGGCTTCTACGGCTCGTTTCTCTAACAGTTTCGCAATCTCGGCGCGAAGTAGGTGTGCTACTTCGCTGTTCACCGTGGTTTCGACCCTGGCTCGAAAGCGAGGGGGTCTGCGAGCGAACTGTAGTGAATAGCCTCGTTCTACCGTGTTCAGTACCCATTCTGACACGCCCGGCAGCTCCCTCCATGCCTTTATGTGAAAAGCTAGAGGGAGAATAACGCGCGGGCTGTTGTCGCTGTGTGTGTGTGGCACATATCTCACAGCGCCTGAGAGAGAGCGCGCGCTCATGGAGGCGCGCGCGCTTCGCACACACATAACACAGCTCGTGTCTGGTAGAGGGTGATTTACACACGGGACACGTTTTGTGTTTATTGACGGGGGCTCTGAATGAGTGCTTATCACAGAGCAGCCCGTGTTTGTGTGTAGGGATGAGCGCTGTACAGCGGGCACCTTTCCCACATTCAAAACACACACGGCGCGAGCCGAGTTTATGGATATGGGCCGTGAATGAGTGTGAGTCACTGAGTCGGCCGTGTTTGTATGTAGGTGCGAACACTGTGGAGTGGGCACATGACCTACATTTATAACACCATCGGCGTGAGCCGGATAAACAGACAGAATGCTCTTTCTGTGATTTATTTGGGCGGCCGTAAAAACGGCCTTTGGGCACAGGCGAGCGTGTTGTGTAACGGGCTTGTTGGCTGTGAAATACACATCTCCAGTCGCCTCTGCTGAGGGAACTGTGAGAGCGAGGCGCGCTGATTTTGATGGCGGTCCGGCCGCAGCGGGACTCGACCATCTTCGTCTTCCTTACGCAGTCAGGAAGACTTTGAGGGCTCTGCCTTCAGTACAACCTTGGACCGGGGTCCCCGAGGGGGAGGCGGTCCGTGGCGGCTGGAAGAGCGTGAGCGCTGGGAATCCCTCGGCTGACGGCGCTGTGAGGCTGACGGTGGGGGAGGCTGTGGCGCTGATTTCCGGTTGGGCGGCTGTTTAGAGCGACCCGTAGCGGAACTGGAGCGCTTCGGCAAGAAATGCCGCATAGCCTGGGAGGTTTTCTGAACCTCAGAGTACCGTTCCGAAAACCCCTTGACAGCCGGGCCGAAGAGACCGGATGGCGCCACGGGCGCGTCGAGGAAAGTGGCTCTGTCGGACTCCTTCATGTCGGACAGCGTTAACCACAAGTGTCTCTCGGTGACAGTGAGAGACGCCATATTCCTCCCGATGGCCTGAGCAGCGGACTTAGTGGCTCGTAGCGCTAAGTCGGTCGCGCTCCTGAGGTCATTAAAATTCTCAGGGTTCGGGCCCGCCTCGTCCATTTTACGGAGAAGGTCGGCCTGATAGACCTGAAGCACGGCCATTGTGTGAAGTGCAGACGCGGCTTGACCGGCGGCGGTGTAGGCGCGACCGATCAAAGCCGAAGTAGTCCTGCAGGCTTTGGAAGGCAGTGAAGGATGAGACTGCCATCCGGCGGAAGGCGGGCAGAGGTGCGTGGCTACCGGTTCCTCGACCGGAGGAATGCAGAGGTAGCCCTTGTCTTTCGCGCCGTCTACCAGAGAGAGCGTCGAAGAGACAGTAGAACGCAGCCTGGCAGAAAATGGCGCCTTCCAGCTCTTAGTGAGCTCCTCGTGGAGCTCCGGAAGAAAGGGGGCAGGCCTCGTGTGAGGCGTCGAGCGGCGGCCTGGCAGAAAGCAACCGTCCAGCCTGCTGGGTGCAGGCTCGTCAGGAAGCGACCAATCGAGGCCGAGGTCCTCCACGGCCTTGGTCCTCCACGGCCTTGGTCCTCCACGGCCTTGGTAAGCAGGCGAAGAAGCTCAGCGTCGAATGTAGACCGCACACCGCTCGATTCCTGAAGAGAAGGGGCGGGGTCCGGAATGGAGCCCGACCAGCCTTCGCAATCAGAAGCCAGGATAGAGCAGCTGTCCCCTTCTGCGTCATCTCCCCCCGACTCGATATCCACAGCGGGCGGCTGGCCGGCCGTGATAGAGGTGGGGGATGCAGAGAGCGATGCACACGGGGAGAGATCCGGCATGCAAGCGCTCGCGGCAGATGCCTCCGGTGTTCTCTGTGAACGGCGCTTTTTACGGCGCGGCCCAGAAGAGAGAAGCGGAGGGGCGGGATCCACGCTGAAAGATGCTAGGCGAGCCCGCAGGGTCGCCATAGACATCACTTCACATTCCGGGCAGCCGCCCAGGGAAAGCGCGTGGTCCGCGTGTGTCTGTCCCAGGCAGGAAACGCACAGGATGTGGCGGTCCCCGTCGCTGAGATCGGCTCGGCAGGAGCCGCATTTTTTTTTAGATGCAAGCGTGTGTAACGTAACACGCGGTAGTGAAAAGGATATTTGGCGCCGGATAGCGCAGCAGGAACGGCAGAGGAAGCGGCGAGATGGCCGGCTTGAAGCTCGTCCCGCTGAAGGCTCTTCGACGGCGCAGCTTCTCCGGAGAACAGCGAGGTGAGTGTCCACTTCGCTGAAGAGTTGAAAAATCAGAGAACAACCTCACGGGCCTGCTTTTATAGCCTGTAGCCACGCCCATTCTGGCGGGACGTGACGCGCACGGGCGCCCGCGCCCTCATTGGTGCTTCGTCACGAGCAGGTCCTGGATAGGTTGCAGCAGTTGCTGCTGAGCAACCAATAGGCGCGCGAGCCGCTCTGCCTAGGTCTGCTTATGCAGCAATGCATTTTAAACTTATGCAAAAATTAAGGATAATTTTTTGGCTTCAGTATTCTCGAGAAAAGGGTTTTTCCCGTAGCGTAAGCTAGCTTACGCAACACGAGAGTACTCTCGTAAGAGAACTACAATTTACCTCAACAAGACGACATAATGAACAACACTTGTCTCATTTGTGGAGGTGGAAAAACAAGTTCTTTGTGACATGCAAGATTTATTGTATTAAAATTTAAATGCAAAAGAAAAGGCATGAGAGTCGGCTGTTTTTGTGAATTTTAAGTTTTAATTTAAAATGTTTGCGATTTTAATAAGTACATGGTTAAATATTTCACCACTTGCTTGAGCAACTTAATATATAATTATATAGAAGTAATGCATCGAATAATACGTCTATTAAAGAGTGTATGTGTGTATAAAGAGAATCACAATGCTGACAACACTTTTTTAAAATAAAAGTTGCTTATAACTTCTGGATTTGAAATACAAATAGTGAGTATGTGTTTGTGGTGTAGCCGTGGATCAGTAACGCACTGCAAAAGCAGCATATGTGAAGGCACTATAGCGCGTGCTGCTCCTGCACCGCATACACACTGCAACACGCACCGCATACGTACTGCAAACGGAGTATGTGTGAAACGAGCATTAGCGTCCTGGTTAGCGCTTATTTTGTATACCAAAACAATGGCCTGCGCCAACGCCTACAACAACCACGCCTGACGAGGAGTTCAAAATCTACACTCCTGAAAATTTGAAAAGCAATGTGTGGCTCTACTTTGGGTTACCAAAGAAACAGGGTAAAATCACAAGTAAGGACAAAGTCCATTTTTTTATAAATAAACTTGTGTTTTTCTTCTGAAAACATCATTGCCTGCCTATTGACATTGACTGATACACTGCCCTCTGGTGGACAGAACATATACAACTTAAGTTTGATACCAATATAGGTCTTACTAAAGGCATTTTAATGGTCAAAATATTATTAATAAATATTTGTAATATATTTGAATATTAATATTAATAAACAAACGAAATGCGAATATGATTTTTGGGCAAAAGTCAAAGCCCTATTATATATATATATATCAGAGCATATGAGCAGAGTGGAACGGTGAGAATCGCAGCTCATCGCTCACGGAACTGTTCACCCCTCCGCTCCCCCGCTCTAAGCTACATCAGGCCGCTCCGCTCATTATCGCTCAGCGCTCAACGCAGTTTGCTCCGCGCTCCACTCAAATCGCCCCCCCCGCTCGCTCCGAAAAAGGAAAAAAAATCTACATGTATATCACTTTTAGCTTAGACCACAGCCTTACCTCCTAAACAACTAATGAGCAACAACAACATTTTTCAAATAGAAATGTTTTATTTCAAATATTTACAAATTAGGCCTATGTAAGAAGGAATATAGCCTACACAAAAAGTCCTGAAAAATTTAACGAATAAATAGGCCTAATAATATAAATACAAATTATAAACAAAAATATACATAAAAGTTTTAAAAGTAAATGAACTATTAGGCCAGAATTTTGATGTGTACTTTTGCGTAACGATTAAAATTGGCTTATATCCATTGTACACACAAACTGCTGTAAAATTAAATGAATAAATGGGCCTAATAATATTAATAAAATTTATATATATATATAAAAAAAAAAAAAATGCATAAACGTTTTAAAAGTAAATTAACTATTAGGCCAAAATTCTTATAACTGAACTTTTGCGCAGCGCGCAGGATTAAAATTAAATTGGCTTGTATCAATTGTTTGAATATTACGCTATATTTCATTTACACTTTGTTACAAGTTACCGTATTCAATTTGCTAACCTTTTGCTTTCTTTCCAGCGTGTTCACGAAGCACACTGCATGTTTTCGAGAGATGTGTCTTTTTAGATTCCAAAATGAATCTTTACTGACTGAAACGATGTCTCCACATTTGTTTTCTTGTACCACATTATCATTGTTAGTTTTATATTAATAGTACTCCATTATTGAGCCGAGTTTTTACTGAAAATAGTCTACTGATGATGACTGTAGAAGACAGATGGATTCTGGATCAGGCTTGACTGAGCATGCTTCAGACTCGTGCTGTGAGCAGAGCGAAATTGGAGCGGGAAATAGAATTAAAAAAAAAAATCCTTTTAAAAATGCCGCTCTGCGCTCTGTCCAAGATCCGCCCGCTCCCGCTCCACTCCACTCACATGCTCTATATACAGTATATATAGTGCAAGAGCCCAGTAGGTGGCGCTAATGCAAGTGTAAAATTAGCTAATGCTAAAGAAATGTAGAAGAAGCAGCGGCAAGGTAAAGCTGTAGCATGTGCAAAATGGGTTCTCCGGTCAAAAAACTTAAGGTTGAGGAAAGTAAAGACGTTATTTGTGGATATGTGCACAATGTCAGTCCTGTGAAAAAAGCATCTCGGACTGGTAACAACTTTTTTAATGCAGTTTTTCAAACCAGCCGCGATGACTTTCATAATATCGTTGTTTTCGCGGCAGAGAAACGGACATCTTTTTTGCAGGCAAATAAGAATAAAAGCCCAGTGAAATTACAAAAAAATCAAACACTGCGTCAGTGAGTATCCATTCAGTTATTATGTAAATATTTACGCTTTTCTGTAATGTTACTGTTTAATAATATGTGTATTAATCTGGTTGTTTTCCCAGGCAGAGATGGCGGAGAATTTGACATCCAGTGCGGTGGCTCTACCGACATTTCTGTGGTGCTCAACCTTGGCTTTCCCATTAAAAACCCACCGGTGAAATATAAGACGTGAATGGCCCCGAAGCAGAACGTAAGAAGTTACTGATTTGTTTTGCTATTAATTTAGTAGTAATTTGTTTAAGTAGGGTATATTGAGCGTTTGTATACATGGTGTGATTGGTTTAAGCAGTATTGTATTGATTTATGTAAAAGTAGGCTATATAAACAGCTTCTTATAGGTGGTTAAGCTTATAGTTTGAAAGCATTTAGTAAGTTTAAGATGTTTATATAAATGTCAGGGTTTATCAGAGGAATATAGAATGTAATGTGAGATTTGAATGCAGTTTTTTTTTTTTTTTTTTTTATGGTGAGTGCCATACACGTGCTTAAAGCGTGCGTGCAGCCGCATACTAGAAGCGTGTGCA
Organism: Leuciscus leuciscus; assembly: GCF_965113295.1. Taxonomy (NCBI): domain Eukaryota; kingdom Metazoa; phylum Chordata; class Actinopteri; order Cypriniformes; family Leuciscidae; genus Leuciscus; species Leuciscus leuciscus. The sequence continues at coordinate 3,359,191 of NC_138731.1, forward strand.
AATAATCGAAACGTGCGCAGTGAAAGCTTTCTGTCTGTGCTTGAGTGTTTAAAGTTTGTCATGTTTTAAATGAACTTATACAAGAAGTAGAACGCGTCAGTCATATTATTTGATGTGTGCAGTCGGTGTTAAAGTGAGTGCAGCATAGTACACTGGTTTGGTGCTGTCAGCAAGGCCGCATTAATGCACGGGCTTACCTGGGCTGAAGCCCAGGGGCCTCCCAAGTTCAGGGGCCTCCCATGTTCAGGTTCATGATGAGCTGAAAAGGTCATCTTTTTTTTTACTTGTCAGATTGTGTCGCTGTATGTCGCTAGTCGCTTGTGGGCGTTGGTAGTGCTGTCGCTCTAATGTTATTGTTATGGTGCGTTCACACCAAACGCGAATAGAGCGTCTGGCGCGAGTGATTTCATGTCAATGCAAAGACGCGTTTACGCGCGTCTAGATGTCCCGCGGCGCGAATGAGGAGACTGCTCGTCTGGCCACATCTATACAAAACACCATCACAAGTGATATTATACAACTATATAATTTTAATTTGACTAGGAATTAGGCTCAAAAGAAACAGTATGCTGTTGGGAGAGTGTTTTTATATTACCACACACAGTGTTCAGGGATTAAATCATTTACTAGATTAACGATCGATCAATCTACAAATTAAACTCACTCATACTGTCATAAATTACTAAAACGTCATCCGAATTTGACAAATAATAAATTGTCTTGTCCCTAATAGTCAACATAATGCAGAGGAAACTGTCAAATGAACTGCAGCAGTGCTAAACTTGCATCATAAAACTACAACACTCGAACTATAAATGTGTGAATGAAACTCACTGAGACTGTCGACAGTTTCTTTTCCATGCATTATTTTATTATATCCATGTTTGTGGTTAGTTACAGTCAAATCATATAAAACAGTGAAATCGCCCTTGAACTCTTCGGTCTTGCCTGCACTGCACTCGAGACGGTGACGGGAGCTGAGCGCCACTGAAAGGCTTCTTTCCTATTGGTTGTCACTCGCGAAAATCGCTTCTCATTTGCATAAAGTTGAAATTTAGTTGCTGTGTGTGGTTGTTAAATAAAGTGTCTTGTGTTTATGTGCTCAGTGATATGTTAATAACAATATTAAAATTAAAAACAATATTAAAAAACTCACTGTTGTAGGTCTCGAAAGAAACTAATGCATTTTGTGATGTAGATTACCTAGATAGGCTTTTACACTTTTTTTAAATGAGACTCTATAAATCGAGGGGATGGGGGGCCTACAAAACCTCTCAGCCCCGGGGCCTAACATTAGGTTAAGGCGGCTCTGGCTGTCAGTCATTGTAATCAAACAACGAAAGACAAAGAAAAAATAAAATAAAATCACACACTGGTCTTGACCTACTAGCTTTTGTAGCATTTTTTTATTTATACATTGAAAAGTGATTATTTATTTATATTTTATAATTGATGACTATTCAATATCTGTAGTATGTTACTTTACAAGTGTTGCTTAATAAAATGTTTATAAGTGAAGAGAAATGATATGGAGGGAAGGATGAGGAGAAACAATGTGCGTATTGTGGGTGTATAGCCGAAACGCCGGGCTCAAGTAGCACGACTGCGGTGTCTAAATTGCTTCGAGAAGTGCTTAAAATGGAAAGAGAATTGCGAGTTGATCGCTCTCACCGCAGCCTAGCACCTAGACGACCAGGAGGGAACCCGCGAGCCATCATTGTTCGCATGCATTATTATCAAGATCGGGAGGAGATTCTGAAGAAAGCGCGACAGCTGGCACCACTAAAGTTCAACGGACAACAGATAGCCATCTTTCCCGACTTCACAGCAAGAGTTGCAAAAGCCAGAGCGGCATTCACAGAAGGGAAAAAACGGATCTACAACCGATCAGATGTCCGTTATGGATTAATTTACCCTGCTAAACTACGGATTACATGTGATCAAAGATTATTAATCGATCCAGACAAAGCCATGGACTTTGTGACAAACACCATCGTTACAAGTGAGTAATAGGCCTGTTTCATGGACTAGAGATGTGCAACCGAGTGGACAAGTGACCTACTGACTAAAGATGTTTAAATGAATGTATAATTATCTCTCGGACTAGACAAGTGATAAACGAGTGAATAACTGACTCATGGACTGGAGTATTACAAATGAGAGAACTGACTTAATCCCTGAAATAAAGCTAAGGACGACTAGTTAAAATAGTGATAGTCTCTGCTTAAACTAACATAGGTGAAATATGTTTCTGCTGGAGCTTAAAGGGATAGTTCACTTTGAAATTAAATTTTGGTATGTTTTAGCTTACCTCAAGGGCATCCAAGATGTAGGTGTCTTTTTTTCCGCAGTAGTTTCAAATTTTTTTTTTTTTAGGTCAAACCGTTCTTGTCTGTCAGTCATATAATGCAGGTCTATGGTCACCGCCTGAAAGAGCATGCACAGAGTCCAAATTAAAACAATTCCCCATCGTCCAAATTAAACAATTCCCCATCGTAAGTACACATTGATGGCCTAAGACACGAAACGAGCGGTTTGTGTGAGAAAACGAACAGTATTTATATCGTTTTTACCTCTTGTACACAGCCACGTCCAAGTGATCTGAGAGCGCGGGCGGGTATAGATATATACAATAGAAGTCGCCTTGGCTACTGCAGTTCATTGGAACGAAACCGTAGCCAATGCGACATCTAGTGTATATATCTATACCCGCCCGCGCTCTCAGATCACTTGGACATGGCTGTGTACAAGAGGTAAAAACGATATAAATACTGTTCGTTTTCTCACACAAACCGCTCGTTTCGTGTCTTAGGCCATCAATGTGTACTTACGATGGGGAATTGTTTAATTTGGACGATGGGGAATTGTTTTAATTTGGACTCTGTGCATGCTCTTTGAGACAGTGACCATAGACCTGCATTATATGACTGACAGACAAGAACGGTTTGACCAAAAAAAAAAAAAATTTAAACTACTGCAGAAAAAAAGACACCTACATCTTGGATGCCCTTGAGGTAAGCTAAAACATACCAAAATTTAATTTCAAAGTGAACTATCCCTTTAATTAAGGGTACCGAAATCTAACCCTACTGTCAGACTAGGCTGGTAACTTAAGGACAGGTACAAAGGCCTAGTAAACTTTTGGTTTTGGTTTAGACTTCTTTGACTGTTAAAGGAAGTTCTACCCTCTTTGTTAAATCCCATGTTCCCCCTGGGAAGTGTTCATGCTTTGTTATCTTTGTGGGGTTCTTTTTTTTTTTGTCATACGAATGCATAGGCACACACATATTCATACGCACTCACACACACACACACACACACACACACCTACCCTCAGTAATTTCATGCCTCCAAGCTTCCCTTTTCTACCCTAAACAAGACAATGGGTTCTCTTAAGACAACAAGTTATAATGTAAATGGTCTACATAGTCCCGTTAAAAGAAAGAACATTTTAAATCAGTTGAGACAACTACAGAGTCAGATAGCATTTCTTCAAGAAACACATTTGTCAGATGCAGAACATGAGAAATTGAAAAGGTCCTGGGCAGACAAAGCTTTTTATTCATCCCATAAATCAGGAAAGAGGAGGGGAGTTTGCATGTTAGTCCATAGAAATCTGAACTTTACATTACTGAAGTTCATAAAGATACAGAAGGCAGATTTATCCTGGTAAATGGAGTTATTGATGGAGTAAATGTTTCATTAATGAACGTCTATGCTCCAAATGAAGATGATCCAAATTGTATAAAAATCGTCTTTGGGGTTATTTTGCAGCCCAGTAAAGAGATCCTCTAGTTGGGGGGAGACTTCAATTGTGTTTTGTCACAGTATATGGATAGGCAGCCGACTCCAAAATCCCCTCTCCCTAAAATGAGTAAGATGTTATCTGGACAACTTAAAGGAGGTGGGTCTAGTTTTTACCTTTTTCTCTATTAGGCATTCATCATATTCACGAATTGATTATTTATTCACCCTGGTTTCAGAATTACATAGAGTAACCGATATTAAAATACGGGTAATAAATACTGGACTATCTAGGTCATAGACCGATATCCAGACAATGGAGATTTAATGCATCTTTGCTAAAATATAATGCATTTATCACAAGATGAATTACAGTTCTACCTGGATACAAATTCTACTCCAGAGATATCACCATTAACATTGTGGGACTGTGCTAAAGCCTATCTAAGAGGGCAGATAATTGCATTTGCAAGTAAAAAAAAAAAAAAAGGGAACGAGAATTTAGACAACAACAATTAGAGAATACCATTACGAAATTAGAACAACAACATAAACAGGCCCCAAACAGTGCATTATTGACTGAATTGATTGCAGTACGTAGAGAACTAAATACATTACTCTCGTGTAAGATAGAAGGCAGGCTGAGGTTTGCTAAGCAAAAATACTATGAATACGACAATAGAGCGAGCAGATTATTAGCATTAACATTAACATTACTCTGTCTAAAACAGGGGTGCCCAATCCTGCTCCTGCCGATCGTCTGGCCTGCACAGTTCATCTCCAACCCTAATCAAACACACCTGAAGCAACCAATTAAGGTCTTCAGGATCACTTGAAAATTAAAGGCAGGTGTGTTTGATTAGGGTTGGAAAAAACAACAATCCACGAACATAGTATCAAAGCTCAAATCTAAGAATTCATCTACTCCCCTCACAAAACCCGATGAGATTTCTGAAATGTTTGCTGACTTTTATAAGTCCCTGTATAAGAATACTGATGCATGCACAAATGATGAAGAATTAAAATGTTTTTAATTTTCAGTTAATTTACAGGGAATTCACAGTTACCACAGTTAACTGATTCTATGAGATCTGAATTAAGCCCTATTCGGACGAGACTAGTTTTCCAAACGACGTTTGAGTTACATTTCTTATCAACCTACGTCTGTGATTTCATGTACCGATTCGGACCGGACTAACATCTCCGTGTTTATTACCGAGGTAGGAGTGTCTGTTTTACATGTGGGCATTGCAGAAGATCACGTGTTCAGAATGCGTGGATTGCGTATGAAATATAAAGTAAAACGTCCTAACGTTAGTGTTTTGTAAACATTTTATAAAAATTGTAGTATAAAAAAAACTAAACCTACATTTATCATCATGATTTTATATAAATGGGTTCTTATAATAACTGGAATAAAAAGTTTTAACTTATATAATTTACACGTTATGTAATTAAGTGCAGAAATGAAAGTAAGTTACCTGAAACTGATATTACAGTAGCCAGTCTTAACAGTTTACGTGATTTGGCTCTTCTTGTTGATTTCATTTTTTTATTTCTTCACAGTGTACCGAACACATCTACATCCATTATCGGTGCGCAAAAAGCAGAAACTTGAATACCGGCGCGATAGCGAGAGATTGTACGGTAGTTCACGTTGATCAAAACACACAAGAAAAGGCGTTTTGGAAAAAAACATTTTCGGCAATCACAGACATTCGCATTCGGGCGGGATTAGATTTAGAGGTCGTGTGAGAAAAAGACAGACATGGCAGATTCGGACAGGATTAAAATCTCACAGTACGTCTGTGAAACAGAAATTTCTCTAACGTCCCCCTGTGAAACTAGTCCCGTCCGAATAGGGCTTTAGATAGACCTATTAGAAGAGGAGATTCTGGAGACAATTTCAAGACTTAAAAATATCAAAAGCACAGGCCCGGATGGTCATTCAAATGAATTCTATAAAATATTCAGACAAGTTATTTCCCCACTTTTACTAAATGCATATCATGCGGCACTAGAGGCAGGTGTCTTGGCCCCCTCATGGAATGATGCAACAATAATCGTTATACATAAGGAAGGAAAGAACCCAACATTATGTCAATCGTATAGGCCCATTTCTTTATTAAATTGAGATCTTCGTATATTGACAACCATCTCATCTCTATAAATCAAATGACTACCAATATTATAAATCCAGACCAAACTGGTTCTATAAAAGTATTATGGTGATAATATACGTAGACTATTAAACATAGTCTCTGGGCCCTATCTTGCACCCAGCGCAATTGACTTTGTACACCGACGCATGCATCATTCCTATTTTGCACCCGCGCAAAGCGCGCTTTTCCCTCCACAGAAGCACGTCGCTAAACTAGGGAATGAACTTGCGCTCCCTGGGCGGTTCAACGCAAAAAAGGAGGCGTGTTCCGGCGCAAACGTTCCTTCATGCTATTTTGATGGTTTAGAAAACAATTGCGCCACTAACCAGGAAAAAATTGTTTAAAGTCAGTGGCGCGTTGCGCATGTTATTCATATGCTATTTTAAGGGCGCATGCTTGGCCATAATCAATGTAGCTTGTGCACAACGCACATACACTTTGATTCTCTCATCTACACAGAAGCAGCAGTTTTCATTTTTGCAAATCATACATTATTACGATAGATAGATAGATAGATAGATAGATAGATAGATAGATAGATAGATAGATAGATAGATAGACAATTTATTATAAAAGCATACATCTAGCTTACACATTTACCCAAATTATCATACGCCTGTTTAACCGAAGTTAATTTGGGTGGGTTTCTCCATTTCAATGTAACTTCTCTCTTTTACGGCCCTGACGAGAGCGTCGGTCTCCTTGGCTGTGAACCGCTCCTGGCGCGCGTCTGGCAAATCCGCCGTTACAATAGCAATCCGCTATGGAAAAAGCGTGTCTGCTCTTAAAGGGAATGTGAGATGACGCTCTGATCGGTTTATTTCACGTTACGCCCAAACCACACCTATGAATAATGAAGCTACTTCAGACCAACCCATTTTAGATTTGCGTCGGGCGCAAGAGTAATTTATCCCGCCGGGAAAATAGCAACAGCGCCTAAGACCCTCCCACAAAGTTACGTGCGCTTTCCGCTTGACACTTGCGTTTCAGATCGTTAAAATAGGGCCCATTTACTCAAAACTTAAAACGGAAGAGATTGCAATTATTTCATTGGATGCATATAAAGCATTTGATCGAGTGTCCTGGCAGTTCCTGTTTCATACCATGAAGAGATTTAAACTCTACCTAACTTTCTTAAATGGATACAAACTCTATACTCTAATCCACAAGCTTCAATTAGAGTTAATTTATATAAACCAGGGGCGTTCAAATTAGAGTGAGGTTGTAGACAGGGCTGTGCACTGTCCCCATTATTACTTGCCATAAGCAAAGAGCCTCTCGCCCAGCTCATAAGAGAAAGTGCTGTCATAAAAGGCATTGTGACAGGAGGTGAGGAGCATAACATTTTGCTATAGACAGATGATGTCCTACTTAACTTATCAAACCCTCAATTGACAATACCCCAAATAAAAAAAACTAATCTCCAAGTTTGGACACTATTCAGGTTATAGAGTAAATATAGACAAAACTGAGGCCCTGAATATTGGATGCCAAATCTCTGAGAGGGTGATAAAACTGACTATCTTTAAGTGGCCCAAAGAGGGCATCAAGTACCTGGGGATCTATATACCCCCCTTATAGCAAGATCTATATGAAGCAAATTACCCTAAATTAATTAAATGCATCTATAAAGATCTGCAACGGTGGTCAGCAACTCCTCTATCTTTTCTAGGTCGAGTGGAAAGCATGCCTGTAGAAATCCAGAACCTTCTACTGCCTTGGAAAAAAAGCTCGGTGGTTAATGGAAATTAAATCAACCATTTATTCTCCAACTTTCAGAGATAAATTGAAATGAGTGGAGCATATCCACCCAAGAAGAGGAAACGGATTTCTTCAAAAGGTGGGCTGATATTCCAGACATTTTGGCATGACTAGCTCTGTACCATGTTGGCAGTAGAGATGGGACGGTATGAAAATGACCAAAATTATCAAAGTTTTCGGTATTATCGCGGTATTTTTAAAAGTGTGTTCAATATGTTCAGAAAGCACTGACAGCCTGTCAGTGACAGGCCTACACAAGCTGAAATAGTTTCAAAAAGTGTAACAGTGTTTAATATATTACAAAAATATAGGCAATATGCTTGTAAAAACTTTTTTTTTTTTGACAGAAAGTCATCGAGCCAGAAAAGTTTTATGAAGCTTTGAAAACCAACATGGAGGCAAGAATGGTGACAGAGGAAGAAGAGTCCTCGTTTCAAAAGGTGGACATTCTTAACAAAATAACTTGGCCCTCTCCTTTACCTCAAATGTATGGGGAACATGGACTAAGGGAGGTTTGCGATCTTTTTAGTATTGGCTTTACTGGCAAGAAGGCAAGCTTTAGGGATTTCAAAAGTGACCCCAGTCAACCCATGACTACACCACTTCTAACACTCATACATGCTGTTGAAACAGTTGCTGTAAGCAGTGCAGAATGTGAGAGAGGATTTTCTGAAATGAATGTAGTTGTTACACCTTTACGTTCCCTGCTTGAGAATTGAAAATGTGTCCTCTCTAATGTTTGTTAACATTGTCGGCTCACCATTAGCATCCTGGGACCCCACTAAATTTGTTAGAAAGTGGGTAGCAAAGAGGAGATCTGCAGAGCACCTGGTGTGTAAGAAAAGGCAGACTAATACTGAGGTGTTTGCATACCAGCCATTATGGGAAGTAATGAAGTTATAGATGAGTTATGAGTTATAGATGTGTGTACTCTGTACTGTGTACTGTTTTTAAGAATGTGTATGAAATGTAAAATCAAAATTAAATTACAAAGGTAAAACAAATATACAAATAAATTCAAATGTTGATTGTAAAACTAACTAGTGTTATCATCATTTTTATATCTTAATAATAGGCAGTTTGTAATGAGGCAACCACTGGAGCCAGAAATCAAAACTACATACTTGGTTGCCAAGCTGGCAGCTTTGAAGAGTTTATGTTGAGTCCTGGTTAGACTATATGTGTGTGTGTGTGTGTGTGTGTGTGTGTGTGTGTGTGTGTGTGTGTGTGTGTGTGTGTGTGTGTGTGTGTGTGTGTGTGTGTGTGTGTGTGTGTGTGTGTGTGTGTGTGTGTGTGTGTGTTGTAGTAGTAAAGAGAGAGAATGGGAGAAGGAAGTTTGTGTGAGGTGGACCTGGTCACCACAGACCCAAATCTTCTCAGCTGTTGCTACTGTCATATGCTGCACTGTCTCTTCATGAGGCACATTATGTTTGGCACATTGCATGGGTCACTATATCATAACAAGGTAATACAATGTGTAATCAAGTGATGACTGATTAACAGTAATGTAAATGCTAAATGTCCTAATACCTGTTGATGCTACAACAATGCAAAGTATATGCTCTTAACAAACTTTTTTGCATTATTTTTCTGTTATCTCTGTAAAGCTGCTCTGAATCTGTATTGTAAAAAGCACTTTATAAATAAATGTGACTTGACTAGAACTCAGCATAGCGCTTTTTAAACCCTTGCAAATGAGGGGAGTAACATTACTCAATCCTGGATCTACACAGTACTTTAAAGCATTGTGGAGGCTGGGGACTCTAAAAAGGGGACCCTAATAAGGGGAGCGCCTCCAGCTCTAGGGCTGATCTAACAGGGAGGCCTCGTGAGAGTCCTCCGACCTTCCGACTAGTTTTAGGGAGCTTAGTATTCATTGAGAGCGAACCTCAGGTCGTACTTTAAAGCATTTTAATTATATATATGTGTCAGCATTGAAATGCATAGCCTATATCTTCCACAAGAATCAGTAGAAGAAAATAAAAATTATATATATATATATAAAAAAATATAATGTTAAGGTTAATGTTAATGCTAAAAAAGTATTGACAAAAAAATGAATTATCCTGCATGTCACCTGTCGTTGTAGTTCAGTGTGTTTGTCTTTTCTGGTGTTCTATAATAAACATTTTCTGATTACAACATTATTATCTTTGTCTACAAAGAAATAAAATAATGCCTAAATAATGCAAACAAATAACTGGACCACACTTATAAATGATACAAATGCATTTGTCATGGATAAATAAAATGGAATAGCCTCCGCACGGACAATAATGAAATTATTTTAATTAAACCATATTGTTTGGGAAAATAATACAAGAAAAAAAATGCTAATTATTATTAATAATGAATCAATGTTTATTGTTTTTGAAAAAGAAACATAAAATTAGTAGTACTGTTTCAAATAACATAATTCCTGCTTGAGTTGTCACAAATTAATCACCGGAATCGGGAAAGTCAAAAGCTGTGTTGAGCCTCTGGGTAATTTCTTGGGGTAATTTTTATACAAGTGAAACTGCCTAAAGAATGAGAAATACTGTAGAAAAATTTGGATTGTGGGCTTGTTGTCATTTGCTAACTGCAACAATCTCATGTCAAATGAAATGGCTGACTTGTTTAGGACTTGGATGTCAATACATCAAAATAATAATAATGGCCACCTTTCATAAAATGTTAACATTATCATTATATTACTGTTTTGGGGTTCAATCTTTGGTTTAGTGAAAGGTACTTGATGAGGCTGTGGTGATAGTTAAAGGGATACTTCATTCAAAATTAATGTTCTCTCATCATTTACTCACTTACGATCCTAGATATATGATTTCATTTCTCCTGAATAACACACAGATTTATAATCCATATAAATAATCTATCTAGTCCATATAATGCAAGTGTACAGGTCCTCTAAAGTCCATTAGGAAACACTATTTCCATTTGTCTGGTCATGTGATCTCAACAAACATGTCTGTCCACATGAGAAGACCCGCTCCATGTCAAATAAAACCGCTTTAATTCAGGACACTCATATGACATTCCTCATAGATATCATTAATTTCTGTAGATCATTTTAATAAGGACTGAATGAAACTAACCTGTTTGTTCCACAGTATCTTCATGTTTCACACTGAACACTTCTTCAATCTTTATGTCTTCACTCTCCTGTTTAATCAACGCCATCTTTATAATAGTGACACGATCTCAGGTGTTTCTCCAGGAGTTTTCCTGTGTGTTTGGACAAAGTCATGTTTAAGATGAGAATAATTAACAGAAAGAAAAATAAACCCACAGTAAATCTCTGAGTGTGTCTCAATCAGCTCTAGTTCAGTAGTTCAGCGCACTGGTGAGGGAGTCAGTCAGACTGAGAGTTAATGGACTTAAACTGACTAGACAAAAATCACTCAAAACAAGCACTACAATATAATAAAATAACAAATTATACAGACACTTCGTATTTAATGATTTGTAGATTTAACAGATTACGTTGCCATGAAACCATTTGCGATTTGTTCATGAAAGTTGTCATTATTAATCATAATTTTTGTATTAATATCATAAACACGGTTTTGACCGACAGGATTCGTCAGCGCGCGGTGATTCAAGCGCTTTGAATCAGTGAATCATTTGGCAAAGCATTAGATTCAATTGACTCGTAGTTTCGAAAAGCTCCGTTTCTCCATCACCACTTTCCCAAACCCGAATTCGTGTTTAAAATAAACTGACACACGATATAGTGCGCGAAATGAGACGCACCTTTTCTGTTACTCACATTCGTATATGCTTTACTCACACAAAAAAAACGCTATATTGTTACATTAAGCATATTACAAAGATATGTTCAATAATACATGGTCACATACCTCTTGTAAAAACGATCAAATCGACGTGTATCGATTTAAACTCTTTAAATACGTAAAACCACAAACCTTTCTTTAATCGAAACATAACAGTTGCAGGAGCACGGCGCAGCTTTATGATGTCATATCGCCAGACCAAAATAAAAGTCATGTTCATTCTGCTGTCCAATATCCAGAGTCCATAGAAATATATATAATAGATGTCATGGGAATTCATGGTGAAATATATGTTAATACATGTTGTCCAATTATGTGATGAAAAAGATTAAGAATTACTAATTGTTAAAAAGACTGAATGAGTTATTAAAGCACAATTCACATGTGTCAGCATTGAAATGCATAGCCTATATCTTCCACAAGAATCAGTAGAAGAAAATAAAAATTATATATATATAAAAAAAAATATAATGTTAAGGTTAATGTTAATGCTAAAAAAGTATTGACAAAAAAATGAATTATCCTGCATGTCACCTGTCGTTGTACAGTGTGTTTGTCTTTTCTGGTGTTCTATAATAAACATTTTCTGATTACAACATTATTATCTTTGTCTGTGACAGATATCCATCCTGTTAAGCATTTACAATGATTTCATAAAGTCAGCAATAAAATGTTCAATGTCAATGAAAATGTATTGAAGTGTCAATACTTTTTAAAAAAAGAAAGAAGTGTTTCTTTAAAAACAGTAAGTAGAATTCATACATTTTGAGTGGTCTTTTTCCTGAATAAAGGTTTACCGGTAATTTGATTGATAAACATTGTTTATTGTATAATAATAAAATGTTAGTTTATGATAAAGTTTATTATACTTCGTTTTGTCTTTTGTTTAGACATAATCTCACATATTAGTTGTGCTACATACTCTTTTGCTTATTTTTTATTACGTCATCATCAACTGTTAAAGTTCAACTCCAATACTCAAGAACACATATATATTTATTTCGGCGGGGTGATATGATAAGTTGTCAACTATGACAACTTTTGTAACTATATTTGTAATGTATATTTTATTTATAAAGTGCAGTGGTATTTTATATTTGATTATACTTTTTGTACCTGAGTACCTGAAAATCATAAAACACTTATTTCAATCTTATCTTTGTTCAATTGTATCTATTTGCAATTGCTTATTTTTTATTTGTTCTTTTTTAATTACTGAGGGATCAGCTTCTTAGCAAAACCAGCTTTACTGACCCTCGTTTGTAAAGCAGTCTGTGAAATGATTTGCGCAAACATGAAAGCATTGACGTTGATCGTGGGGGAATCCCCGCGTCAATGCTTTGGGCATATTCCCTTCAAAAACAAACTCAGCCACTGCATCTTCAGCGGTTCGGATTTAGGAACATCAAAATGACTGCTGTGTTCCTTATTACACCCAAGAACAGAACACCACAATCGCTTCGACGCCATTCTGCTCCAGCATATCAACAATGCACTATGATGACAGACAGCTGGCTCACGAGCGAGGGCGGGTCTGTGTTGAAACGCTGCTGTCAATCAACAGTCGTGGGAGGGGCGTCGATTTTGTGACGTCACAAAATCGAACGGCTTGATTTGAGACAGGGGAAAAACATATAAGGAGATAAAAAAAAAAAAACACTGGATGGATTTTTATCATTTTATGATGGTTGTGTACAGGCACTGCCAACACACATTTCAGTACAATCAACTTGTAAAAGTGCATGTACCATTATATGACCCCTGTAAAAGCTGTGATTTAGTCGTTTAAAATGCATCCTCAATTATCTTGTATCTATATTTCACATACAGTGTCTGTGAGAAAGAGGATTTTGTATAAGGAGGTATATGGTATAAACACAAGCCTTGACTAGAATGGCCACAATCAGCTCCGGTGGCCGTAATGCGCTGCAGAAAGCCCTCCTTGATTCCCCTGTCTCTCCCTCTGGTCTGTTCGGTTCTGCAGTGAACAGCTTCGCTGAGCTTTTCACAGCGGCCCAGAAGTCGTCACAGGTGAAGCGCCACTTCCTGCCAAAGTGGGCCAGTTCTTCTGCTGCTTCTAGTCCCCCTGTGTCGTCGTCGACTCAGAAGAGCACCAACTTCCACTCTTGCCCTGCGCCAGCCCAAGGCAGAACACAAGGTGAAGCAGTGCTTCCATCCAGCTAAGCACTTCCTGTTTCCCTGGTGCCAGGGGCTCCTCTCTGAGTTAGTCCTGGACCCCAAGGATCCCTGATGTTTCGGGCTCAAAGAGGCGGCGGCCAAGTCCCGTATCCACTTAAAGGTTTTTGGATGACGTTAATCAAATGACTTTTGCCGAGATGGCTTTACAATTTTCTGCTGCTTAACTCAGAACATTAAAAGGATCTTTTCGCTTGGCTCCGGACACTTATAAATGGTGCGAACAACTTGGGAGTTCTATGCCGACCTCGCTACATACACCGTCCGCGGAAGAAACTTCGGATTTATCACTGCTCGTCTTCAAATAATATCCCGGTTGTCTGTACCAACACCCGTGCTTCTGGTAAAACACAGCAGGAAAATCGACTTATCAACTTTGGAAATCTAAGATCATTGCGTTTTGATCCCGATCCCGAAATCTTCAGACTTGCGATGTGCGCTTTTGATCTTTAACTGATAAAGCATCAGTGTTGAATGACATAATCATGGACACAAACCTGGACATGCTACTTTTGATGGAAACCTGGCAGGTGCCTAATGACCTTTTCAACTTGAACCTTTTAACACCACCTGGGTACATCTATTTATCTCAACCGCGTCTTCATCGTAGAGGTGGAGGGCTGGCTGTAGTTTGCCGTGAGACTATTAAAATATCCAAGATCGAGTTTCATGATGTTTCAGCATTTGAATACCTGGCGCTGAAAATGACTGGCCAAATGTCACTGGCTGTAATCTTAATTTACTGACCTCCAAAATTTCCCTCTGACTTTTTCTCTGAGATTAGTGAGTTACTCTTGTCTGTGGTAGTCATTCATCTGTTATTTTGCTTGGTGATTTTAAATGTACATGAAAACACTGCACAATGCAAAGAATTGATGTCTGTGCTGGACTGTTTCAACTTAACATGTATCTTTTGCTACTCACTCCAGGGGTCATATACTGGATCTCATATGTACATCTGGCTTATATAATATTCTTGTTAGTGGCTCTGGTTTTGCTTTCTCAGATCACAAACTCAAACTTCAGTTTTAGTTTTCCAATATCTATATCACCACTGAAGAAAATGTTCACCTATCGTAAGATCAATTCTGTGAATCCATCTTCTTTCTCTGTTTCAGTAAGGGCTTCGACCTTGTCAGAAAGCTTACTATCTAACTGTCCGTCAGAAATCTGCTGGATTTACAATAATGATTTTTCTCAAATACTTGAGAGGCATGTGTAACCCAGGTTACCAGTGGACAGAGACAAAATGCACTTCAAATTAAAAAACAGAGTTAAAGTATGAAAGCTGCTTTCAGATCAAATATAAGACTGCAAACAAATTAATTAATTATATAGAAATGGAGAAATATAAAATATTGAATAGCCAATAGCGTTATCTCCCTTTACATAAGCCTCCAATGAGATCGCATTTTGAATGACGTCATGGAAAATTCTGCTATCGCGGCACTTTTAGAGAGCAGAGCATTCTAGAACTTTCTTTTCTCCGTGAACCTCTGACGCGAGCAGATGCTTGTTTTGCTCCGGGAGATTTGAAGCTCCGAATTGAGTCGAGAACTGATGATTCAGAGAGAAGCAGTTTATGCTCGAGAAAGACATTTTGAGAACGTGTATCATCTGGAACTTCCCTGGTTCTTCCGATGTACATGTAAACGAGTTCCTGAACTTGCTCGTCTTTGAACGGTTGGATTAGAATCACACATCAATTTATTCTGTTCTATCCAGGGCAGAATAGGACGACTGATTTAAGTGCCTCACGAACTTTTGGACTGAGTTTACGAACTGATCTGTTCATTGAGAAACATCAGACTTTTGGACTTTCTGAGTATTTACGTTCAGAGTGAACGAAATTTTGTTTTGTTTTGTTTGTTTCATTTTCTATTGTTTTCCTTACGCCTGTGTGAGGTTATATGGGTACATGTTCAACTAATTGATTAATCATTACAATCTAACAACAAGGTAAAAAAAGAAAAGAAAAGAACATATTCAGTAAATTCAAACTTGTTCTTACCTCATCCTTTTGTTTGAGTATTCATTGCTGTTGCACCATCTCTCTCCCCGGACGAACCTAATCTTTTGAGCCCACTGGTCCGTTAGTAAAGTTGACACAAATTTATCACGTGTAACAGGTTACACATGCTCCTGTTAAAACTAGACTGGTTCCATCTACTCGTGCCTCACCCTGGTTTACTCCTGAACTATGAATGATGAAAACTGAGGGTCGCCGCTTAGAAAGACTATACAGGAAAACTGGACTCATTGTGCACTCTCTGGCTTTTAAAGAACATTTGCTCAACTACCGTACAGCCCTCAACGATGCAAGATCTTGAATCCAAGATCACTGAATCCATCACCAAAGACACTCCTCATACAAGTGACTCAAATGTTAATTTGATGTTATCTGATTCAGCTCACTCAACAAACTCTCTCTCTGCTTTTACTCTTTCTATTCCTGCTGCTTTAAGTGATCTAATTGTGAAGTCTAATTCCACATCCTGCCGGCTTGATCCTACACCTACTGTTTGGCTTAAGATGTGTGTCCTCGAGGTTGCACCCTTCATAACACATGATAAACTGTAGTTTGGCTTCCGCCATTGTCCCAGCAGAATTAAAAATGGCTGCGGTGACCCTGATTTTTAAGAAAACAGGCCTTTACCATCTAAACATGGACAATTACAGGCCAATATCTAATTTAACATTCTTAAGCAAAATCCTTGAAAAGGTTGTGGCTTCGAAATTGCGATCATATCTACATGTTAATGGTCTTTTTGAACCTTTTCAGGATTTTGCCCATCTCATAGCACTGAAACTGCTCTTCTTCGGGTGGTTAACAACATTCTTTTGTCCATGGATTCAGGGTTAATAAACATTGTGATGCTTCTCAATCTAAGCTCTGCATTTGACACAGTCTCCCATGAAATACTGACCTCGCGGCTTTCTGATATCGGCACCACTTGTTCAGCTCTTTCCTGGCTCATATCTTACATCAGCGACAGAAAGTACTATATCACCATACAAGGCTATAGTTCTACCACTGCTCCGCTTACACAGGGTGTTCCTCAAGGTTCAGTTCTTGGCCCACTATTGTTTATCATCTATATATATCCACTTGGTGACATCATATGCAGCATGGACTTCAATTTCATTGCTATGCTGATGACATCTTACCACCAGCTCCGATAGGCCATCCCTGCCTGACTCACTCACTGCATGCAAAAGGGACATCAAGCATTGTATGTCCCTGAATTTCCTCAAATTAAATAATAAAAAACTGAGATATTGGTGATTGGCTCTGCTGCCTCAGTCAAAAGGATGGACCTATCCTTTGATATTGATGGAGTTCATGTTAAGCCTTCGTCATCTATTCGTAACCTTGGTGTCTTAATCGACTCAACTCTATCTTTTGGCTCTCATATTTCTTCTCTTGTTAAAAACTTTTTTTTTTATCTTCGTGATAATGCACGTCTTCGATCTTCTCTCTCTAGCTGATGCTGAAACCTTAATTCATGCATTAATAACATCACGTCTGGATTATTGCAATGCTCTATTTCTTGGTCTGCCAAAAAAACTTATTGCAAGATTACAGTATGTTCAAAACTCAGCAGCAAGAGTTCTCTCCTCCACCAGGCGTTCTGCTCACATTACTCCTCCGCTATATGACCTTCACTGGCTACCTGTGGCATCACATTCACTTTAAGGTACTACTTCTAACGTTTAAGGTATTAAATGGTCTTGCACCTCCATATCTGTCTGATCTACTGAACGCTTACCGCCCTGCCGGGACCCTTAGATCAGCTGAACTTGGTTTATTGCCCATCCCTCGTTTCCGGTTGGCTACTGTAGGTGGAAGGTCATTTAGTGTTAATGTTCCTAAATTATGGAATTCACTACCCCTTACACTTCATAATATCTCATCTGTGGCTACATTCAAGACTCAGCTAAAAACGTATGTATTTCCAATATTTTGGATAATGTGACTATGTGTCCTTATGTGATTGTAATGTGTGTGTGAGTGTGTAAATGTATTGTAATGTACAAATGTAAAGCGACCTTGAGCTACGGAAAGGCGCTATATAAATAAAACTTCTTCTCAAGATTTGAGCAAACATTGCGTTTATTAACTCTTTGCTCTCTGGACGCAGTTTGCAATGGGTAAATACTCTCTGGAAGTAGTCCCCATCACGCAATTAGCGGTGAGTCAGGATCAGTGGTGAGGCACTTGCAGCTCTAACAAACTTCCAGATGTCACCAGATGAGCCCCAACAGTGGCCATATTCAAGTCCAGATTGAAAACATTAATTACCAATTCATTCTCTCACTTAAATGAAGCAAATAATGCAATGTAATGTTCTTATTTCATTCAGTTTTTGTAATTTTATGTATAATCATTCAGTTACATTGTGGCATTTCACAGCAAGACAACATTTTCAACATCCGCTTCTCTCCTGTGCAAGTACTTGTGTGAGCCTTAAGATTTCCTTTTCGTGAAAAACTCTTGCCACACAGTTTACAAATGAAAGGCTTCTCTCCAGTGTGAAGTCTCATGTGAGTGTTGAGGCTACTTTTACGACTGAAACTCTTTCCACAGAGATGACATAACTGTTCTCTCCTGAGTGAATCCTCATGTGGCAATTAAGAGTTACTTTACGTGTGAAACTCTTTCCACACTGATCACGTGAACTTTAATTTTTTTCCAATAAGCGGTTTCTCTCCAGTGTGAATGATAATATGATTTCTAAGATTTACAACTGTTGTACAGCTTTTCTCCAGTGTGAACTCTCATGTGGGAATTAAGGGTGTTTTTATATGTAAAACTCTGTCCACAATGAGAGCAAGTATAAGGCTTTTCTCCAGTGTGAATTTTCATGTGGGAATTAATGTTTTGTTTATGAGTGAAACTCTTTCCACACTGTTGGCATGTGAAAGGCCTTTCTCCAGTGTGAAGTCTCATGTGGGCTTTAAGGTTTTGTTTCTGAATGAAACTCTTTCCACACTGTTGACAGGTGAAACGGCTGTCTCCAGTGTGAATTCTGATGTGGACATTAAGGTTTTGTTTTTGAGTGAAACTCTTTCCACACTGTTGACAGGTGAAACGGCTATCTCCAGTGTGAATTGTCATGTGGACTTTAAGGCTTTGTATTTGAGTAAAACTCTTTCCACACTGTAGGCATGTGAAAGGCTTCTCTCCAGTATGAACTCTCATGTGGACTTCCAGGTTTCGTTTTTCACTGTATTTTTTTCCACATTGATGGCAAGTGAAATAACTGTTCGGTTTGGTCTTTTGAGCTCTTTTTCGTGAGCGAGTCTTTTCCATCTTTGTGGATTTCTCTCCAGTCATGAAATCACGATGTTTCTCATACTGATCTTTCTCTTCCATTCCATTCGGTTCTTGACTCTCCTCTTTCAGTGGCATCAAGTCTAAAGCGAAAAAAGACAAATACAAGTTGAAACCAGTTTAATGGCACAAAACAGCAGACATAAAAACCAACTAAAGGCATCAAAGCCTACTGAAATAAGTCTACTGAAAGAGCTGTCTGCAATCTTTCAGGACTTTCAAGCTATTTTTCAAATTTTTGGTTTTCAAGGACACCATAAAATACATATTACTATACTATACATCAAAAAGGGAAAAAAGTCGGCACACCATGGCTCCAAAAATGTGAAATTTTTTATAATAGACTCACACACAGGTGGTAACGTTTCGTGCTCAAACACTCCAGATTCAACTCATTAGTAGAGACTTCTGAAGTGGGTGTACTATATCGACGAGGACTGGAAATGTAAATGTGTTTACGATAATGCACAAACATTGTGGCAGCAAACTCTCCCGGATGGGTGCAATGGGACTCAGTAGCCAGTTTTGCGCATCCACTGCAGCTGGTGGTTAATGACAGTTTTAATGTGTTTGTTCACCGTGTTATCATTACAGCTGGGCGGCTTGTCAGGCACTTCAACCACAGTGCCTCTACATACAAGGTACTGGAGGCAAAACAAGAACAAATGAAACACCAGCTCATTCAATCGTGCAAAACAAGATGAAACTCAAGCCTCGTGCACACCGGACGATCATCACGCTTAGTCTGGCAGCGCCGCCACTAACTTAGCTTAGCATAATGAATCCTTTGTTGCCAGCTAGCATGTAAAAAAAAAAAAACGAATTACTTCTTGTGGCCTGCGTATTCACGACGAGTACAAATAGCAATGCAGATTAAGACTAGGCGATTTCCTAGGCAGACATTGACTTGGGACTATATCGGGGTGAAGCACAGGCGAAGCACAGGCGAAGCACTGCTACTTGGGCGCAGAGATATCACGCAACACCTGAAATCCCCCAACTTCCGTCAACATACCGGCATGACCTGCACAGAGTATCTTCGCTTTTGGATTGTGTTGAGTTTGAGAAGTTACAGCTACGGTTACAGTTATAGCTCTCTGCGCCCAAGTAGCAGTGCCTGCCTGTGCCTCATCCCAATATAGTCCCAAGTCAATATCTGCCTAGGAAATCGCTTGGACTTAGGCTCAATCCCAATTCTCTGTCTTACCCCTACCCCTTCCCCTTCGTCTTACCCCTAGCCCTTGTCCCTCGAAACCGAGTGGTAAGCGCTAGGGGTGAAAACATACCCCTATGAAATGAGACAACACTTGGTTACGGTTACGTCATCATACATCGTCACTAGCTGGCTGCTACGTCACCAGAGGCGACAAGTGTTGATCACAAACTTCCAAGATGCCGTCTGCAAGTGTGTGTATGTCGATTGCGTGTGTTTTAGAGATATTTTTGCGATTGTCTGCAACAAATCGCAGAAATCAAGGGAGAAGAAGAGGAATACGACACCTACGAACGCTGGTGGATCAGCTTATGGTATGGATTGGTTGCAAACAACGTTATGTTGTATTTAACGTTAACCGAACTAACCAACTAGGTTTCCTGCAGCACTTTGGAACTAAGGCGGCCGCCTAAGCAACACACGCCTGTCGCCTTAACTACGTCGTCAAAAAAATGTATGAGCGATATCCGCCGTGTTACTCTGTCCTGTTTTCTCCCTTTCAATCTTTAAATATGTGATAAGCCTTCAAATCGTGTGATGCGTCTGAACAGCGGCATCTGGTGGTTGAATGTCATCATTCTACAACATCATTTATCCAAAAAAAAAAAAAAAAAAAAACGGCATTAGGATTGCCGCCAATCAACCTGTCGCATCGAGGTAAGATAATTATTCTAAATTATCTAAATTCTATAAATACTAGAACAACCTAAATTCTATAAATACTAGAACAACCTATCAACTGTTCGCTTGAAGTATCTGAAATAATTTTGCGTAATGTATTCTTGTCAAGGCTAGTTGCGTTTACAAAGTGGTTGTCTTATAGCTATAAGTTTGACGATTGCACGTGATTTACTCCTGCATTGTACACAGCAAAATGGACCGAAAAACCCAGCTTAAAATTGTGGGCTTCTTCTTACAACAAAGCAGGCCTACCTCACTATCTGCACCGCCTCCCCCACCCCCACCCCCGCCACCGCCACCGCCACCGCCAGATCCCCCGCAATCCTCTAAACACAGAGGTAGTTGGTGGAACCCGGAGTGGGCTATGGACCCAAAATATGCAGGGTGGCTTTACCACACAGAACACGGTGAGTAGAGTATTATTTATTTTAAATTAAATGTTGAAATATAAAGACTAAGTTATATGAAATGAGTTATTGCATTATTCCTAGGGATGTTTTGCATATTGTGCAGGATGCACCGTCAAAGGGCATCACGTGGCCCCTCTCAAAGGCCTTTCATAGAGGTTTCACTGCACTAACTACAGGCGTGATGCCTTGGACTCACACTTGAGCTCAACCAATCACGTTCATTGTGTGGGCATTGCAGCCCAATCAAGCCGAAGTAAGTGTTTCTGAGTTGTTCAGGAATAACAAACTAGTGTGATTTAATTATTAAATTTAAACTAACAGTAACAGCTTATTGAATGTTTGTTTATTAGGTCTTCCCATCAGTGAGGCATTTCAGCCCATTTTGAATGTGGAGCATGAGGCCATAATTGGCGGCTTTAAATGTCTTTACTGGCTGGTAAAGCATGAAATCGCGCACCATACAAATTACCCGGCATTGCTGGATCTGGCAGACCTCCTAGGCTGCCAATATTTTGCCAAATTGAAGGTAAGAATTTTATTTCATTACAGTGTACATTTGCTGTCACGGACTTGTAATAAAATGAACTATAATTTAAGAATATATTTTCCTAGATTGATCAAAGGACCAACTACAGGTCCCACAGGATTGTGGATGAAATGCTACAGATTCTGGGAGAAGTGGTTGAGGAGCCCATTTTAGAAGCCATTAGAACATCAAAGGCTATTGGCTTGGAAATTGATGAGTCCACAGACATCTCTGTGACAAAACAATTAGATATACATGTCAGGTACAGTAGCGGTCACCTTCTTATTAATTTTTAAATGAGTCATGATGACATCCTGTAAGTGTAACAAAACCAGGATTAGACTATTTTTTTCGTAAATATTCCAGGTATACAGACAAGGAAGGACAGCTGTTCTGTCAATTCCTGGATCTTGTATCCATTCCAGATGGCACGGCCAGAACTATTGCAGAAGCTGTGAAGCAGGTCATAATAAAAAAAGAAATTCCTCAGGACCGCATCTTTGGCCTTGGCACAGATGGAGCAGCAGTGATGACCGGTAAAGTGAATGAATGAAGGAAAAGGACAGTTAAGTTAATGTCGAAACTAATGAATAGGTTGACTTAATCTACAACTTTTTTTACATTTTTATTTTAGGAAAACAGAATGGCACAGCAAAATTGTTGACCGACACCTGGCCAGGATTAGTGTCGGTGCACTGTGCTGCTCATCGCCTGGCCCTGGTATGAAAAGATGCAGCAGAGGAAGTGCCATACATGAAAACTTTCAGAAAGCACCTTCAGGACCTGCACCTTTATTTTCAGAATAGTGCAAACCGCACTAGTGCTCTAAAAGCAGCTGCCAGTGTTCTCCAAGTAGCAGACCTGAAAGTCACAGTAAGTGAAAACATTGTAGGCTACACCAAATTCCTTAAAGAAATATGGATTTGAATGAATTGCCCTACCCCACCACAGGAGGTTAAGGTTAAGGTTAAGGAGGTTAAGCCACTAGGTGGCTATCACAAGAGAAGGCCATTTCAGATCTTCAGAGAAATCTGTCTGCAGTGCTTGCTACACTTGCTGAGGAGGCAGATATAAAGAAGGACCCAGTGGCACGAGGGTTGTACACATACTGTGCAACTTACAGATTCGTTGCAGCTGTTTACCTGTAGGCAGACATCCTACCCTACCTGGCACAACACCCCAAATTGTTCCAGAAGGAAGATGTCAATTTCATTGCAATCAAAAACCATGCAAGTTGTCATGTCACATTGATTTTTATTTATAGAATTAAATGACAGTTTTCCTCTGTAAATGAAATCATGTTTAATTTGCATGTCTATTTAGGTTCTTGTTACTATTGAGACATTAAGAAAAATTAAAGCAACAGGTGAACAGCAACCCGAGGGCTCCTTTCTAGCTCAGGTCAAAGAGAAGGTGACCCATCTTAACATCGATGCCAAAGAAGAGAGGGGGAGACGTGGGGCGCCTCTTTCCAACCTCACCTTATGGGCACGTTTTCAGACACAAGTAAGCAAGCTCAAGAATGAATAAACAATAACGAGTCTCTGAAATATTATCAGCCTAAATTGAAATTCTCTCTCACATCTAATGTTACTAGGTCATGTAGGTCACCAGGCGATGGGTGGTGGGGGGTATTTACTATCTCTCTTTACATAAAAATGTTTTTCTACTTAAAAACTATAATTTCGTTATTTTACTAACCCAACTAATGACTCATCCGGGCTTTCCAATAGGTTGCACGTAAGAAAAAAAAAAGTAGCTTTCTTCCACTTAAGAAGAGCTATGCACTTTTAAGCACTTTTAAGCACTTTTAATTTTAATATATCTCTTTACATAAATATATTTTTTTCTACTTAAAAACTACAATTTCGTTATTTTACTAACCCAACTAATGACTCATCCGGACTTTCCAATAGGCTGCACGTAAGAAAAAAAAAAAAGTAGCTTCCTTTCACTGAAGAAGAGTTGATACAATGGCGTTGGTATTGGTTGCTAAAAAGGGTACTACTTCGCCTATATGGCAATTTTTTGGATTTAGACCTTATGAGAGTGGACAGCCAAGGGACCCGACTGAAGTTGTGTGCAAGATCTACTCATGTGTGATCCGCGCAAAAGATGGGCAGATGACCAATCTTCATGACCACTTGCGTGTGCGCCATCCAGCAGAATATGCCACCTTGCCTGCACGTGCTGGGCCTAGCAAAAAAGCTAGCCAGGGTCAGCAGACAATAACTGGGGCTTTTGCAAAAAGCACTAAATATAAAACAGACAGTGACAGATGGAGGCAGTTGATAGATGCGGTAACTCGCTTTTTGGCCAAAGAAATGGTGTTGTTCAATACAGTGGAGAAGCCGTCGTTCAAGGCC
Organism: Leuciscus leuciscus; assembly: GCF_965113295.1. Taxonomy (NCBI): domain Eukaryota; kingdom Metazoa; phylum Chordata; class Actinopteri; order Cypriniformes; family Leuciscidae; genus Leuciscus; species Leuciscus leuciscus. Next base: position 3,383,379 of record NC_138731.1, read on the forward strand.
ATGCTGCATACCTTTGATAAACAATACGAGCTGCCAGGTCGGAAATATTTCTCCAAGACGGCTATCCCAAACCTTTTCAACGAGGTCAGAAGTAACATCACGAAAGAGCTGGGTGATGTAGAATATTTGGCCCTGACAATAGTCCAGCTGCAATATGATGCCCTACATGTCAGTGACAGTGCATTATGTGAATAAGGAGTGGACACTGCAGTCCAAATGCTTACAAACCAGCTTCATGCCCGAAAGCCATACAGCAGATAATTTGGATGAAGCACTGCGTGAGGCAATTAATGACTGGAAACTACAGGAGAAACAAATTGCCTGTATAACTGCCGACAATGGGGCGAATATTGTTGCAGCCATCCGGCAGTTGAAATGGCCATGGTTAAGTTGCTTTGGGCACAACTTGAACCTGGCCATAAACAACTCGCTTCCGCAACAGAGGGCCAGCACAGACCGAGCTTTCGGGGTTTGCCGGGCAGTCAACACTGCGTTTTCGCACAGCTGGCTAAGGCGACGTGAGCTGCAGAAAGCACAAGTGGAATTGAAACTCCCTGAGCACTCATTGATCACGGTAATTTTTAAAACGGTTATCTAACAACAAACGAATTATTGTTTAAATGATTTATTATGTATTTTATTATTTACTGTGCCTTTACTGACAGGACTGTGCAACACGATGGGGCTCAAAACAGCAAATGGTGGAGAGAATGCTGGAGCAGGAGCAAGCCATCAAACGTGTGTTTGCCCAAGACAAAAGCCGCCGCCCACTCCCCCAGCTGACATGGCAAGACATAAGTGTTCTGGAATCTGTGAACAACGCGCTGAAGCCAGTAGCGGACTTCACAGACATTCTCTCTGGAGAAAATTACGTAACGGTGTCCTCACTGCAGGGCGATGTGTAGAAGGTGTGCTGGAGGAGTCAGATGATGATTCCAAACTGACAGCCGACCTGAAGCGTGTCATCCAGAGGATTATGCGTAAAGCAACACTGCTTGGTCCCAGGTACCTAGGGGACCATATGAAACCTCTCGAACTTCATTCCACAAAATCTGAAATGATGGAAGAGATTGTGAGAGACATTGCTCTGACGCTGACAAGGCCAACACCAGGTCCCTCACATGCTGGAGAAGAGAGAGAGGAACCAGATGCGCCGGTGCCACCATGCCTAAGAAAAAAAAAGTGGTCTTTGGGCAGCCTTCTTGCGAAGAGAGCAGCCACAGCAGCTGCAGCCATGCTCACTGATGAGCAAAAGGTCGAGTCAGAAACGACCATGTACCTGCAGGAAATGGCCATAGATGGGGAAGAGGACCCACTGAATTGGTGGAAAACAAACGAAAAAAGGTTTCCGTTCATGGTAAGATTAGCACGGAAATATCTGTGCATATGTGCTACCAGTACTCCATCAGAGCGGGTCTTCAGCACAGCGGATAGTGTAGTTACTCCAATCCGCAGCTTATTAAAACCAGAGAAAGTGAATATGTTGGTATTTCTGGCCAGAAACATCGAAATTTAAACATGGTCTATGGTGAAAGATATTAGACTTCTTTACGCACTTTTCGCAATCCAATACGGAGCTATTCAATTTTGATTTTGCATATTGTTTTTTAAATGTTTTTTCGTGTGGTTCATATTACCACTTTACAATATTTCAATAACATAATTTATTTTGTAGCCTATGCTATGCTTTGCACGACAAAAAGTTAATTGTGCTGCTAATTATTAAGTGAAATGTAAATCCCGAGTTTCGGTCTGAGTTCTTCTGTGTTTTAATAAATGTGTTATCAGAATCACCTTCATTCCTTGATTTGATTATTTTGACATTATGGCCAAGGCAAATTGTCTTTAAAAGTATTAACCAGACAAAAGTTATTTGACGTTCGCTGAAGTCTGGGTTTATCTTAAACTGCCGCTTCAGTGCACTAGTCACAGAAGAGCTATGTGACAATGAGCAATATTTCCTGAGACACTACAATAGGCTACTAATAATTCATTAATAAGACATAATGACTGCAATGGCATCTGGGTATGATGAGCTACATCTGCTTTACCCAAACCTGTCCCTCCTATCAACAATTGCCCTCACAATACCTGTCTCAAGTGTGAATTGTGAGAGGGATTTCTCTGCGATGAATAGGGTAAGTCCATCATCATCATCATCACTAAATCTTAAATTCTATCAAAATTGTAAATATTACATAAAAGTATAAAATAATCTAAACTTCATTCACTTTCCGTGTTTAGATCAAGACAGACTTGCGGAACAGACTGCAGGGCAACAGTCTGACAGCCTGCATGAAAATATGCATAAATGGTCCACTCCTAAAAGAGTGCAATTACCGAAGGGCCCTTGAATTGTTTTTTTCTAAACCAAGGAGGATAGCCTGTAGCGATGCTAGGTGTCAGCTCGGCCATAAGCAGTGACTGTGATAAGCTTTGCACATTTTGACAGAGGTGGGAAATTACTTGAGTAAAAGTACTTTTCTGAGTTAATCTGAGTTCACAAGTTTTGGGAAGTCCCTACTTAAGACCAAAATGATCAGGCAAACGGTTCATATCTTAACAGTTACCAAAATATCAATCATGCTAAGATATGAACTCCCTTTACCTGATCATTTTTGTCTTACGTAGGGACTTCCCAAAACTTGTGAACTCAGATTAACTCAGAAAAGTACTTCTACTCAAGTAAATTCCCACCTCTGCATTTTGACAATGTTGTTTTGCACTTTCTTTTGCACTTCAGTGTTTTATAGTTTGTATAGTGTTTGTTAAAATTCAGTTGTTGTTGTTTCAGTTGTTATGTTGTTTTGCACTTTTTAGCACAAATATTTTTAAATATTTGTATAGTTTGTTAAAATTGCACATTGCAACTGTTATTTTGAAAAGCTGGTTATTTATAAATTATAAATTGTTATTTAAATTTAATATTTAGTGTTTAATAAATAATAGTTAAATTTAGTACAGAGCCTATAGTCTATCACACAAACAAGCCCCAAAAGGCTAATTAGTTTTGGCGAATGCAAACAACGTGATTATTGAATCCAACATCCAGCCACGCAAGAAAACATGCAACCTACCCGAGGGAATAATATGCTGATTTGCTGATCAATAAACATTTCTGATTATCATCAATGTACAAAACCTTTTTTTTCTTTTTTTTTTCAGGATTCTTTGATGAATAGAAAGTTTCAGAGTTTTCTGAAATAGGAAGCTTTTGTAACATTATAAATGTCTATACTGTCACTTTTGACCAATTGAATGCGTCCTTGCTGAATAAAAGTAGGCTATTACTTTTCTTAATTTCTTTCCCCAAAAAAAAAAATTCTTACTGACCCCAAACTTTTGAAGAGTAGTGTATAATGTTACAAACACTTTCTATTTCAGATAAATGTTGTTCTTTTGAACAATGGTTTGTGTGTGACGTGACATTTTTTTCCAACTCAGCCCATTAATGGTGTGAAATGGTTTTCTTTTCCAGACTGGTGCTCCAAGAAGATACTGTGCCATAAACCCCAACATGCCTATACTGCGCATGTGGTTCGATGTTGAGACTGCGATGCACAGCTTACAGAGGCTTTTGCAAAGGGAGCAGGACCATGGCTGGGGTAATGAGCTTGAAGTACTCATATACACCTATTGGCTGGCACATGAACTCTCTTATCGGGTGGTGTCCCGTGAATTTAATGTACCAAAGGCTACAGTTCACCGTATCATCCACAGAGTGGCCCAGAACATATGGGACAATCTCAGGAGAGCAATCTGCTTCCCTCTAACAGTGGACCTGCCTGCAGTTGGTCAGGGATTCGTCAGCATTTCAGGAACCCCTGCATTCCACAATGTGGTTGGAGCAATCGATGGCAGCCACATATGGATAAAACCAACACAGCGTCACAGATTAGACTATTTGAATTATAAAGGCTTTTACTCAGTCAGCATGCAGGCAATATGTGACTCGGATCGGATGGCAGGTTTCTGGACATTTATGTGGTGTACCCGGGGTCTGTCCATGACACATGAGTAATGAAAAACAGCAGTTTTTATACCGCAAGACGGTATCCTCCAACGGGCTACATCCTTCTGGGTGATGGTGGGTATCCCTCTTTGGAAACTACGATTTGCCTCATCACCCCATTCAAGGAGCCAGTGCAAGGAAAAGTACAGCAGCAATTTATTTACTATCAGTCAAGGGGGCGCAGCATAATTGAAAGAGAATTTCAATTTTAAGGGATAGGCATGACCCCCAACCTCCCCGTGAACCCATGGCATACAATGAAACCTCTGGGAATGACACAAGAAACAGACTGGCTGGCCTAGTTTCAGGCAATGTGCAAGCCCCATGAACATGACAACAGTGTCATATGCATGTATACATTTTATAGTTCTTTTATGTTCACTTTGGTGGTGGATATGAATGCAGATGGTCTTATCTGTGTACTACTTAGGTCTGTTTGCAATAAATATTTGTATACACACTGCATCTGTTTCAGTTATCACTGTTTTGAATGTCATTGATGTTCAGAAACACTTTCTTTGTTCACACAAATCTGTCTTTATTGCCCAATAAAGTAAACATAACGGGCAAAAACATTATATAAAAATATATTTGATCACATAACCATTATCAACTATTAGAACCATAACTTAAATGTCACACACATATAAAAAAAAATTAAGTTCACCAGGCGGCGTGCTTTACACCACTGCATCCGAAGCTTTGCATTGCCTTTGTGATGTAAGGCTTGGATGTAGATGCTCGGTCATGGAAACCCATTCCCTGAAGCTCTATGCACTGTTCTTTAGCTAATCTGAAGGCCACACGAAGTTTGGAGGTCTGTAGCTCTTGACTCTGCAGAAAGTTGGCGAACCCCGCTCTGTGATTTTACGTGGCCTACCACTTCCTGGCTGAGTTGCTGTTGTTCCCAATTGCTTCCACTTTGTTATAATACCACTAACAGTTGACAGTGGAATATTTAGTAGTGAGGAAATTTCACGAGTGGACTTATTGCACAGGTGGCAACCTATCACAATACCACGCTTGGTAATAATTCCACTTTATTCATCCATGACAAACGCATTTTTATCATTAGCAAGTGGTCCAATTATTTGTTTGCATTACAGCCTCCGCACAGACAATAATGAAATGATTTTAATTAAACCATATTGTTTAGAAAAATAATTTAAAAAAAGTACTAATTATTATTAATAATGCATCAATGTTTTTTGTAAAAAAAACAACAACAAAAAAACAATCATTCCTGTTTGAGTTGCGCTGAAGCTGAATGTACACCGGGAAACTGAAGCGCTTCATTAACAGGTTAATAAAATCATTAAACACATCCTATGAGGTTAATCAGATATTTATACCACATAAACATAATATTACAACTTATATCTACACAAAATGACTCGAATGCACAAGTGAACTTGAACTAAGTTACGTGCTGCTCAGAATGTGTAACTCCTGTTGTGGATGCGCTCTTCTCGTAAAAGTGAGCTAAAACACGGGCGAACAAAGAATTCACAACATCCTTTTACAGTCGTGTTCTCATTAAGATGTTATGAAGCCTATATGACAGATTTGCGCTGCACATGTTGCACTTTACTGTACTTTTCTTTTCGAAGTGATTCCAATCATATTTCAAGCACCTCAAAACCATCATGGTGTACAGTGCACATCTGAAGTGTTTCAGCAGAAGAAAACAATTCATTATTTAACGGCTTTAATATATCGGCCTAATTTTCTTATCGGATCGATAACGATAATATTAAAAATGAACATATATCAGCTGATACTGATATAGTTGCCAATATATCGTGCATCACTAATATCAGATACACTTTTTCCAAACCTTCCACTACTCACTGCTCGCAAAACAATAAATGAGAGTGATTTTGACAGGGCTTGAAATTAACTTTCTTTGCTTGGCAGCACTGGTGCTCCCAACTTCAAAGAGTTAGAAGCACCAGCAAACATTAAGGAGCACCTCAACTACAAATTATATATTAACAGATTTATTTTATTTAAAAACACCAACAATCACTGGGGCTTTACACATCCTGTGGCCAGGATTTGATATTTGGTCTTCTGGCTCTATATCATCTCACCCTGTTGATATTGGCACTGGTCATTTGCATACGTCATGTTAATCGCAACATATGTTTAAATTTAGTGAAGGCAAGCTCTTCTTTGGAGATGGTGTATGCGGTGTTAAATTTGACGTTTAGCTCTGCCAGTAGAGCGGCATCGTCCTGGTGATTAAAAGCCTTAATAATCGAACCTGATGAACCTGATTTGTTTGCCACACACTTGTCCCTGCATTTTTTGTGCTCGGCACTCTGTGTTTAACCAAGCTCTCGCGCTTAAAATGTATTGATTCAGTTGTGAATACTGTTACCTGCAAACTCTGTCCCACAGGCTTTACAGTAAACGCAATGCACTGAACCATCAGCATAGCGGAGCCACTCAAAATCTTTTAGCCACGCTCTCCGAAAGCTGTGCGATTACTTTTCAGCTGGTGGATCCACATTAACCACATCACCAACTCCAGGATTATTTGTGACTTTAGGTGACGGCTTACAAAAGAAATCTGTCAGCGTTCGTCTCATCTTCTCTCTTATTCAGCCTTTTAAATTCTGTGCTGTAGTCGGCTCCCTGTCACGTGACACGGAGGCGGAGCGCAGTGAAAAGGAGTGGGAGTGATTGACAGCTAATATTAATCAATCTAAAATCTGCTTTAAAGTTAAGAACGTAAGGATGACGTTTGATTGGTTATGTAACGCTGGAGAGAATGATGGTCCGGCCACCGCGTATCAGTGCACATAAGGTACACACTGTGCAGTCAGGGCTCCAGACTAACTTTTTTTACTAGGAGCGCTGGAGCCCCTGACTGAAAATGTTAGGAGCGCAAGCAGAACATTTAGGGGCACACCTTAAATCCGCTTGCAATGCAATTATTCACATTTTCCCCAAAATAACTAATACTGACAAATTATTTAATAATAAATAGACTTAACGTACAGATATTACAATGTGCAGTTTTATTTTAAGTTCACAGGCTCCAGACTAACATCTGAGGGCAGCAGCACCGAGTTCTACAAAAACATATCTGGTAGCACTGGGGCTGACAATAAAGCACTAAGCTTAATTTAGGGTGTAGATGATTATTTATTTATCATAATGTCTTAATATTAATTAAAAAGCAAACCGAGTGAAAATTTTTTTTATATTAGGGAGTGAAAATAGCCAATAAGCATCCTACTGTTTACAATGGTAATTTATTTATTTTATTATTTTTAAATAAGTGTTTAAATAAGAGTTTAAATAAGACAATTTTTGAAGGATGAACAAAAAATGTGTTGGTCATCACATAAAAAATTACATTTATATATGATAGTTTTGAAGTGCTGGAAAAAGATGAGTAGTACTTGTAAGCGTTTGACTATTTCTGTCACATTATGGTTACAGCTACTACATTAAATCCATGGTGAATGTTGCTGATTCAACAGAAGTGTTTCTCCTGGTTTCCACGTCAGCGCTGTTTGATCTGATATCTATGGTTTAGAACAGAGAACTCTGCACCGAATCGGAATGTTTCTCATTGGATCTCGCAGCGATGATGTTATTAATTCTCAGGCGAATTCAATGGATTTCTTCACTGGATCTCCAGAGTCTGGATCTCCTAGTAACAGTGTCGCGTGATCGAGATCGGCCCGCGACTGGCAAGTTCGGTGCGCTGCGCTGTCCATTATTGGTCCGAACTAATAAACAGTCCGTGAAGCATAAAGGAGTAGCGCATTTTCGTTCCGCTTTCATTTTGTTTGGATTCGCTGCTCGGCAACGTTGTGGTCGCGCCAGCGCGACCTAAATAAATATTTGGTCGCACCGGCAGGAAAAATGGTCGCAAAATGCGACCAATTGGTCGCAGTCTGGAGCCCTGTGTGCAGTAATGGCTCGTTTCCACTGAGCAGTACGGTACAGTACGGTACGCAAATATTTCCATTTCCACTTTCAAAAGTTGTGAATGGTACCAAAATGCAGAACCGTACCGTACCACTTTTTCGGTACCCTTCCACTGGGGTACCTAGCACAGTAATACGGTACTAAAGGGTGGAGCTAGACTCACTGCAGGACGTTGGTTGACAGAGTATCGTCACTTGTGCGTGACACAAGGGGAATGACAACATAAGCGCCATTTTTTAATATACAGTTGAAATATAATACTACTGTTATTGTGTCACGAAATGTAGTTTTAAAGGTTTTTCAGGCGAGAATGTAGTTGTTTAATATGGAAGCTTGTTTCCGCCACAGAATAAAACATTTTAAAAGATAATTGCGACTTTTTATCTCACAATTGCAAGTTTATATCTCGCAATTCTGACTTTATTTCTCAGAATTGCGAGATATAAAGTCAGAATTGCGTGAAATAAAGTCGCAATTGCGTGCTATAAAGTCAGAATTGCGAGATATAAAGTCAGAATTGCCTGAAATAAAGTCGCAATTGCGTGTTATAAAGCCAGAATTGCGTGTTATAAAGTCAGAATTGCGAGATATAAAGTCAGAATTCTGACTTTTTTTCTCGCAATTGCGACTTTATATCACGCAATTCTGACGGTCTTTAACCGACATAATTGCGAGTTTATATCTCGCAATTCTGACATCTTTTCTCAGAATTGTGAGATATAAACTCACAATTGTGAGATATAAAGTCCAATTCTAAGGGGGAAAAAGACGGACTTTTTTTTTTACCTCAGAATAGTTTATATCTCACAATTCTGACTTTATAACACGCAATTGCGACTTTATATCATACAATTCTGACTTTATATCTCCCAATTGCGTGTTATAAAGTCAGAATTGCGAGATATAAAGTCAGAATTGCGTGATATAAAGTCGCAATTGCGAGAAAAAAAGTCAGAATTCTGACTTTATAAGACGCAATTCTGACTTTATATCTCGCAATTCTGACTTTATATCTCGCAATTCTGAGAAATAAAGTCAGAATTGTGAGATGTAAACTCGCAATTGTGAGATAAAAAGTCGCAATTATCTTTTAAAATGTTTTATTCTGTGGCGGAAACAAGCTTCTAGGGCTGTCCCCGACTATGGATTTTCATAGTCGAATCAGAATCGTCATGTCTTGCCTATAGTCGACTAATAGTCGAATCATGTGTATGGGGGTGGAGCTGGGGGCGGGGCTTTAACGTTTCAAAGCCGCGATGTACAGAAAATCACACAAAGATATAGAAGAAAATGTATAAAAACATTTTTGATCAATAAAACTAAGAAATAACATAAATAACTCCAGAAAGGCCACACTGCAGATTTGCATTTCACATGCAAATCAAATTAAATCGGCTAAATTACCTGTGCGAGCAGGCCAGCCTACAGCACAACATCGAGGCACCGAAAAAATAAACAATTAATTTACTAAATTAAATTAGAACAGAATATACCTTTCTAATAAATAAAAATACAAAACGAAATAAATCAGAATCAAGTCACAGGATGAGGAGCAAATGTGTGCAAAATGCCTAAAGTGCAGGGGAACATATATTCAAAACACAAGCCACAAATAGTTAAATTAGATAACCCTGACAGATTAATAAATAAAATAAAAATGAAGAAATTATTAAAATAACGATAGTAGCCAGAATTTTCAACTTTGTCTTAACTGCAGAAACAACAATAAATGCTAAACTGGAGTCGCGTCTTTTTAGCTAAAAATGTTCACAGCATCCAAAAATAAAATTAGAACCGGCTGAAAAGTTTTGAAATCACTTGTACCTGATCGAGAGAACAAATCCTGAAAGTCTTTCACTCTGTCTTTTCAAATTGTGCGCGCGGATAAAATACATTCTAACGTGAAACCCAGTCTATGCGTGAAACATGTTAACGTTGGCCGGCAGAAGTGCGATCACTTTCAGATTTTCCTAATGCTAAATCCAGCCTTGGAAAATATCCTTTCTGATGGTGTACATCCACACTTTAGATTTTCTTATCCCAGACATTGTTAAAGATTTAAATCCTTGCCGCGAAGACGCTCCTCTGTCGGTCACGGATTGAAAGTGAAACTTAAATCTGTCACGGAGTGTTTGGATTTATTCACGCACGTTAAAAAATATTTATTAAAAGCTTCTTTCTTTGCACATTTTTATATAGGCCTACAGCATTATCATAATAGGCTGAATATTGACGTATTGACATAAAAGCTAGTTCTATGTGAAATCAGACATTGAGCGCCCTCATATAGCCAAAGAGGCATGATCCTCGTTTCATAACACGAGATTCGACCGTGAGATCGGTAGTCGAATCAGGCTCCTCCTATCGAAGCATCGAATCTTCGACTATTCGGGGTCACCCCTACAAGCTTCCATAGTTTAAAGCTCAAATCTGTGGTTTATTTATAAAGATTTATGAAAATTTGATCCAGGTTGTGAGATCCAGGCGATCACCAGGTGCTCGGCGCTCATGTACCCCGCCTGGAACAGCCTTTCCTCGGCTAGTCCTTCTAACGTTTGCCGCTGACTCTGACGTCTCTGTAGTGGTCAAATGAGATATAATTCGTCTTGTGTATATCTAACGGGCGATATTTGGTCTCGTGAATCTATAATTTGTTCCCTGACCAATCGTTTTGGCTGAGGGCTAAGTGAAGTTTCATAACTTTATATTTAGGCTATTTAAAGCTGCAGTCCGTAGCTTTTCCTCTTTGTCGCCATCTCTGTTCGAAATCTGCAATTGCAGTTATTTGCGGAATTATCAACTTCACGTGGGTTGTACATCGGCATGAAACAGCGCGGATGAATCCAATGTTTTGAGGAGAATGTGCGGCTGTCAATCACCGCGCCGGTGTGGATACTGATCATTCAGAATCAAAGAATATACTTTTTGGAAGTTTGACCAATATTATAATTTTCAATGGAAAATTACGTCTGAACAAGTAAGTAATACCCACTTTTGTTCTGATCAACTAAGGGGAAAGAAGCATTGCAGTAAATCGCGCTGATTAAATCTAACGATCGCTTATCATATCATGTCAAACCGTGCAAATCATAGAAGAGCAGTTATTTTGTACAAACAAATAACAATCATAGTGCAATGAAATAAACAGTGTATGAACGGAATCCCTGTTATGCATAAACTTGTTATAATATAGCATAATATAAACATCTTACGACAGGAACATTTTCACTTTACCGATCTGATTCAGATCCAATACTTGACAACGGAGGAGGCGGGTTTGATTTTCTTGGAGGTGAATTGCTCCCTCTCATAGCTAGCACAAAATAATTCATATTTACCATAATAGTAAAACGAGAAAGGCACAACAAAGGAAACTCTGTAACTGTGTAAATTAAGCGAACAAGTGCGCTACTGTTACGTAATTAAACTATTGAAATGTCTTACCTGTCTAGCAAAAAAAAAAGCCGTCTCTGCGTCCGTTTTGAACCCCTTTAAAACACGGAGTTCACGCCATCTTTCAAAAGCCCTGCCGATGTTTATGTTTGTTTTCGCATGGGCCGGTTGCAGTCTCTTTTTTTCTGTAGCCACTCAGTCTTTTGGGTTTTACAACTGGTGAATCTCCAGTTGTCACTGGTGGTTGTCGTTTGAAACATTCTGGATCCGCTATAAGTTTAATTATTTCAAGTGCTGTGAGAAAAGGTTATAAATCTTCATCTCCAACATCCTCACACGCAATATAGCCTACTAGCCGGCACTCCTTCTTTATGTGTACAGATGTGACGTAATGACGCAAAGACATGCTCGAATTTCCCGCGGAAATCTACCAGTACCACTGGAATTAAAATCATTATTAAAAGCTAACCGATTTGAATCGAGCTAAGGCAAACAGATAGTTTTGAACACTGGCTGGTTATGTTTTTTTTCATTATTATTATTTTGGATAATTTTTAACACAAAAGAGTTACGGACTGCAGCTTTAACTTTACCGTTGTAACGTTAGACTAGAGCGCTGACTTTGTATGTTTTACTGACTGTGCCACTGACCAACTGAAACCTGGTCTAAAGTCAATGGCGCAATATTTTTTGTTATTTAATGAGCGCGTTAGTAATGTGCGCCTGTAGGCAGGTCCACAACACACATATACTCTGCTTATTACACACACACTCGTTTATTACACACACAGGGACGCGCAGAAGCACACAAACATGCCAAACATGCTCTCTAGAGGCATGTTCAGTTTTTCCGTTCGCAAATTCCGCCATGTAAATAGCGAATCTGCCATAGCGTGAGCGCAACTGGCTTTTAAAGGGAATGGAAAATGACACTCTTTTGCACGTAACGCCCAAAACACACCAAATACACATTAAGAGAATAGGGACAGCCCTTTTAGACCATGCGCCGGGTGCGCCCATCATTAAACTAGCAAAAGTGGATTTGGACGCGCCCTGAGTGCACTTGCGCCCTGCGCTTTAGACCATGTCGTTAAAATAGTGCCCTTTATTTCCACTTGTCTGGTCATGTGATCTCAAAAAAACATGTCTGTCCACATGAGAAGATTCGCTCCGTGTCAAATAACACCACTTTAAAGCTGCAGTAGGGAGTTTTAAGAAAACGTTGATTTGGCCTGAAAATTTGAACAAGCACAACTTACAGGCCACTCCCCCACCGCTCCTCCCTCCACAGCTCCTCCCCCACAGCTCCTCCCTCCACATCTCCTCCCTCCACAGCTCCTCCCCCACATCTCCTCCCCCACATCTCCTCCCTCCACAGCTCCTCCCCCGCATCTCCTCCCTCCACATCTCATCCCTCCACATCTCATCCCTCCACATCTCCTCCCTCCACAGCTCATCCCTCCACATCTCCTACCTCCACAGCTCCTCCCCCGCATCTCCTCCCTCCACATCTCCTCCCTCCACATCTCCTCCCTCCACATCTCCTCCCTCCACAGCTCCTCCCCCGCATCTCCTCCCTCCACATCTCCTCCCTCCACATCTCATCCCTCCACATCTCCTCCCTCCACATCTCCTCCCTCCACAGCTCCTCCCCCGCATCTCCTCCCTCCACATCTCATCCCTCCACATCTCCTCCCTCCACAGCTCATCCCTCCACAGCTCCTCCCCCGCATCTCCTCCCTCCACATCTCCTCCCTCCACAGCTCCTCCCCCGCAGCTCCTCCCTCCACAGCTCCTCCCTCCACAGCTCCTCCCTCCACAGCTCCTCCCTCCACAGCTCCTCCCCCGCATCTCCTCCCTCCACAGCTCCTCCCTCCACATCTCCTCCCTCCACAGCTCCTCCCTCCACATCTCCTCCCTCCACAGCTCCTCCCCCGCATCTCCTCCCTCCACATCGCCTCCCTCCACAGCTCCTCCCTCCACATCTCCTCCCTCCACAGCTCCTCCCCCGCATCTCCTCCCTCCACATCTCCTCCCTCCACATCTCCTCCCTCCACATCGCCTCCCTCCACATCTCATCCCTCCACATCTCCTCCCTCCACAGCTCATCCCTCCGCATCTCCTCCCCCGCATCTCCTCCCTCCACAGCTCCTCCCCCGCATCTCCTCCCTCCACAGCTCCTCCCCCGCATCTCCTCCCTCCACAGCTCCTCCCTCCACAGCTCCTCCCTCCACAGCTCCTCCCTCCACAGCTCCTCCCTCCACAGCTCCTCCCTCCACATCGCCTCCCTCCACAGCTCCTCCCTCCACAGCTCCTCCCTCCACATCTCCTCCCTCCACATCTCCTCCCTCCACATCGCCTCCCTCCACATCGCCTCCCTCCACAGCTCCTCCCTCCACAGCTCCTCCCTCCACAGCTCCTCCCTCCACAGCTCCTCCCCCACAGCGGAGCCTGCCGTGAACGCGCAGGCTAGTAAGCAGGGCCACCGATGACGGCGTATAAACAGTTATGGCACATTCACTGGTAGGAACGAAACATCAACAATATGCTTTACATTGACTACGGCCTGCCCATACTTTGACTACAAACTTGGTCCTCAAATCATTATGTATGTTATATGCAAAGCACCACCCTGACTTCTACAAGAAACCATGCCATACATAATTTGTCAGGCCCGTTTTGAAATTATCTTAGTTGTGTAGTTCTTATAAAATGAAACAAATCAAGCAGGGATACTTACATGTCAAGCAGAAATGTGGCTAACTCAGCATCGGTTTTAAATCCCTTCAGGACACGTCGCTCCCTCCACCTCTGATAAGCCGCTCCGATGTTTACCCTCGTTTTATTTCGGGCTCTGTCTAATTCTTTCTTTTTCGCTTGTATATCGTCATCGGTCTTTTTCCGTTTACCCGTCTTTCTTCTATGAGCAGGTGCCAGTCGAGAAATTGGCAGTTTTGGTTGTTTGTCCGCCATTGGCACAGCTGCGGCACACCGGCCATCTTGATTTTGAACGACAGTACGCGCTGTGCAAGAGAGGGGTGTGATCAGCGCGTACACGAGCTTGATTGACACTGCTAAGACACTCCTCCTGGCTCTGATTGGTTGTTTCTGACCGGGAGCGGTGTATTTCTTGGAGGAGCCAGAGGAGCTTGATTTCTTTCACAGATTATCTGTCTCATATTCTACTGTCAGGACATAATGACAGTTTTAACAAATATGTAAAAAATACATTTTTAAAAAAGTTACCTACTGCAGCTTTAATTAGGACACTCATATGACATTCTTCATAAATATCCGAAGAGGCCGACATTGTATTAATGACCGAATGAAACTAACCTGTTTGTTCCTCAGTTTCTTCATGTTTCACGCTGAACACTTCTTCAATCTTGATGTCTTCACTCTCCTGTTTAATCTTTATGTCTTCACTCTCCTGTTTAATCTTTATGTCTTCACTCTCCTGTTTAATCAACGCCATCTTTATAATAGTGTCGTGGATCTCAGATGTTTCTCCAGTAGTTTTCCTGTGTGTTTGGACAAAGTCATGTTTAAGATGAGAATAATTAACAGAAAGAAAAGTAGATTCACAGTAAATCTCTGAGTGCGTCTCAATCAGATCCCTAGTTCAGAAGTCAGTAGTTACCCAGCAAACACAGAACGTTGGCACAACGTACCCAACCTTCTAACAACGTTTTAACAACATGGCCAAAAGGTTGCTATAACTACGTTGTGTGGTGAAGTTTGTTACAGCGTTGTCACAATGTTGACATTGAACCACCGTTCACGGACATTGCTTATTTTCAACCGCCCGTTGGGCTCACTGTGTTGACTCATTCTTCATCGAGCAAGGATACGTGAGTATTGCTTTAATTTAACCTACCTCGGCTAAATAAGATACGTAATTATTCAAACACAACCTACAACTTAATTTTCTAATGTGACTAATGTAGCCTCACTCGCACTGTTTGGTTTTTCATTTGATTTGTCTGCTATTTAGTCTCATTCGTTTCTTTGCTCCTCTAGATTTGTGAATGTTTCCTGGACTGATTCTGGTTAACAACCTTTATCGCCCGGCTTTCGACTACTGTCAAACCCGGTTTTGTTCATTAAATGTTCTGGGCCCGGTTCCCCAAAACGTTCTTATCACTAAGTAGTTCTTAACCTATTCCTTAACCTCTCTCTTAACGTTATGGCACGATTCCCGACACGTTCGTACGCTAAGTATATCTTATGTAAGTCACACTTTCGTAAGGTTGGTCTGGACCACTCTTAGCTTTACCTTTATCACTGTTGCAGGTCTATATGAAAATTATTCTGAAGTTTTAATACACACAGACAGTTCATTTAGGCTAATTCAAGTGTTTTCATGCAAAGAATAAAATTGTCAATCACACTGATTGTTGTTAGAATCTTAATTATATTATTATTATATTTAATAAAAGAGCGCTTTTAAAGGCCAGTGAAAGCAGACTGTCAGTTAAGTCCTATTCGGACGCTAATATTGTTTCTCATGGGCTCGTCCGGTATTTTAAACATTTACAGGGGTAAGTCGGTGCTTTTAGTGCCGTACGAATCCATAATATCAGTGTTTTTTCTCACCCAACCCGCATAAAAATCCCTGGCCAAATTAGTACCTACTGTTTTTTGACAAACAGGTCGTGTGGTGATTTAATTGCCGTCTGAATCCACATCTCTGAGTTTACAAGAAGAGATTCAAAATCCACTGTTTAAATCCTTTTTGATCACTGCCGAGCACCGTACATAAGATGTAAACTTTTATTACTGAAATGCTGGAAAGTATTTACAAGAACACTATTTCATCGCAGCTCCACCTCAGCGAACAAAAATTTTTGAAAAGGTTATTGTGGCAGCAATATATGTTACAATTTTTAAATATGTAGGCTATGCTATTATAGGCTATTATAGTTTGGATTATTTTTTATAATATCCAATAGTCCTAATAAATGTAATTTCAACTATTTCTGAAGTGCTTCTTTTATAAAGAACACCACTTTCTAGCAGATAACAGTGAAACAGCCCCTGGACAAGAGAATAATTGATTCTCGAGTCATCGATATCAGCAGATTCAGCAGCATCGCCACGGACAGCGCCGGGTAACGTCGCACGTAAGAAGGTTTATCTTAAGCAGCTTTATAAGGTATAGTTCGGGGAACACGCCTAGTAATGGTATACCTTAGTCAAGTTATACCTTACGAGTCTTCGTAGAGCGCTAAGAGACAACGTTATCGGGAAACCGGGCCCAGATCTTTGCTTTTTATGTTTTATTTATTATACTTAAAAAGAAATGTGTATGTTCGTTTATTTATTTATTTTTTAATTTTTTTCACAAATGTATGACTTTTGGAAGTGCAATTTGATTACCATATATCCAGTTTTAATAAAGTTGAATTAACGTAACCTTTTGTCATTTTTACTCTTGCAGGTGTTGATTATAATTAGGCTAATTTACTGATAGCCCCATTAAATAATAAGGATGAACAATATTTAAAAAGTATATAATTATCTAACATCTGACTAATTAAAAATTAACCTCAAAACATAAAATGTTAAATGGGGAATATCTATAGGCCTATCTAGCATTAAAAATAAAGAAAAATTGTCATACGTCGTCTCTCAGTTGCTGAATGTCTCACAACAGTGTTGCTCCACCGTTGCTTCTACGTTGTTACAATGTTGCGAGCACGTAGACAGGACGTTGCCATACATATGGTTGGTCTGGGAACGGCCCCGGGAACGCCCCGTCACGTGATGTGAATTTAGCCTGTGGGAGAAAACATTGCCTTGGCGCTCATTGAAATACACGGGGCAATCATGCCGAAGAGTTGCTGTGTCGTTTTCTGTACCGCCAATAAACAAACAAATTATGAATTTCTACATCCTTCCTAATAAACACACAGAACCGGAAAGAAGGACAGGGACTTGTAATTTTTTAGATTACTGTGTGAGTAGATCCCTGTGTGATATAGTGGGTGTTAAACTCGTATTAGGCAGTGGGCCAGATTTGTCTACATCCCTTACAAAAAAGAACTATAGTAATCCTATAAGATTTCTATAGTAGTGTATAATACTTCTGTAATGTTCCTTTAATACCTCTATAGTACTTCTATAGTATGTCCCAAAATACTATAGTATTCCTATAAGATTTTTGTCCCAAAATACTACAAGATTCCTATAGTTGTTTTTCATAAGGGATGTCTCATTCACATTAGCGTTATCAGCTGAAGGCTTGCTTGATAGGCCGAACCTAGTTGATTGAGTTATAGGCTAATATTACCGCTACAGCTGCCGCGATGTCTTAGAGATTCAACCAGATCACAAAATATGTCTGGAAACGACACCTCCGGCCATTTGGTTGCGTCATTGACCCAGTTTTTAATTAAATAAGGGCAATCATGACCTATTGCAGTTAATTTAGCAATGCACCGCTGCCGGTCGGCAGGCGTCAATGACTCGCAAACTATAGCGCCTTAATTCGAGTTCAGTCTGACTCTATTTACGATAAACGGATTCACTATATAGGGCACGAAATGAGAAGCACTTTTGTTACACATGAGTGGATACGCTTTTCTCACAAAAACACCGCACTTAAGTTTCATGAAGCATATTATAATTACAAAGATATGTTAGATTTAAACACGATAAATGTGTAAAACCACAAACCTTTCTTCAGTCTAATCATAACAGTTGCAGGAGCTCGGCGCAGCTTTATGATGTCATATCACCAGACCAAAATAAAAGTCCTGTTCATTCTGCATGTGTCTAATATCACAAAAGTCTATAGAATATATAATATTTCAATAGATGTTGTCCAACTATGTGATGAAAAGATTAAGAACTTATTACAAGGCATTGGTATAAGCTGGATATCCCCTTACTTGGAGAATGGATAGAAATTGTTAAAGAAATATATAATATGGAAGAATTCCGTAATGTAAACAATCAATGACTGGATGTGAATCTATACTTGCCCCAAAACAGAATGTATACCCCCTGTTCTATTGTTTGCAAAATGTGTGAAAAAAATTCACAGATTTTTAATTGAATCAATATTAAGTCTCAGATGTCAAGGGTCATCTTGTGTAAGTTGCTACTTATGTACTGTAGACTGAATCAAACCGCTCACTTATGAGTGAACACAGGCACAGTTTAGTGTTTCTAAAAAAAATAACAACAACAACAAATCAATCAAAACACATTTTTATTGATCTGAATTATTTTGTAGGACATCAGGAGCTGTAGACCCACATAAAGAGTGTGAGACGAGGAAGACTGAGACAGAAGACGTCCAGAAGGGCTTCCATCAACACACCTGACTGAGAAGCAGCAGAAGAACATCTCATTTTAACCCAGTTCAAATTTGAGTTAAGATCATAAAATGTTTTGCCTTGTGTTTAAAATAATGAATGACACACATCTTCACATTGCATGATTTTGAGATGACACAAGGGCGAGTAAATAATACAGAAAATTATTTTCAGGTGAACCATATTCTTAAACGCAACACATTTTGAAAGCATGTTTTTCAAAAATGCAGACTTCTTGTCTTTCTGTGAATAACGCTGGCATCTAGACTGAATATCACTCAAAATAGCACATTATCAATGTGTTCCTCTTTCTATTTGTGAGCCGAGTTGAATGTTTATACGTATGCTTTTTCACACTCAATCCCCATGTATGCGGATGAGTGTGACACCGTTTCATTCATTTTATTAAATCCGGGGAAAATATGCAGCTCTCGTCTCTCGTGAATCTTTTCCTCCGACTACATGTTATTTTTCTCTCTGGCCAACTGAACATTTCAACCTTGTGTTTCATAAAGTCAGCAAAAAATTTTTATTAAATAAATATATGATAATAATAATTCAGTGTCAAAGAAAATGTATTGAAGTGTCAGTAACGTAGTACTTTAAAATAAAGTTTTCCTTAAAAGAAAAATAAAATTCATAAATATTTAAGTAGTTTAGTACAATAAACCTTAATTATTGTATAATAATAAAATATCAGTTTATGATACAGCTTCATCAAACAAAAATAAAAGAACTCTGGTATAAATGGTTTCTGCACTCAAACATGACTATTATGTCTTTTAGACAGAATCTCACATATTAGATGTGCTACACTTTATTAGACTTTAATATTATGTGCTATATTAGATGTGCATTTTCAGCACATCATGGACAGGAAATGTTTAAACGTGTATTTATGCATTCCACCTATAATTCAAATAGTAATTTAAATATATCTTATTACTTGTATGTGTTTTTGTATGTAGCCTAAATTTCCTAGCGGAATAGGACTTTTATTTTGGTGAGGTGATATGACGTCATACGTTTGCGTCGCTCTTCTGCGTCTGTGATTCGTCTGAAGAAAGGTTTGTGCTTTTTAAAGTGTTTAAATCGATACAAACTGTTAAATATATTTTCTACAGTCTATTAAAATTATTTAATTATTGAATGTAACGTAGTAATGTTTTATCTAACATTAACATTGTTAGTTTCAGCACATAATGGAAAAAGTGCGTCTTATTTCTCTCCCTAAATCATAAATAAGTTTATCATAAATAAGAATTCCGTCAAGTAACGTTAGGGATGGAGAAACGGAGATAAAAAAACAAAACAAAAAAACAACTCGAGTCTGTTTTACCAAATGAGTAAATGTGTTATTAATTTTCAATAGTTGGTTACTTTTTTTATTTTAAATAATATATTCTCATAACCTTAAACAACTGTTAGTAATACGATCCTGAAATATTTAATCTATTAAAACTTTATCGATATATGAGCGCATAATTGTTATTTTAAATTCCGTTTTTCTTGGGTAGAAAGATATTTTCTTGAACTCAGAAGTAAAGTTATTGTGTATGTGCGAGAAAACGGTTTGTGCTAAAAAGTGTATACAGTTATAATAATAATTTTAATAATAATAATAAAAACACGTAACAGTTACAACATCAAGGAACGTAATGCACTCTTTATGCACAGCTAGAAAAACTGGAAGTGGCTTACTATTTAATGTAGTTTATAAATAATTAAACACCAAATATAAATCACGGAAGTGTCAGTATTTAGTTATTATTTTGTCAATTTGTAGTTTTCTGGCTAATCAGGACAAACAGTGAGCATTAGCTATATCATTGATTGACTCCCTCACCAGTGCGCTGACTACTGAACTAGGGAGCTGATTGAGATCTAGTTTGTTTTTATTTTACTTTCTGTAAATTTTTCTATGTTAATATTAAACATGACAAATCGTCCAAACACACAGAAGATCCCCTGGTTCAGCTGAGATTCACATGACACACTATTATAAAGATGGCGTTTATTAAAGAGGAGAGTGAAGACATACAGATTGAAGACAGCGTGAAACATGAAGATACTGAGGAACAAACAGGTTAGTTTCATTCTCTTTATTTGATTCTTATTGAAATGTCGGCCTCTACAGAAATGACAACAACATTTAGAGCATATTTAATGTATTCAAAATAGATTGATCCAAAGTGCTATACAGTGTACAAAGCAGGTCTACACAGTAAGAACAACAAGTACAGGTTTCCAAAAGCTAAAGGATAAAAATATGACTTGCAGTCGTGATAATTAAGATGTCATTAATGAATAACTACTCAGGAACAAGTGAGTAACACCATATTAACAATCTAGTTACTACTATTAACTAACAAGAAACTCTGATTAATGAATTGTGACCCTGGACCGCAAAACCTGTCACATGGGTCAATTTTATGAAATTGAGATTTATACATCACCTGCTGAATAAGAGATGAATTAAATAAAAATATAATATAATACATATAATATAAGCTGAATAAATAAACTTTCCAATGATGTATGGTTTGTTAGGATAGGACAACAACTATTTGAAAATCTGGAATCTGAGGGTGCGAAACATTGAGAAAATCTGCTTTAAAGTTCTCCATTTATGTTGGCAATTGTGCAGCACTCACTCACACAAATAAATGTTTTGTATATTTAGGGTAGGAAATTTACAAAATATCTACATGATCTTTACTAAATATCCTAATGATTTTTGGCATAAAAGAAAAAGCAATAATTTTGATCCATAGAATGTATTTTTGCCTTTTGCTACAAATATACCCGTGCGACATGTGACTGGTTATGTGATCCAGGGTCACAATTAGTAAGTAATAGCGCTCAGTTGAATGTGGTAGTTCACTATTAGCTAATCAATGCTACTATTTGTTTTATGCCTCCCAGAGGACTAATAAGAACTACTATATCCAGAGTAATATCTAATGTGAAAAATGCATAATGTATAATATAAGGTAATGGTAACCCACTAGTAATGACTCAAGTATAACCAAATCCTCCAGAAGGAATTACAAATTATTTGGATCAGCATTCTAAGGTGAAAAGCATGATAATGTCTCGGGATACCCATGGTTCCCTGAGAGTAGGTAACTAGACATTTCGTCGAAGCTGACGCGATGGGGAAACTCCCTTTCTCCGAAATACTGAAGCCTGATTGATGCTTTTTTGCACCTGCAATAGCCAATGGCGTTCAAGCGCAAGAAGTGCTGACCGCGCTGAGTGCCATTGCTTTGGATCTTTAGACTGAACGACCACAAAAGCAAGGTTCAAAAGTTTTTTTTACACACTGTCTCGTTCCCCACTCTCAGGGAACCATGGTTACATTAGTAATCTGAGATGTTCCCTTTCAAGATAGGTCTCTCGACATTGCGTCGAAGCTGATGCGATGGGGAACATATAAAACCCCTGCTGTGTAAAAAAACAACAGCAATAAAACTAGCCGAATCTAACAGAAGAGTAGAATGGGATTGAATACACAGCCCAAGACTCAAGAGGGTGTGGGCAGTGAACCATGCCTCCCCGTATTGGTCACCTGACCTGGTTGAAATACTCAACCAGTCAGTTGGTAGCCAGCCAAGACGGTGCCGGCACCTTCAGCAATGCTGAACATAGTATAGTGAAGGGAGGTGATTGAAGCAACAATAATGTGATTGGTGCATTTATAACAAGACAGCTTGATATGTGGGTAACAATAAGCAATCAACTTAGCAAGGGGATTTATTAAAAACCAGTGAAATGCACACAAAACAGGGCAGGCAGACTCAGCTGGAGCCCTGTCATTATAAGCCAAGCGAGCTGCTTGACAAATGCTGTTCGCAGTTAGCACATAAGAGCAGCAAAGAGCCCGCTTAAGCCCTATTTGAAGCGCCAGTGATGGCACTAAACACAATATTCGACTATACAACCTTTTCTAAACCACTCACCATGGAGAGGCGTGGTGACGAGTCTCTCAGTCATCCAATGGTAGCTCATGAAACTCCCGTTGCACAGACAGAACATGAGGTGCAAAAGAGGAATTTCAAGATTATAAAACTTAGCGAAAGTATTCAGTGAAGACCATCCTGCTGCTAAGCAAATGTCCTGAATGGACATACAGTACCTCTTGTCCAAGCCCGAGATGAAGCCAAAGTCCTAGTGGAGTGGGCGCGCACACCAATAAGGCATTCAGTCTCCTGAGAAATATAAGCTAAGTGAATGGCTTCCACTATCCAGTGTGAAAGCCTCTGCTTTGACACTGAATATCCTTTCTTAACACCCCTATAAAAGACGAATAGCTGTTCCGCCACCCGAAATAAGCTAGTTGTGTCCACATAAGTGTGCAGCTCTTTTGCATGTTCACTGAAAGACCAAGATGAGCTAGGTGCGTGAGAATTATGCGCTTGTGTTTCTCCAGCATCTGCTGTGATTGGGTGATAATGAGCTAATCGTCCAGGTAGTTCAACATGCAACATGCAAAAGTCTCAAGGGGGAAAGCGCTGCATTTATGCATTTTGTGAATGTGTGGGATGCCAAAGCCTGCCCAAATAGCAGAGCTTTGAACTGATGAGCAACCCCCTCGAACGCGAACATCAGAAAACCCCTGTGATGAGGAGCTATGTGAATGTAAAAGTACGCATCTTTCAAATCCATTTCTTTAAACTAGTCCCCATGTTGAATATGTGCAAGGATCTGTTTTACAGTGATCATTTTGGATGAGCGTTTCGCCAAAGCTCGGATTAACGGTCTTAGATCCAAAATGGGACGCAAGCCGCCGTTGTTTTTGGGAATGAGGAAATCGTGACTGTATAGACCACAGTCTCGTTGGTCTGGGGATATCAATTCTACTGCCTATTTGGTCAGGAGAGTCTGGTTTGATATGGTTTATCTGCACTTATGCTGCGTTCACACCGGACGCGAATAGCGCGTCAAATTCGCGTCTACCGCGTCTAGTTTGACGCTTGACCACATGTGTACATTCGCGTGTGAAGAGCGAGATTGACGCGCGACAAAACAAAAGTTTGAAGCGACATTTACGCGCGTCAGAGGCGAAAGTTTCGAAACCCGTTGGCGGCCATCTTTTTTAGATGTTTATCGAGCATTAGCATTAATCGAGAGAGTCACCGCTCGTATATGCTCTGGAGAGCAGAAACAGCTGCGTAGGGGACATCGTCGCTGTACTCGGGTCCACCAGACTCTCCGGAGGGTTTCAGGAGTTTCACAATTTGGTCCAGGACCTAGGTTTGGTGGACCTAACGGTGAGGACGCTGACGAGGACAGCGTAGGCCGTATAAGGCCTCGGCCTCGAGTGGTCGCTGCCTGACGAGCCCGCGCTGTACAGCCCGGCGCGAGGTTCACCCTCGCCCGCACCCACCTAATCTGTCATTTATTTTTGTTTTGATAATAAATGGAGCCAGCCTCCAAAAGTGAAACCTGTGATTTTTGTTTTAGTTTGTATACACTAAATTGTATTTGTTGTCTTCACATTAGATTAATAATGTTTCATATAGATATGGAATAAATTGCATTCAATACAAAATGAGTATCTCTCATGTATTGAAATCGAGTTTTTATGTGAAAGATTTGCTTTGTTGTGCATTTTAGTCATATTACAAAATAATGTATTGACATAAACATAAAATAACATTATAAACTGTCACTTCACCACGTGACAGCAGCAAGCAGCTGAAGCAGGCTTCTGATTGGTTAACGCGGCGCGAATTGACGCAGAAGTTCAGATTTTTCAACTCGGGCGGCAGACGCGAATTCGCGTCAAACACGAGAATGCACAAAAAGCACTACATAAAACATTCCGCGTAACGCGCTTAACGCACCAGACGCTCAATTCGCGCCATTCGCGCGAACTTGACGCGCGAATGAGGCGTATTCGCGTCTACCGCGCCGCGCTCTACGCCTCATTCGCGCCGCAGGAATTTTTTACGCGCGTAACGCGTCTTTGCATTGACTTAACATTGAAATCACTCGCGCCTGACGCGCAATTCGCGTCCGGTGTGAACGCACCATCAGGCTAACAACTCATTAACAACAAATTTATATTTAAGTATTTCATGCATAACAAAGAAATGCATCTATTCAACCTTTAGTACATGAGGATGAGGAAGGTATATAGACTTTAAGTCACATAATTTTCAAATGCATAATAAATCAAATGCGGTGACATTTGTCAACCTCGAAAAAATGAAAAACAAAAAGTGCATCCTCAAAAGTGCATAGGGAATAGTTGAGATTTCTCTGAAATAATATAGTTTAACATAAAATAAATAATAATAATAAACTTAAAATGATTTCCAATTTGCACTACATTTACAATTTACACATCTTACCCTCCTCCAAAGTACATATCTTTTCACTTGCCTCTGTCGAAAACCGGATCCTCTACCACGGAAAAATGTTGGTCATCAAGGACTATAAAGTCCATTACTTTATTGTTTATAGCTTTAGCCTTTTCGCTCTTTACAATTTTCAAATGCCTGCTGAATGGGGACATCGATGCTCCGTGCGCTCGTAGCTGCTGCCGCATCTGCTTCATATTCTTTTAATACAGCTTCGCCGCGATGATGACCTTTCAAGTGAGATATAAGATTTGTTGTGTTAAAACTTGATGCCTTTTTTCCTCCTCTCGGAATCCTTGCTAAACATGTTCACAGATGATGACGTAATGAGTGTGAGCCGTGACACAGTTTTAAAGGTGCAGTTACATGCACTCGGAAAGCAAATAAATCTTGGATAAATCAGACTGATGATTGATTTACCAGCAAGCGTACTTTATCGGATCTAGTTATCGGATTTCATTCATTTATCGGAGCAATAAACATTACGTCATTTTCACCCATATCGCCCGATAATTTATTTGTCCGATAAATATTGTGCATCCCTAGTGTATATTGTTATATTCTACTTTGTTGTGCTGTAGCCTACAGACACAGTTAATACACTTAAAAGTCCAGTTATGAACGACAAGGATAAAAGGATGGCCGTGTTGGAGCCGTAATGCGCTGTAGACGTGTGCAGTGTAAATAAGGGGTAAGCCGTTAGGGGTATCGAAATTAATCATTTCTACGATGCATCGCAATGCAGACGAGGACGATTCGGTATCGGTTCAGTAATAGATCATAACTGATTATAATTTGTTGCAAATGTTTCTGATGTCATTTGTCGCGTACGTGCTTTGTCGCGGTAGCATACAATGGCAGAGGTGAGGTGAGACGCGAGTGCGAGAAAATAAAAAATGCTCCAACTACTTTAAAAGCCTACATCTGGCCACATTTCGGCTTTATGAATAACCTGGTAAGCTCGACCTGCAGAAGACACGCGCTGTGTGCGCTCATGTCACACACAAATAGAATTTGCAGGAGGTAATACCACTAACTTGATAAATCACGTTAGCCGTTTTCACCCCGAGCTGTTAACGCCTGGCAGTCTGACTGCTTTAGAGATGTGCGGATGAGCTCCAACGTCACCCGAATCCGCAGCCAAAAACAAATAATCCACCCGCCCCAATAATTTTCTCTGATTTAAGTATCCGCACCCGATGGTCAAATTACAGTTATTCTGTGTTGTTACGCATGATTATAAATGGATAATCGTCACCTTCAACTAGTGATGTATGTCTCGAGACCGGTCTTGGTCTCGAGACCGGTCTCGAACGACGACACAACGTTCGATAATGCAACATTATTATCTGCAATGGAACGGATTGAAGCGCGCGTCCGAGTGAAGACAGTGCGGCGTGTGCGCGAGCCACACCAGAAAACACTTTATCCGCGCCACTGATCGCCGCGGCAACGAGCACTTTGATCACTTGATTGAAAAAACACATATCAGTGACATGATGGGTTTTAACTTCATTCAGGAGATTTTGGGTAACTGCACAACTGACAGATGACTTTGAGCGCACCGCCAACGGTGTGTGTGTGTGTGTGTGTGTGTAACCATAGCGACAAAACGACCAACTTTCGGATCCTGCACTTAAGCCTATAATTTCGTTTTTAAAAATTGAATTATGTATTTAAAAGTTGCAGAATGGATTCATTTGGAGACTCCGAAATCGGCAGAGATAGGCAGGCATTTGCTTAGATGAATTTGTGACTTTGATATCTGTGTGTGTGTGTGTTGTTTGATTACAGTATTGTATTTAAGATGGTGTTAGACTAAATAAATGGTCTTTTAAATATCATATGCATATCTCCGTTGAGTTGACTAAACATTAGGCCTAATCCAAGTTTATAATTGTGTATCTTTAATTTGATGTTACGATTTCATCTACACATTAAGTATAATTTCAATTGGTTACATATTTCTCATTCTTTGAACAGTTGTTGGAGGAGCAAGATGGTGTTGGAGGTGTTTGATGTTTTGTCAGATGAACCAGTCAGTACCAGTCATGTCAGTCCTCAACAGTACACAAAAGTTAAGGGAGTCTCAATCCTCTAATAGTGCAGTAACAGCCGTCATGCAATTGCTACACATAGTTGATCTCACCCAGTCTGCAAAAACATTTACAGTGAGCTCACAGTCACACACATGACATGGTCTGTCTCTGTATTGTTCTGCCTGTGTAGTTGAAGTAATACAGTCTAATATTGAATGTAAACTGCGGCTGAACCCTAGTATGCTGCTGTTCTTGAATTCATACTTAGCTGAGTTGCTTAGCTTCAACGCTAGTCTGTTTTTTTTCCCCCTCCGGTCTCGACTTGGTCTCGGTCTTGGTCTCGACTTGGTCTTGGTCTTGACTTGGTTTGTCTTGGTCTTGGTCTTGGTCTTGGTCTTGTCTTGGTCTCGATACCCTCTGGTCTTGGTGTCTTGGTCTCGGTTTAGGCGGTCTTGACTGCAAGTCTACCTTCAACAGCGGACTCGGCGACAGTTGATGCGCGCATCTGTAATGATAACATAATACTGTGATTAATGAGCGCTGCTTTTAAATGAACATTTCTTTAAAACAAAATTTATTTGACAGATTTTCATTTTCTTAATGGCATAAACAAGCTTTACTCCCTTGAAACTTAAACTGGAATGTCATTGTTTCTGTCATTGCGACTTCCCGAACAGGCGATCACACACATGCGTGCACACATCACTTTTGAAGTAAAATTGAAAATTGAGGATGCAGTGCATCGTGATATCGAATTGAACTGAATCGATGACATGATAATTGTAATCGAACCGAACCGTGAGACCAGTGTCGGTTCACACCCCTATAAGCCGTGCAGAATTACATCTGCCCTCACGGCCAGAGCGTATGCCGCGAATGGTCAAGCTGGATCCGCCCTTCATACAATGGCCCTTTAAGTCTACCAGGCCAAGATCCCGCACCATGGTTAAAACTGGTCCTGACTCTGTGGCCTTCCAACGAGCTGCACAGCATGACTGACCTTGCCCTGTGTGCCACTAATAGCGTCTGGCAGCAGAGTTGCACGCTCAGTCATCTGAGCTTCCACTGCCTGCAACGTCACTTGCAATCAACATAATTAAACCGGAAATACAGTAGTTTCCACACAGACACATTATGTACTTCCTTCTGCCTCAGTTTGACAGAATACTTTAAGATTCCTGACATCAACTACATGTCCAAGGAAGGAACATACGTCATTCATTTCAGTAAAGACGAAGTTAAAGGGGTTCCAGAACATCGATTCTGTCCTCTGAAAACTCAGCCTTCTCTAATCTGTCTATGGCTTCAGCAACGTCTTAGTCCTCCATACACACGCTAGAAATGTTTAAACAGTACTCATACAAGCACTGAAATCATTTCCCCAAGTTTTATGTCAAAAACTAACAAACAAATACTACATTTTCATATAAAGTTTTGACAATAAAAATAATTATATGTATTTTCTCTGCTCCATAGACAGATAAGGAACTCCTGTACACTATCGTTACTTGCAATTAAAATGAATATTTATTAACAACATTTCGGTCACACGACCTTCATCAGGAATATACAAATGTTCAAATTCATCTCTTTTAAGATAAACACATGACCAATCAACAGAGCTCCATCTGTAAACAATTAAGCTCATTGAGAGTACATAATTAACACCACATCATAAACAGTTACAAAATGTGATAGTTACAACAATCAGCAAAGATCCCCCTGTAGGTTAAAAGATTGAGCACACATAATCAACACGTCGTCATCAAATAGTATCAAATTGTAATTCTAAACAGTTACAACAATCAGCAAGGCTCCATAGCCACTAAAACTCATTGCGAATACATAGTAGAACAAACATGTCATTCAAAACAGTTACAAAATATCACTATAACATTTCATTAAATAATGCTTCGTCGTTCATACCCCTAGGTGATAAAGTTTCAAGGGTGTAAATCCCAAAAAGTTTGCGTCTCTGTAGGAGCAATTCAATGTCACCCCCTCTAGGTGGCAAACTTACTTTTTCAATCCCACAAAAGCGTAAAGAGGTAACATCGTGATTCAAAGTTAAAAAATGTGCCGCAACTGGATAATTCATATCTTTTCTTCTGATGGAACGCTTATGTTCACTAATTCTTTGTTTCAATTGACGTGACGTTTTTCCCACATATCCTAAACCACAAGGACAACGGATCAAATACACAACATGAGTAGAAACACAAGTAATCACAGATTTGATGTTATATTTTTTACCAGTTCTAGGATGACAAAAAAATGATGTTTTAAATGTATTATTACACTGAGCACAATTCCCACAGCGATAATTGCCCTTCTGTATAGGACTAAGTAAACTCGGAGATGCACGAGGACTAACGCTCTGAAAACGAGCATGTACCAAGCTACAGTATCTTTCAAATTCCTAGCGCGTTTATATACAATCAAAGGAGGATGCCGAAAAGGTTCTCTCAACTCCGGATCAGAAGACAACAAATGCCAATGTTTTTTAAAAATCGATTTTATCATGTAGGACTTAAGTGAATGCGTTGTAATACAAGTAAAAGAATACTTTCTTGCTTTTTTTTTACTTCTTTTTTAGCAATTCAGACCGTGTCTTTTTAAAAGCTGTATTAAAAGCTTCATCAACCCAATCTGAAGGGTAACCTCTATTCAAAAATGTATTTTTCATAATATTCGATTTCTCAATAAAGTCATAATCAGAATAACAAATCCTCCTCAATCTATAGAACTGACTCTTAGGCAATCCTTTTTTTTTTTTAAATCGGATGAAAGCTGGTAGCGAGTAAAAGTGTGTTACGATCAGTCTCTTTTGTAAACAAAGTTGTAATCAAACTGCCTTCGTTCTTCTGTACCCACATATCGAGGAAGTGTACTCTAGACGAATTAATTTCAGAGGTAAATTCCAATTCGTCCACAAAGTTATTAAAAAATGTCACAAATTCTTGAGCCTCATCATGATCACCCAAAAAAATACAAAATATATCATCAATGTATCTATACCATTTGATGATCCGTGAATAGAAAGGATTATTTTCTGTATTCAATACATAACTCTCCTAAAAAAAAAACATGAATAGATTGGCATAGTTGGGGGCAAAATTTGAGCCCATTGCTGTACCACTTATCTGAAGAAAAAAATCTTTATCGAATCTGAAATAATTATATTTCAAAAGGTACGAAGCCATCTCGATGATAAAGTCTGAAGGTGGACTAGAGTCCTCACGTAACGAAAGATAATGTCTGAGGGCAATAAGTCCTTTATCATGTGAAATGTTGGTATATAAACTTATGTCCAAAGTTAATCATAAAGAAATGTCCGGTAAATCATGTAATTCAGAAATCTTATTGATGAAATCAGTAGAATCCCGAATGTAAGATGGTAACGAATAAACAAAAGGTTTTATTAAAAAAATCAACATACTGAGATAAAGGAGATAAGAGAGAATTAGTCTGTGCCACAATCGGACGATTGGTGTCCTAGATGAACCCGACTCTGATTTGGAGAAAAAGTACCGTAATTTCATCTGTCTAAAACATTTGAACAGATCCACTTTAAGACCAAAACAATTAACACCACTAGTAGGCACAAAAGATAGTCCTTTAGATAAAAAAGCAGTTTGATCATCAGATAGTTCCTTTTCAGAAATATTGATTACTGTCTCTTTGAGAAGCTGCGAGTTCACGGTCGTAAACTTCTTAGAGGCTCTTGAACCTCTTCGACATTTCTTCTTTGTAGTCTCCGTGGAGGGGCTCGTCTGTCCAAAAAAGAAGTCGAAGCGTGTGCTCTCGAATCACTGTCGATGGTAAACTCACTCTCAGTGGAATCACTCTGTCCGTTAAAAAAGGGCGATCCATTTCTTCTCGTCCGATTGCGAAATCGAGACGTAGCTCCAGATGGTGCGTTGGCCTCTCGGGTAACACCGTCTCTTATGTCAGGCATAGTGGCTGGTCTACTGTCCCATGGGTAAACCTCATTCCGAAGGTAATCCTCTGTATCTCGTTTGTATTTCTTCAACTTAATTTCTTTCAAATAATCTCGGTATTTCTCAGTAGATGACTTGATCGAGGAAAGAAGGGAGTCGAAGTCAATTTGGGAAGTAGATTTGATCTTTTCTTCGAGTAGGACGATTTTTTTCGTGGGTCTCTTGAACATCAGCAGATACTTGTTCCACAATCAGAAGCATCAAATCCATAGAACACTTGTTAAGAATCTCGCTCCATCTCTTTAAAAACAGTTTGTTCTGTTCGCACAATGTTGGAGGTTTGGGAATTCTCAGACCGCGTGGGATTCTCTTGTTCCTCCAATATTCGCTCAATGTAGAACCATGCATTTTTAGATGCATTTCATTATGGTATAGTCTTTCAAGTTGCACCCGGTGTTCCTCTGCTCCATAGACAGCATAGTGTCAGGGTTCTGTCACTCCTGTCTAGTTAAATTCCTGATTTTGTGACAGAGCTCTGACACTCCCGGTTTTTGTCTCGTCTTTGTCTGAGTGTGCGGTTTCGAGCGTGCTCGAGCCGTGCACTCACTTGTCTAACTGCCTTGTTACATGTGCGGGGCGTGGTGTTTGGATCCCGGCACATTGGTCTAGTTTGGTTTCGGTTCTGTGTCGGGATTCAGACATCCATGCTCCGCGTGTTTGTCGTCTGTTGTGAGCGCACAGGATGAGTCTTGTTTTGAGTAGCACACAGCTTGTGTTTTACACTAGCTGTGTGCTTTCATGTTGTCATGTTCTGTGTGAACATGTGGCTTGTGAGTCCTCATATGCTGCATGTTCATGTCTCGTTCTGTGTAAGCACATGGCTTGTGATTAATTTTACTGGCCATGTGCTTGTGTTTTGTGTGAGCACATGGCTTATCGTGTGTTTCCTTGTGCAATGTGCTCTCCTGTCGATTGTCTAACCCTGTCCACCTTGTTACCTGATTATTGATTCATTTACCCCACCTGTCCTCCCTCGTTACCAGCTTTGTTTGCTCTCCCTATTTATTCTCCCTGTGTTTGCAGTCCTGTGCTGGTTCGTCGTCGTATGTACACTGTGTGTTTCCCTGCTGTGTGCTTCAAGTCAAGTTTAGCCAAGCCAAGCCAAGCCAAGTCAAGTCAAGTCATGTTTTCCC
Source organism: Leuciscus leuciscus (assembly GCF_965113295.1). Lineage (NCBI taxonomy): Eukaryota > Metazoa > Chordata > Actinopteri > Cypriniformes > Leuciscidae > Leuciscus > Leuciscus leuciscus. Next base: position 3,415,595 of record NC_138731.1, read on the forward strand.
CTTTGGGGTAGTTTTTGTTTGTGTTTTATTATTAAATTAAAAGCCCATCGACTCTGCACTTGAGTCCTCGCTTCATCCCTCACCCACAACCCTGACACATAGGGTACCTTATTATCCTAAGTTTTGAGATTTTGATCAGTTGTTGAGATCTATCGGTTAAAATTTACAATCAAAATTTGGTCCGATTTTAGCATTGATCTGAACAAAAATGGCAGACAGGCTGAATGAAAAAGTAAATCCACTCTCTAACGGTAGGTGGCGCTTATGGAACAGCAGAAAAAGAGCTGTTTTAATCTCTCTAAGCTGCGCTTATAAACACTATTTTAGTAGGCAGTACACTGAGGGAAGACTTTCAGTTTGGTGTGTGTTACTCTGTACCATTAAATACGGGTTAATTTATATTTGCTTTTGTTTTGCTTTAGACCTGATGCAGCTGAAAGAGGAGAGTGAAGAACTGATGGAAATGGAAGAGAAAAATCTGCATATGAAAGATTGCGATTACATAACTGGAGAAAAATCTTTTGGTTGCTCAGTAACAAAAAAGGTTTCCTCACGAAAAGGAGCTCTGAAGACAGAAAGTGATTTCACCTGCCAACAGTGTGGAAAATGTTACACTCATAAAACAAGCCTCAATGTCCACATGAGAGTTCACACTGGAAAGAGACGTTTCACCTGCCAACAGTGTGGAAATAGTTTTACACATAAAGGACACTTTAATGTCCACATGAGAATTCATACTGGAGAGAAATCTTTCACCTGCAATCTGTGTGGGAAAAGCTTCTCACGAAAAGAAAATCTTAAGACTCACATGATAATTCACACCGGAGAGAAGCCGTTCACATGTGATCAGTGTGGAAATAGTTTTACACATAAAGGACATGCGAATGCCCACATGAGAATTCACATTGGAGTGAAGACGTTCACTTGTGATCAGTGTGGAAATAGTTTTACACATAAAGGACATGCGAATGCCCACATGAGAATTCACATTGGAGTGAAGACGTTCACATTAGGGCTGGGACAACGCGTCGAGGTCATCGATGACGTCGACGCAAAAAATACGTCGACGCAAAATATGCGTATCGATTCGTCGACCTGTTTTTATTTCTCCAAAAAACGTTTGCAAAACGTTTACCTTATGTGCGCTGAATATACGCGATGGCCGGATCAACATTCTGTCCAACGTTATATAACCAATCCAGGGGTTTTTCTGCATTGATCTTTTTTTTGGCGGCTGTCAAATCCTTATTTGATCGGTGAGTGATGTAGAATAGAATGACTGCTGGGGCGCGTACGAGAGAGAGCCCCGGCCGCGCGCGCGCACTCTTTAAACAACACGAGCGCTGCTTGCTCTCTCTCTCCCTCGTGCATATTAATCAAAATCATTAAACACGATAGAAAAAGGGCGAAACACCAAAGTTTCACGCGCGCTCGCGCACTCACAGTCTTCAAACTACACGAGCGCTGTCTTGCTCTCTCTCTCCCTCGTGCATATTAACCAAAATCATTAGACACGATTTTTTTTTTCTCCATGACAGGCTGCTGGCTCCCACTATTAATTTTTATTTATTTTTTTTGTTGGAAAAGCACTCTCTGTATTAGCTTAAAGCCCTCAAGTTTACATTGGTTACTGTATTCTTTCAGTTGCTCTAAACAAGTATTTTGGGTGACCTTTTAATTTTTTTATTGAATGCTAGTCATCAAGTTGTTGTTATTTTCATCTGAAAGAACTTTTTTTCAGTAAGCTAGGCCCTATGTGTTCAGTAAGCTTGTTTCAGTAAGCTATGTGTTTTCAAGGCTTTAAGGTTTTATTGAATGCTATCTCTGACTAAGAATGCATTACTTTGCACTTGTATAGTCTTTTATTTTGTCATTTTAAGAGCAATAAACATATTGCAATGTTAAGGAATTCATGTTTTTTCATTCAGATATGTAAATCAACATGTATAAATTGTTAGTAGTCAATTAATGAGGAGATAATCGACAATCGAAATCGAATCGGTCCGAAAAAATTAATCGTTAGATTAATCGATGCATCGAAAAAATAATCGCTAGATTAATCGTTTAAAAAATAATCGTTTATCCCAGCCCTAGTTCACATGTGATCAGTGTGGAAATAGTTTTACACATAAAGGACATGCGAATGCCCACATAAGAATTCACACCGGAGAGAAGCCTTACAGGTGTCCTCAGTGTGACATGAGTTTCACATATCTTAGAGACTTGAAACATCATTTGCAAATTCATTCTGGAAAGAAACTTTAGCGTTCCGAGTGTGACAAGAGGTTTAGGAAAAGGAGCAATTTTGAAAACCACCTGCTTATTCATTCTGAGGGAAAATTATTTAATTTTGATCAGCATTAGAAAAAACTTTTGCCATCACACAGATACACCTGAAAAGTCATGCCAATGTGAGAAGAGTTTTAAATGTGTGGAAAGATTTTCAAATGACTCAGCATATTCAAAGGTGAACTACGTAAGATTTATGTTATAATTCATTCTCTTAACCCAGTTTATTGTTCATTGACAACAGTGGTGTTCTGAAATGAGGAGGCAAAGTCCTCATAGTTTTATTAATGTTTTTGGTAACACTTGAAGGGGTGTGCATAAGACTGACATTAACACCTTCATAATCATGACATGACACATGTCATCATGGATATGAAGGAGGTTTTATGCATGTTAATGACAACTGTCGTTAAGTGTCATCCGCTCAATTATGTCATTTTTAATGAAAATATAACATTGTTTGAGATGTCTTTGTTATGACAACTTGACATAAACCAATACATCATAACCTGTCAGTGTCTTTGTCATGACAACTTGACATTACCAAGACAACATAACCTATCATAAATGTGTCATAAACATGACATAGCAGATTAATCATCAAACTTTAGCTTTTGGGTTAACATTACATTATATTTCTGACCACTTTTTTCCCCCCAGTGGTACAAATTGAATTTGTCATTAAAGTATCATTAAGTGTTAATACTCTGTCAAATAATTTTATAACTAATTCTGGAATACTGGGAAAAAAAGTGGTCAGAAATATATTCATGACTGTTACATCCTGTGGACGTATTTGTGAATTGTGCGCTCTTGGGAGAGTGATGTCACCTATTGGGCAAGTTATGCATTGCATGTTTTCTTCTCTTGCTCTCGCTCTTTCTGTCTCTCCCTGTTATAGATCGCTAATTGGATTCCAGCTGATGTTCATCATTCATCAGTAATGAGTGAACGCTACAGAGATCCAACGTGTATAAGGGCGCTTTCACACTGGCAGTTTAGTGCGGACCGGGGCACGGTTCGCATGAAAAATCGCTAATGTGAACGCTGTCATCGGACCCGGGTGCGCACTAGAGTACCGAACCCGAGACTACCTGGAGGAGGTGGTCTGAGCTCGGTTGCTCCCGAACCGTGGCGCGGTTCGCGTTAATGTGCAAGCAACACGGACTCGGGTGCGCGCTTGTTCAGGAAGTATAGTATCCCGCGCATGCGTATCACTGTTGATATCATTGTTTCCTCACACACGACAACCATGAGTGGCAGGGGAACGTTGTGAAACACGGCGTCCCCTGGATATGTGCTGAATTACACCATGTAATGAACATAAACGTAGTTGTCTCTCACTATGTTGCGCATAATAGCACCAAAAAAACAGACAAATTACAGCTATGCTCAGTCGAGTTGTATTCTCCATGCGTTTTCCGTGTGCGTTTGCGATGACGTAAGATCACTGCAAACGCACCTGGGTTCGATACAACTAATTGAGTGTGAAACCAGACCAACGCTGCGGCGGGCGCCGGGAACTAGCGCACTCGAGTTCGGACCGCAGCAAACGAACCCAGTGGAAAAACGCCCTAAGACTGCAAAGAAACAATGCTGGAGTGCTGACGGCTACGCGCTCACTCTTTGTCCTGATCCAGACTGGTTTTCTTTTGTATATTTCAGTGTGACCGAGTGCGGTCTTTATTACCTCTTAACTTTGTGAATGAATTTCTCAATTACAAACTATGAGAGAGCGTGTGAACGCTATGGTGGGTGTGTTTATGATTCTTTTGTGTTATTTTCTAATTTATGTAAATACCTTTGTTTGCCTTTCTTTGGAAGCGTTAGGGAGAGGGTGCCATTTTCTTTGAACTTAAGATTTTGCTTATGTTTATGGTAGACAGGGAGATAGGGAAGACTCTGTCATTTCTTTTTCTTTTTTTTTTTTCTTAGTTAAGGTTATTTTTTGGATTAGAAAAAGTTAGAGGACTTTTTGTTTGTTATGTTGGCCTGGCCCTCTCCTGAAGATTTCCTTCTTTTGTTATTAATAAAATAAGTTACTTGTTTAATTTTGTGTTTGTGCTTTTCTGGATCAGGGGATTGATGTGACCGTCAGACTTTTTTTTATCTTTTGTTCCGACTTCATTTAACATCTAGACTAACAGTGAGGTTCATAACAATGACAGTTATAATGGCCTCATGACAGCCAATGTCAAAACCAACCACATGACAGTTTAATGTAATGTTAACCCATAAAGCTAAGTGGTTTCTTAAGTTTGATAATTAATCTGCTATGTCATGTTTATGACACATTTATGACAGGTTATGATGTATTGGTTTATGTCAAGTTGTAATAATAACAAAGACATCTCAAACAATGTCATATTTGCATAAAAATTGTCATAATTGAGCAAATGACACTTAATGACAGTTGTCATAAACATGCATAAACCTCCTTCATGTTCATTACATGTGTCATGTCATGATTATGAAGGTGTCAAGTCAGTCTTATGCACACCCCTTCAAGTAATGTGTTACCATGTTTTTTTATATACATCAAATGTAAATTTATGTCCCAATTACACTTAATGTTGTCACATTTTCCTGGTTAAAAAACATTACTTTACATGACATACAAAAATATATATATATATATATTGTATTTTACGTTAACAATGTAAGTAAAGCTTTTCTAACTTTAGTTAGTGTGTAATGTTGCTGTTTGATCATAAACAACATCTGCAAAGTTACGACGCTCAAAGTTCAATGCAAAGGGAGATATTTTCTTTTACAGAAAAATCGCATTTTAAGGACTACAACAAATGGCTAGTAGAGACTACAACAAGATTCTTCCTGGGTTGGTGACATCACAAACCCTAAAATTAACATAAACCCTGCCCCCGGAACACGCAATAAAGGGGATGAGGCCATGTTGGGCTGCTTTAGAGAAGGGGAAGAGTTCTTGTCGCTGTTTTTTACACCCCGGAAAAACTTTGTTTAAAGCCTGACGAACTTAGAGAGGTTAAAATTAATTTTTAACACTGTTCCTGATCATTATAACCTTAACATTTGTCTGTGCGCTGCACATTTTATGGAGAACAGCTTCCAGAAGAGAGTGCAATGCAGGCTATACGCACAAAAGCTTCTCCTAAAAGATGGAGCTATTCCCATTTTGTCAGGACAATCTGTTGTTTATGGATACAAATTTGTAAGTATTTCTTATTATTTGTAGTTGTGTTTTCTATTAACAGTCCCAATTATAAGCTTTATGTAGTTGCTATAATAATGTAAAGCTTTGCCTCCGCTTCCCTGCTAGCTAACATTACAGTTTTGATGTAGTGTTTACTGTAGCTTTTGTAAGCACTTGCTTTTGTAAGACTGTTCACCGCCCCTTAGGAAAATGATCCATGATTTTGTGGTCGATTACTGTTTTTATTACCATAGTTTTCCAACAAATTTGATAAAATAGTGGATAACATTGTGTCTATAAGAACATTACCAAAAAAAACATAGCACTCTGAAACGTCCTGTGAAATAAGTGCTTGCAAAGTCCGTTCTTGAAATCCGTTCAGGGCGATCCTCTTGTTCTTTAACATTGTCAGAGTCTGAATCAGGCTCAAAATGGTTTGAAATTGACGCCATTGTTAATATTTACATCTGAGTAGAGCTTGTGGTTATGAAGGGGTGTGACATTTCCTGAACACGTTGTACCAATCACAACACTTTTCGTATTTCGGAAAGGAGGGGCTTCATCGAAAACGACGCATTCAACCAGACTGTGGAGAGAAGATCTGTAATAATGTAAAATATGTGAAAATAATGTGGATTTTGAACAATCAAGCATGAAAACATATTCTAGTACTACCCAAAAACAAAATCAAGACTTTAAAACCAACAAGTATACCTAAATCTCAACAAGTTTGTGTTTTTACACATTTTTACATTTACACAAAGATAATAAATAAAGACAGTAATAATTTATTGATATATAACAATAATTTGAACTGATGTTCAGCTATTCTTTTTAATAGTCAAAATATTTTCGGATCATCGGTCAACCTGTTATGAATGATTCCACTGGAGGCAAGATGTAGAGAACCCAAATGCAACTTTAATTATCAAACACAAGATTAAACATAAATCAAAAACATGACGACGCATGGAAACTAGAAGCAAGAACATAGACTAGAGAGTAGAGACACAATCCAACAATGCTCAACAAAGACACAGGGCAAACATGAGGGCTTAAATACATAGACTAATTACAAGACAAGGAACACCTGTGAACAATGATCAGACGATTAACCAATGACAAGACACATGGCGGGATCACATGACAAACAGGGAATCACATGGCAAGACATAGAAACATGACAATGACAAGAAACAAAACCCAAACCGTGACACAACCAGCTCAGTAAACTCTGTCACAAACACTATGTACCTTCAATTTCACCAAGCTGGTTGCTCACTGAAAACCCCTCACAGTCATGTTTTCAGTTGATTTTGATTACATAAAGCGGTGATATCTAAGTGGTTGAGGTGTTTGCTTTTTAATAACTAACATTACATTTGCAAGTTTGACTCTCACTCGGGTTGTGAATTAGCATAACTTGCATGCAGCCACTTCAAAGCTGTTCACAAGCTTCAATGGATTTGATTTTGGTTGTCATTTGTTGAAATAAGTAAACACAGTGTGTCGGTGTCCGCTGAACGTGAACCTCTCTGATTCTACTCTGTGGTCATATGGGAAAGAGAAAGCATTTACAAAGACAACAATAAAACATTTCACCTTTCCAACAAAGAAATGGATCGACTTCTGTCAGCTTGTTGAACACGTTTGTTTTATTTGGACATTTCTACCATATGATACTCAAATGCTATTGAAGTTAAAAACATGTATGTCAATGTCGTATGTAACTTTAGAGACGGCCTCTAATGAACTTCCAATGTCAAGCCAACTTTATGCCAGTATTTCACTACAGGAAACATTTAGCGTGAAACTTTGAGCGTTACGTTCATATTCTGAGTCCCTCTGACGATGGGAAGCCCCATCAAACACACAAACGCAAGTAGCCTCCAGACTCTAGCTGAACTGGTGCGTTAATATGAATATTAATAACCTGCCTAAGAAACGATAGAAGGGTTCAATTAATGATTAATGGTTCGTTCAGGTAATGTCTTATAATGTGCATGTTGTCACAAACCGCTCTGAGACACGAGGGTAGATGATCCAAATGCAGCTTTATTAAAGGGCAATCCAGACACGTAATCCAATAAACAGGCAATGGGTCAAAACACAGGTAGACAGTCCAAACAAACAAAACAAAACCAAAACAAGACAAGACAGGCAGGGGTCAGAGGCAAGAGAGTAATCCAAGGAACAGGCAAGAAAACCAGGAAAACCAGGAAAACCAGGAAAACCAGGAAAACCAGGAAAACCAGGAAAACACTCAGAGTTGCAGTGTGACACTAAACAAAACTTCGCAATGATTGAATGAATGAACAAGGAATAAATAGGCTGAAACTAACAAGGTGATGAGATACAGGTGAATACAATCAGTGATGATGAGTCCGGGCAGTGAGTTATGGGAAATGTAGTCTGAGTGAACAAGATAGTCTGGTGTGGAGTGCCCTCTGGCGGCTCTCATGGGCACTCCAGCTTGTGACCGTTACACATGTAATGATAGAAACTTGGGACTTCATAATTTCACTCTCTTAAAACTCATTCTTTTCTCACTTTCTTTCCGCAAGTTGTATGAATGTGTGTGTGTGTGTGTTTGTGTTAGAATAATCAATAAAGTCTTAATGAATAAATAGTACTTTCACTATAGTTTTGATATTAATATCCGCTACAGAGCTGATGTTACGAACCGTTCAACTGAGCACTAGACGAGTCATTTGTTAAGCCGCAAAATAAGTGATTCTTTCAAAATTCCCTAGAAATGAATTAATAATTTATTTTGGCTAAATTTACCTGTTTCCCTTACAATGAATTCAGCACAGATTTAAGTTCATGTAGTTCTTCTACTTTCTGTTGACCATAGGTCCCGTTTCACCACCTGAACTTGTATCTCCAACTCGTCTTTGAGGCTATCCCTAGATTTCTGACGAAAATAAGAGAAAGCAATACATTTCCCTTTTAATTAAACATTTTGTTACCTTCCATGAAGACTGTGGATTATTTGCAGATCCGTTATTAATTTTATGAATTCTGCTAGGGGTAAGCTGTGTTTTAGGGTGTCCTTAGGGTTGAGTAAGCTGGGCTGAAATATGGTGAGCAATTTCTATCACCTGCTTAGTTTTCTCCCTCTTACGGTCTTTGCTTCTCTTTGGTTGGGTACCGCATTGTCTCTCTAGTATGATCCATGTTCAAAGAACTTGACAAGTAGAGATAATTTGCTTGAATAGCATCCCCTCCTTGTAATTTTACAAACACTAATTTCTCCAAGTCCAAAACCTGCAGTGGGTCGCGACTTCCATGCCGAGGAAGGTTCACCGCTCTCAGGCATGGTCAGATCGCCCCCGTGGTCCTGGAAGTCCCGTTGGAGAGGTGGGTGTCCGCCACAAGCACTGAATGAATGGCAATGCTCACTCACACAGTTTCACTATTGACCACATTTGATGCATTTTTATTTGCAATCCAATAATGATATTTTGATAAATCTGAATGTATTGAGTCATTACAAGCATCATGATGTGCAGATCCTTGGAGCCATGTTCAGTACAGTTAAGGCATCAATGAAATCATTATATGACAAGACAGGCAATAAAATGTAACAGTTCAGGAAAGAAATACTTCACTTACTTTACACCTTTTACAAGGCTCTAATATCCTTTTTGGCCAGTGTAAGAGAGAGTGAGTTTTTCTTCTGACATTTGATGCTGTGTTACAGTCTAGGCTCCAGGCAAAGAAATAATTGACACACGTGTACAACAAAATCTTTCATATTTATTTATTTTTCTTCTTTATGTAAGGCAAGGCAAGGCAAGGCAAGGCAAGGCAAGTTTATTTATATAGCACATTTCATACACAATGGCAATTCAAAGTGCTTTACATAGAAGAAATTAAAATAATGAAAAGAAATAAGAATAATTAAAACAGTTTAGAAAAAAAAAAAAAAATACAGTACTTAAAAAAATAAATAAAAAAAAAAGATAAAAAAAATAAATAAAATAAAATAAAAAAGCCGAAAAGCCGAAAAGGCTTCAGGGATGGGCATATAACAAAATAACAAACAAAACCCAGGTCTAATGCTTTGTTTAGAAACGGAAATAATTCTTAACACAATTAAAGACGAAATGCAATAAACTCCCCTCCCTCCCTCAAACACAGGAGAGATGAAATTGTAATCCAAAAAGAAATGGCTCCCAATCCTCTACAAACTCAACACATCTTTATTTCTAAAATCACTTTTAAAAGCACAATGTGGACCAGAGTGCAGAGAGAGAGAGAGAGAGAGAGAGAGAGAGAGAGAGAGAGAGAGAGCGCAACAACCACCACAATACATACAGGGATATAGTATGCGGTAAACATTAATGTTTTAGATCAAGAATTAAGCAGTGTAATATATATTTAGTGTTCAATTTTTTAAAGCAATTCATTAAGTTTACTCTACACTTTTAAAGGATTTGTCAGCTTTTCCCAGCACATTAACAGTTAATCAGAAGATAAATGTTCACACAGAGAAGTTTACCAATAATTTTTTTTTATTATGAAAACTAATGATTTATCAAAAAGTTGTTTTCAAAAGTTGTGTCCTCACAGGGTGTCAATTATCGTTTAATTACATTTACATTTAATCTACATTTACATTACATTTAATCAACATTTTAAACAGTCAAAGAAATCCTTTTTTTTTCTTTTTTTTGAGTGGTAACAACAGATCTAATATGATGTGAATGTGATAATATAATTGTTTGTGATCTATTTCAATATATTGTATCTTGACTAGTGCTGTCAATCGATTAAAAAAATAAGTTATTAAATTGCAAATTTTTCTGTAATTAATCACAATTAATCAGTTTTTAATATATTTTTATATTGTAATAATTTCAAATAAACGAAGGGTGCTTTCACACTGGCAGTTTAGTTCGGACTGGCACGGTTTGCATGAAAAATCATTAATGTGAACGCTGTCATGTGGACCCGGGAGCGCACTGGGGTACCGAACCCGAGACTACCTGGAGGAAGTGCAGTTACTCCCGAACCGTGCCGTGGTACGCGTGAATGTGAAAGCAACACGGACTCGCGGGTGCGCACTTGTTCAGGTAGTGAAGTATCCTGCGCATGCGTTTTGATGCGCATGATTTACTTTGGATACGAGCGAGAGTGAGCCTGCAGTGTATTCGCTCCTAGCTCATGGAATCAGGGCAACAAATTAATGGAAATCCACTGTCTCCTAAAAAGAGTCTGTTTACAAGCAGCAGAAAGCCATCTTATGCGTCACACACACACACAGTAAACCTGTGTTGTTCTCTCAGCTGTGCATAATAGCACAGAATGAATAAAAAACGCAATATATTGTCCCGCGTTCTGTTTTCTATCATGCGCCGTGCACGTTTGCGATGACGTAAGATGCACGCAAACGCACCAGGGTTCGATAGAATCCAGTGTGAAACCAGACCAAAGCTGCGGGGGCACCGGGAACAATCGCACCCGGGCTCGGACCGCAGCAAACGAGCCCAGTGTGAAAGCAGCCTAAATAATGTAGAAACAACATAAAGACAGTACATTTAAAATAACTGATCTAACAGGAAATATACAGAAATTGAAAGTTATCAAGCACGTCACAGTCTTCACTGCATAAATGATAAATTTAATATAAATGAATCCTTATTAAAGTTACAAAAGTTATTCAGTCGAGCAGTGAGTGATCTGTCTTTTGTTCTTTGATTAGAGGGGCTATATGTAGTTTTCAGCGGACTCTAGCGGTGATGTTTCAGATTGCAACCAATACGTTTACAAGCGAGGAAACTCAGGTAAACTCCCACTGCAACGTTACAATAATAGGCTACTTTTATCAATAGGATGAAAGCCAACTCCGGGTCTGTTTTTATACCCAAAACAAAGCGGAGGTTTCTCCATGATTCAAAAGCCCTGCCGATGTTGATCAGTGTTTTCGTCCGAAGTTGATCCGATTCACGTTTGGCCTGACGAGCTTCAGCAGATAAAACTTTTTTTTGTTTTTTATCATTATGTGGAGTTTGTGTTGGAGTCTGTGCTGTGCTGTGGGAGCAGGTCGTTTCTTAGTGTTAGCAGACTCCATGTCATAAGTTGCAGTGTCGTCGCTGTTGAGTGCAAAGTCAGTAGACGAGGCGAGAGGCTCGGGAGCGCGCATGCAGGTCTCAGTCACGTCACTGGATTTTGCGGTAAATCCGACCCGGATTCAGAGGTAATACCTCTGCTTTCAGAGGTAATAGCAAAACCCGCCAAGTGGATCATTTTAATGTGCGATTACAAACCCTTCACACACAGGCAATAAAAAAAGGATTCATTTTAGTAGAAAAACTACACATAGCCCCTTTAACATTGACAAACAGCAGCAGGTTTATTAGGCTGCTGTCACTTTAAGAGCTGAAGCACACGATGCAGATCTGACACGCATCCTATTTTCTCACAACTCTTTATGTACATTTAAGACTTCATTTAACTCATTTAAGACTGTGCTTAAGATAATACTCCACAAAGCAGGCATTTTGACATACTTTTGTGTTTTTGTCCGTTAAAGCGCGAAAGAGAACTCAATGCGCGCCAGTACAGATTTAAGGTCTTTTTTTAAATCTTTTTTTTTTTTACGCTTAAATGGTTTAATAGCACTTAAATGAATTATAGTGAGATCATAAACTGTGACAACGGATGACAGAAAAAAAAAGGATACTGCATTAATTGCGTGAAATATTTTTAACGCATTAAACTGAAAAAAATAATCGCATGCGTTAACATGTTAATTTTGACAGCCCTAATTGTGACATATTTAACATGATATGTGTCATATTGGAAGGAAGTAAATGATACTGTACTCAAAGTCAATTTGGATAAAACTGCCTTAGGAAGGAATTTTAAGGCAGATCGGGTCATGGCGGGAATTGAAATGGAGCAGGACTATATGCACTTGCTACTCGGGATTATTTCAGTCTGGTGTGGGGCTTTTGTCTGAAACAGAAATCTGACACAGAGACACTGAGGTAAGGAAATAAAGCCCAAATCCAGCATAGAGATGTTCCGTGAATGTGGTGTTGAATGTGTGTATGTGTGTGAGTGTGTGTGTGTCAGAGACGCTGTAGAAGGACAGCGTGCCGGCCGGCATGTCTACATACACCCCCACTCTCTTAGAGGAGCCTGAAGGGACACGTTTTTTAGTGCTCTTATTATTGTGACGGACAGTAAATTTGTTATCAGAGCAGATCAGACTCCAGGAGATTTCACTGGATCCAAACGCACAGTCATCACTTCCTCCTTTCCTGCCGATTCCTTTATATGTCACTGATATTTCAGCATCTCCACTCCATTCAGCCTCCCAGTAACAGCGTCCAGACAGACTCTCTCTACACAGAACCTGAGGAACCTTCTCAAATCTCTCTGGATGATACGGATACGGCTGCTCCTCTCTCATGTATGTTACCTTTCTGTTCTGCTCAGACAGAGCGAGATACGCGTGTGCTGTGTTTGGATCCAGTGTGAGATCACAGGCATCTGAACACAAGAAGAGACGACATTTTTAACAACAACCATCTCAACATTGAGTGTTTAGACCACAAGCAAACACTATGATGTATGCAGTTTACACATCTTTCCAGAAGTATCACTAAAGAAATGCAAGAAATAGACAACAGATATGGTAGAAAAAGTGTGTGCTTTCCCTAACAACTAAACTCAAGTAAAATAAATAAAAAATAAATGATATATGTATGTGTATGTATTTGTGTGTGTTTGGTCATTGTATAATACATCTTGGGTGATTTTGATACTTATAGCTCGTGTTTATTTGTCTAATATGCACTCTCATAAACACCATGAGCAAAGCAAATCCCTTTTAAATGTTATGTACAGTCTAGCATGATAAATGTTGAGCGTTACATGTAGTCCTGTGAACATAGTCAGATAAAATCAAAAGTTACAAGCATATTGTTTTTTTTTTATTGTTTTTTTTTTAACAAAGATAACATGCCTAATAACCTGCCAATGTAGATGGTGCTGTGTTGAAACTGTCATATACATTGTCAAAATATTGTGAAGATACAGCCTCAAGTCCTACTTGGCATGCTCACTATCAGATTTGTTTTTCATAAAGTTTTGATTTGAACTCCATTGTCTAATGGTCACTTGTGTCAAATTCAGTGAATATGAGTTAAAAGATCTAGAATGAGTTTGAATTGAGATTTAAATTTAGCTAATGGTATATGTGCAGACTGTTCTCTATCTGTGTGCCATATTTCAATAACTTTTCCTTTGTATGGTTTTATAGGCTACCATAGAGTTCAACAGAACAGAACACTAACAGATATAAAAATGGTGTCAATGCACATTTGATGGATGGTCCCTTAAAACAGAGTAGTTGGACATGGACACATACAATTATCATGTGTATAATACTACTAATAATTAGTATACAATTATTTTGTGTGCTATGACCAATACGTTTGAAAAACACCACTTAACTGTGCCTCCAAATGTGCCTTTTTTTTAGTTCATCCATGTTTTTAAATTGCTTGAACACGTAAGTGGTTTAAAGCAGTCCTGTACAGATGTATAATGCCATTCTACCCAGCCATTGTGTGTGTGTGTGTGTGTGTGTGTGTAGACCTACATTTTTTTGGTCCTGATGTAATCCTGATCTCTCCTCCATGATCTACGCTGAAAAAAACAAAAAAAACATGCGCAGGCATGTCACATTCGGTTCATATACAACATTAATGTATTTGTAAACAAATTATTTGCATACATAAGAGAGAAAAAAGTTTTCCTGGTTTAACTGGTACTACATGTTGGTCCCCCGACTCTTTGCACACCCAGTTTTCTCTGCTCATTGAGACATAGCCCTGCTCACACCAGTCGAACACCCTGCATGGAAGCACAAGATCCTCTCCTCCTCTCTTTCTAATTTACTCTTTTAAAATAAAAGGTCCCACTTAATATAAGGGTCAAGTCAAGTCATCTTCATTTATACAGCGCTTTTAACAATATAGATTGTTTCAAAGCAGCTTTACAGTGATAATAGGAAATTAAAGTAACAGAGATTGTTTTGGCTTTATAGCAGCTCTAGAATAAAGTTATTGTCCAGCTAAAGTTAGTTTTGATTGATTCATTTCCGTCGCAATGATCATAAGTTATTAACATATTAACTGTTTAGTTTAACTTATTAACAGTAACACGACACCGTTTTAACAGAAAACGCTTAAGTTCTCTCTACGCAAACTTTAAAAATGCGAACCTGTGAGAACGCTGATGGTGTGCACATGCGTATTATGAGTTCAGTCTATAGGGAAGCGCGTATGAATATATTGGTGCGTTCAAGTCATCTCGTATAGATCGTATTTACGAGTTGAATGCACATGAACGCCACCACAATGTCGTAAATACCAGTGGGGAGCTCGGGATTTTCTTTAAGCCCCGATCTGTACGAGTTGGGGGCGTGTCAGTGAGAAGCATGGCGGAATCAATGAATGCAACGTCTGTAGTTGAGCAAAGTGATAGTAAAATATAGCCTATCACTTACAGGTTTAGCAGTGACATTGTAAGGCTTTTTCATTTATAACAAAGTAAGCTCTCTGCACAAAATATGATATAGCCTACTTGTAATATAACAATTAACTAATTATATAATGATACAGTTAATTTACATTGGCCTCATAAGTTAATTAAAAACATAAAAAGAAAAACACACCCGATGCGCATTCTTTGTTCTTCATTTTCTATAAGCAGAGTTAACAAAACTTGCTATATTTTCGTGTTATTCATTAAAAGAAGGTACACCACCATCTTGCTCCGACGAAACTGACTTGAACGCACCTCACGTCGTCAACACGACTTCCCACCTCGTACGTACGAAATTCCCAGGAGGACTTGAACGCACCACAAGTGTACAGGCGTGTAGCTTAAACTACGATATGCTACAATTTAAATTAATAATTTGATACAATGCACATATTGTGTACATACAGGTTTTTACATTGTAAAATTATCGACAGCTATAATTAATTTCTGTAATAACATCTATAAATGTTGATCCACTTTTTACCCCCAAAAGTGTTTTGCAATACAACATCAACACAATAATGTAGCATTCGGATAATGTAGCATTCCCATTTCACTTTACAACTAAATCACAGGCCTGGAACCAAGAGGTCCCTAGCCAACATTTGCTCGAAGATCTTTATCTATTACCATGCTTGCTAGCATCATGTGACAGAAGAAACTGGGATTTATTTTTACACAATTAACCTGTCCCAAAATGTATATAGTATATTCCTGCTAGGCTAGGTCTCCTAAACATTAGATCGCTCGCACCTAAGGCAGTTATTGTAAATTAAATGATCACAGATAATACTTTTGATGTACTCTTCCTCACCGAAACCTGGCTTAAATCAAATGATTACTTCGGTCTCAATGACCCACCAATCGTTTTAATCATAAATTAGATTTACTTATATCGCATGGAACCAATCCTACTGATAGTGATGATATCACTGATCACTACCTTGTAACTTGAATACTGTGTACGGCTGAAATTTGTCATGTTGCGCCGCGTTATCAGCAAGGTAGAACAATTCTCCCAAATATTATCGATAGATTCACAAATAACCTGTTAATAGCTAGATAAACTTATCTCTGCATCTAAACCAACAACATGTTTGTTAGATCCAATACCCACTAAATTACTGAAAGAGTTGTTACCTGTAGCAAAAGAGCCTCTTCTCAATATTATCAACTCGTCTTTATCTCTAGGTTATGTTCCAGATCGTTCAAGCTGGCAGTTATTAAGCCTCTCATAAAGAAATCACAATTAGATCCAAATGAATTCACAAATTACAGACCCATTTCAAATATTCCATTTATGTCTAAAATACTAGAAAAAGTCGTGTCCGCTCAATTAGGCTCTTTTTTGCAAAATAATGATATATATGAAAAATTTCAGTCTGGATTTAGGTCCCATCATAGCATCGCAACTGTACTTGTTAAAATTACAAATGACTTACTTCTAGCTTCTGACCAAGGCTACATGTATATCTCTATACAAGTTTTACTTGATCTTAGTGCTGCGTTCGACACTATAGATCATAAAATACTATTAGATCGATTACAAAATTACACTGGTATTCAGGGTCAGGCATTAAGGTGGTTTAGATCGTATCTATCAGACCGTTACCATTTTTTGTACTTAAATGAGGAAGAACGAAGATAATGTCAAGAAATTATGCAGTGCCACAAGGATCTGTGTTAGGCCCTCTGCTATTTTCAATATATATGCTGTCACTTGGAAATATTATAAGAAAACATGGAATTAATTTCCACTGTTATGCCGATAATAATAGTTATATATTTCATCACGACCAGATTAATTCTCTAAATTGTCTAAGTTGACAGAATGTGTTAAATATAAAGTATCGGATGAGCTTTAATTTTCTTCTATTAAATTCAGCTAAGACTGAGGCATTACTTATTGGACCAAAAACCTGTACACAGAATCTCTTAGAATACAATTTGCATTTGGAAGGATGTACTGTAACTCCAACCTCTACAGTTAAAGACCTGGGCGTTATATTAGACAGCAACTTATCTTTTGAAAATCATATTTCAAATGTTACAAAAACAGCCTTTTTCCACCTCAGAATTGCTAATCTCTGGAATATGCTATCTGTTTCTGATGCAGAAAAGTTAGTTCATGCTTTCATGACCTCTAGACTAGATTACTGTAATGCATTACTAGCTGGTTATCCTGCATCTTCAATAAACAAGCTACAGTTAGTCCAAAAATGCAGCTGCTAGAGTTCTTACTAGGTCAAGAAAATATGATCATACAACACCAATTGTATTATCTCTACACTGGTTACCTATTCAGTTCCGTATCAATTACAAAGTATTGCTACTGACCTATAAGGCCCTAAATGGTTTAGCTCCTGTGTATTTAACTAATCTTGAGAGTATGTCAGCTCCAGTTTGGATCCAGCCTATTATGAAGACTTCAGCTAACTCAGCTAACCTCTTCAGATAACTGTTACTTTACATTTCGTAAATACTTAACTTAAGCCCTATTCGCACTGGATTAGTATTACCTGGTGACCTCTAGTAATAATTGCGGAGGTTGTCTGTGATCTTAATTCCGTGCGAACCGGCCATGTCTGTAACTTGTAAAGTAAAAATTCCCCCACAAATGACCTACCATATTTCGCCAAACACTGAGGTCCTGTGATAATATTAGTCCCGTGTGAATCGGCATCTCTGTGATTTGGTGGGGTAATTTATAATTTTTTCAAGGTTTTTGTTTCCTGTGCACTTTTTTATCCATGTTTCGCGAAGAATGGAGGCTGCGTTGGAGTGTTTTGATAGTATTTTGGGTGCTAGGTCATATCGCTATACACCATGATACGATACAACTATACAATTTGCAGAAAAAGAAAGCTGAAAACTTCATTAAATGCACTCGTGGTGCTGTGGAGCGTGTTTAATAATTGGATTTGATCACATAATGTCGTCGTCTGCCTGTGATTTTGAGACACATGCTTCCTTTAAGTTTTTATTGATGGAGACCGGTTTAAGAACAGAAAACGCAAAGTGCTGTTAGTAACTTCACTTTGCACACTGTTTCTCTGCAACGTCTGTCAGCGCAGTGCGTTTTCTCAATCAAGCATGTGGATATTATTGTTTTTCTCAAACAATAAACACGATAACCATATGCTGACTCGAGTGCACGTAACTTACGTTCTGTACGATAACTGCGCAGTCTGCTTTATTAGCGTTTTTTTTCCTTTGCGCTGCTTGAGCTTAAATGCTATTGTTCTTTATATTTTTTGTTTAAACATAGTTTAATGTTTTCAACTAAAAGAAAACCTTAAAATATATAGTAAGCTTGTTGTGTATATTGCCTAATGTAAACTTTGTTCAGAAATGGTGACAAAAACTTTAAAAAAATAACTTAAACTTAAAAAAAAGTATTTCTCGTTAAATGACATTTAAATAAATGAATATTCGAATATTTGATTTTTATGAACCCGAATATTCGAATACAATATTTTTGAAAAATGCCCATCCCTACTCTATACAAATAAACGTGAATTGAATTGAATTGAATTAAAGAGAGTACAAATGGACTTGGGTAGAGTAACTGCCAAAGTCTGTCATGGGTCAAGATTATACACTCATTGGCCACTTTATTAGGTACACCTGTTAAACTGCTCATTAACAAAAAAATCATAATTTATCTCAGAAAAGATTCAGAATGCTTTTATTCCAGTCTAGGAGTCGACCGATTATATTTGAACATAATCGGCATCGTCCAATATCCAGTATATCAAGCCGATTATTAGGCGGGTGCATCTGTGGGCAGCCTAGTGTTGTTGTTGTTGTTGTGGAACACGTGTTCGACGCACGCTGCGCCTAGAGTCATTCTCCAGCAGAGTGAGCAGACCTCATCCAGTGCCTAAGGAAGGAGCTAAGTTCCTTGGAGAAAACTCCTTTATATTTAATTAAAACCTTTTGATATGTTACTGCCAACTTCGAGAAAAAATATGAATAGGCGACATGACGTTCGGCTACTTTGGATATTGATAGCGTAGTTGAGGTTGCATTAGCACAGCAGAAGGGTTGCTATCATGTCACAATAAGTAAGCAAGAATTTTGCAATTACAGACAGAAAATCTGATACTTTTATTTGTTCTGTTTTGTGTGTCTTATATTTGTGAGGGTTGTCACTCAATGCAGAGAAATAAGTAATAAAAAAGTGACCAACGCACTATAGGTTAGTGAAGGACTGGCTTTGCTTTGCTAGTGTCGTCGCTAGGGTTGGGTAGCTACAGACAGACCCGGTGCTAATACGGCACTGGTGCCTTAACGACCGTTATTTACCGGACCGAATATCAATGCGGATTTCTGTGCTTCATTTCGGTGCTACTGTTATGCCTGTGCTTCTCTTGGATGCTCTGAAAACGGACGTTAGAAACGTGACGCTAGTCAACAGTTAACTTTAGCATACTGTTAGCTAGTAGCTGGATTAAACACGGTTCAAATGCTGGCCAAACAGTGTAATGTGTGACTGTATTTCACTGTAGACTAGGGGTGGAACGGTACATGTATTCGTGTTGAACCGAAACGGTACGGGCGTCACGGTTCGGTGTATAAATTTACACGGAGAATACATGGTATAAAAATAAATAAAACTTGCGTGCAAATTAATTAATGTAATGCGGAACTACTGTTAGATACGCGGGTTCTTTGGGGACACCTAATCTGTAGCTCCGACTTAGCTCTGAAGCAGGGGGGCAGGGTTTCATATTATTTTGAAGTTTCCCCGGGCGCGAT
This sequence comes from Leuciscus leuciscus, assembly GCF_965113295.1. Lineage (NCBI taxonomy): Eukaryota > Metazoa > Chordata > Actinopteri > Cypriniformes > Leuciscidae > Leuciscus > Leuciscus leuciscus. The sequence continues at coordinate 3,435,384 of NC_138731.1, forward strand.
ATGTCACTTTGACAGCGAATAACTTTACATCTGAGGCCTTTAAAGACTCCATTTGTCCATTATTTATTTCTAAAGAAACACGAAAATGTATAAAAGGCTTCATTACCTTGTATCTTACGTTATGGCCCCGTAGAAAAAGTTTTTATAAAAATAGGCTAACGATTGCGTCATAACCACGCGACTCTCTGTCGCACAGTAGAGAATTACCGTATGGATAGGAGGAGAAGCTCGCGGACAATAGGGGGGACGTGGAGGCAAAGTGACAAAGTAATTAATCAGAATACTTAGTAAAAGTTTCTCCTGCTCCTAGCTCATGGACAGCTCCTACTCACACTCTTCGTCTCTGCAAGTTTCGGAAGGGAATGATTTAGATTTCTCTTGGCACAGCTACTAGAAGACAGATGGGTTGCTCACGTCACATCTACGTCGTCAAGCTCAATTTGAGTCTGCGCAGTACGCTCGACCCCCAGGAAGTAAGAGCTACTAATTGACTTCACTTGTCTCTGTTGAATCCAATGGGGTTGCTGTGTCTAGTTTATATACTGTCTATGCTCTGAAGCAAGCTGTGATGTAAAGATTGCAATGCTGGAATATGGTGTGTGTGAGAGAGAGAGAGAGGGAGAGGGAGAGGGAGAGGGAGAGGGGCGCGAGCACCATTGAAAAGTCGCTTGTGTTTAAAGTTGCAAAGTGTTTAGTTATATGTGTGTGTGTGTGTGAGGCGCGGATGCAATCGAACAGTGGAAACATAAAAACATACTCCGTCATTTTGTTTAAACAAGACATCATTCAAACTGCAAAGTGTTTAAGTTACTGTTAATTAAAATTTTAAGGAAAACAAATATATTAATCTGAAATGTAGCAAATTCATTTTCAATTCATTCAGGTACAATTACCAAACATATCTCAAGGTCACAACAAGTGCAGATTGGTCAAGTGTTCAATAAATGTTTTTGTTGAGAAATCTTGTCTATCTTAAGTAATTACTTGTGTTACATTTTATCTTTCAAATAGAGGTTAAAAACAAGCACATAATCGGCCAAATATCGGCCAAAATAAATCGGCAGCATTAATCGGCTATCGGCCGACCCGGATTTCAAAAGATCGGCATCGGCCTGAAAAAACCCATATCGGTCGACCTCTACTCCAGTCTGCAAGACACAATCCATCAACCGATTCACTATCCTCCACCTGAAAGCTGTCTCATGTGTGAATTGTTCGAACTCAGAGCAGAAGTTGGATAGCAATAGCTTTACTCTGGCAACAAGACAATTTACACAGATAAAACACTTAGCCTGCCCAGAAGCACATGTGTTTCACCCCAATATATTTCAAGATTATAACAGGCACACACACAGTATAGTATAATTATTAGTGATTATTATTATCGGTATTAGTGCCATACATACTTAAGAATCTCCAATGCGCAGTTAGGATTGTTCAATGTATCAGAGAGCTTCTTTACTCCTGATTGTCCAAGGTGATTGTAGCTCAGATCCAGCTCTCTCAAGTGTGAGGGGTTTGGACTCAGTGCTGAAGCCAGATAACAGCAGCTTTCCTCTGTCAACATACAGCCAGACAATCTACAAAAAAAAAAAAAAACAGTCAGATAATCTGCAGACATCAGCAGTCATTTAATCTACAAACACATCAATAGTCAGATAATCTACAAACATGCATAAAGTCATATAATCTACATAATCAAGGTGTTCAAAATTACTTGAACATAACAGCAAGATGTGTTGGAGCACACTTAAGTCTACAGGAAGGTAGCCCTTCAGGAGCAGGTTTGGCTACCCCTATTTTTACAAACACAAATCAAGACATAATCTATAGACTGAAACACACATCTACAGTAAAATAATCTACAAACACACCCAATCGTCAGATAATCTACAGCAGAGATCTTCAGTTCCAACCCTTTTAGGGCCAGTGTCCTGCAGAGAGTAATTAACCCTCTGGAGTCTGAGCGTTTTTTTGGGCCCTGGGGGTGTTCTGACATGCTCTGACATTTGTGCTTTTTTCAGTTGCTTATAAACATATTAATGGCAAAGGTGTAAATTCACTCTATATAGCACAAACAGGACTACAATAATATGTGAGCCACATGTATGTACATGTTTTCATTTTTGAGAGAATAATGTTTATGCGTGGTTATCGAAAAAACTAAAAATTAAAAATTTTGAAATAAGACCACAAAACACATACTAAATATGTGGCAATAAGACTTTTGACTTATGGATGTCGTCGCCTATAGTTTTTTCTTCAAAATTATGTGAAAATAGTCTTGCTTTATCGTTCACATAAAACCATACATTGATTTAAATTGATGTAAAACAGGTTTTGCTTGGAAAGCCAATATGCGAGGGGGCGTGAACGAGGAGTGGTTTACACCTTAGAATACACCCACTCTGCATAATTAGCCATTCACTCAGGTGTGACACTGACTGAGCCACAATGCAAAGACAAAAGATATATTTAGAAGAAGACTTATATTGACCATTTAAGATTTTGCTTACATCTATCTTGTAAATATGTTTTGCTATTTTATTAAAATGGTTACAATTACAACAATAATTACAATTTCAACAATATTTCAAGTGTACTCTTTCTTTGTAAAAAAAAAAATGATTATAGGCCCTACATTTTATCTATGTATTCATTAGTTTGAATATAACCAACATTGGAACAGCTAACATCTTAGTTGATGACTTTATTTTTGACAAAAATAGTATTTTATATATAGAAATGGCTAAACAAAAGCTTATTTGATGTGGCAGTATATTCTACAGTAAAAACTGTACCCAAATCTGGTCAACAAAATGTTGTCTTTCATATTTCGTCTGACTGTAACGTTGTTTTCATGAAATATTAGGGCATATTGTTAATTTGCAGTTTAATACGTTGCTTATACAAATAGCCTACATTTTATTTCAACATTCAGTCGATGTTTACTTATCTCAGTATAGCAATACAGTTTGCTAAAACATCATCATTCATTCACACACGCGATTTAAATTTAAACTGTCTTTGCCAGCTGTGGTAAACAGCGCGCATCTCTGCCGTTTATTCATTCATAAACAGAAACCCACGTGAAGAAATTCACGTGAGAAGGAAAAAACTTACTTGTATTCCTCAGCTCGCTCCTCGATATACCCGCACTTCTGAGGGACATTTTCCATTAGTATTATTCCTCACAGCGCTGCAAGACGGTGTAAACAAGTAATGATCTAAATAAACTTGTGTGTTTTCTCGAGCTGATGTGGGCGTTCACAGGATTGCCTCAGCCATTTGCGTTTGAATAGCGCGCGCTCTCCGTGGGCGGGGCCGATTATAACGTAATGAGATGAGATGAGCTCGACTGGAATCGCTCTCTTTTAATACAGATTTCACAAGATGAGAATAATTGTTTTTTTATATAAATGACTTCATTTAAAAGAAGAGAATTCAAGCTTCATGCCTGTCTGTCTGTATGTCTGTTTGACTGAGTATTCGCTGAGTTATTGTTAATTTTCGGACGCGTTTCAGAATGGACTTCACTGGCAGAGAGAAGGCAGAACTCGCTTCGTGTTTATTTTTCTTTATTTGGCAAAAAGCACAACACTTTGTTTTTATTGTGAGTATACACAAAAATAATACACATTTAACAGAATCGATTGATGTATGAAACTCCTATGGAAAATCAAAGTCAACAGAGTATTTATGAGTTTCTTTTACACTAATAAAAAAAAAGCGAGCTGGTATCGCCGGCGATACCGTAGACCTCAGGGGGTTAACCCTGTAGCTGCTATATCATGATATTTAAGACAGCCTAGTTAAATACCACTTACTAGTTAAATATACCTCAGTATCTCCAGTTTACAGTTTGGACTTTTCAGTCCAGCACAGAGCAGCTTCACTCCTGAATCACATAGGTCATTGTTACTTAGGTCAAGCTCTCTCAGACAGGAGTTTGATGATTGTAGAGCTGATGCCACAATATCACAACACTGATCAGTAAGGTTACAGCTTGCCAATCTGAACAATATAACAAAAAACAAAGTGTTAGTTTTCAACCACAGTTTTTCTCAACACCTAATTTAATATTAAGTTTAACATTACTGAACATTTAGTTTACTCTGAATTTAATAGCATAGTGAAAAAGAAAATGAAACCACAACAAAACAAAAGAAATCCGTGAAGGTATCAGCTCCCATGACTTCATGCTTGTGCTCACTTGTATCACATTTGTTTACAGTATTTAAACATATATTTTTTAGATAATTACACTCACAGAGCTTTCCGGCAGTTCCTAACAGCAGGTACCAGCCTCAGCTGACCATCTCTTGATTTTATGTTGTACTTTCCAAGATCTAACACATCCAGCAACTCCGCTGACATCAAAATCATATTTGCCAAAGTTGAACATTGTGCAAGAGAAAGTTTTTTACTTGTTTCAGACCTTAAAAAAGTCTTCATTTCTTCAAAAAGAGAATTGTCCTTCATTTCAATCAAGCAGTGTGAGAGATTCATCCATCGTTCAGGACTGACTTTCTTTTTTTGAACTCGCTTGATGTGTTGGATCACTTTCTCAATGCTTTCTGAACTGTTCTCTTTATGTGTCAGTAGATCTTGTAAGAGTCTCTGATTGGACTCCAGAGAGATTCCCAGCAGAAACCGTAGAAAAAGATCGAGGTGTCCATTTTTACTGTCGAGGGCTTTATTTATTACTCCTTTCAGAAGTACATCCAGATGAAGATTCTCATGCTGAGTTTTGGACTTTCCTCTCAGAAACAATCTCAGAACCTCACTGTTATTGTTTAAATATGAAACAAACATGAAAAATGCTGCCAAAAACTCTTGAAAGCTCAAATGTAAGAAGCTGTAGACTTTCCTCTGATGAATCACAGATTCCTCCTTAAAGATCTCAGTACAAATCCCAGAATACACTGAGGTATCAGTGACGTCTATGCCGCTCTCAATCAGGTCCTCCTCATCGAACATCATATTGCCGTTCATCAGCTGTTTGAAAGCCAGTTCTGCAAGTTTTACAATCCCTTCTCTGCTGGACTGCAGAAGTTTCTCTGGATCTCTCTCTTCATACTTCTGATTCCTCATGTTGATCTGAATCAGCAGGAAGTGGATGTACATTTCAGTCAGAGTTTGAGGGATTTCTGCACTCAGATCTTCTTTCAGGTGCTTTTGAAGCACAGTGGATGAGATCCAGCAGAAGACAGGTATGTGGCACATGATGTGGAGGCTTCTTGCACTTCTGATGTGTGAAATGATTTTGCTGGCTTGATGCTCATCACTGATTCTCTTCCTGAAATATTCCTCCTTCTGTGGGTCATTGAATCCTTGAATATCTGTCACACGGTTGATGTATTTGGAGGGGATCTGATTGGCTGCTGCTGGTCTGGAGGTGATCCAGATGAGAGCCGAGGGAAGCAGATCTCCTTTCATGAGGTTAGACATCAACACACCCACTGATGAAGTCTCAGTCACGTCAGAAACTTTCTGAGCATCTGAAAACCTCAGTTTAATTCTGCTTTCATCCAGACCATCAAAGATGAACAAAACTTTACACTCCTTATAAATCATTGAGTCCAGATCTTGAAGTTCAGGATGAAAGTCCAGCAGAAGTTTGTGAAGACTGTACTGATCATCTTGAATCAAATTCAGTTCTCGAAATGGAAGCACAAACATGAAATCTACATCCTGATTGGCGTTTCCCTCGGCCCAGTCCAGAATGAACTTCTGCACAGAGACGGTTTTTCCAATTCCAGCAATGCCTTTGGTAAGAACAGCCTTTATTTTGTCTTTCTCCTCGTATCCTGGTTCAGGTGAAGCTTTAAAGATGTCATTGCAGTTGATTGGAGTGTCTTGTGTACTGGTTATTTCCATCTGTAAAACCTCATGTTCTTCATTCACCCCTTCACTCTCTCCCTTTATGATGTAGAGCTGTGTGTAGATCCTGTTCAGGAGGGTTTCATTCCCTTGTTGTTTTATTCCCTCAAATAACCTCACATAACTGTTCTTCATTTTAGTTTTGTGTTGTGTTTTGACTCTCTGCATTTCATCATCTATTGGTTGTTGAGAATCCTGCTGTAGGTCGCTAGTCTCCTCCAACAGTTCTGCTTCTGTGTAACAAGAAGAACCAGCAGAAGTGGATCCTCCTGTGACATTTTTTAAAGAAGGACGATTTCTAGATCTCTTTCTGCATCGAGGACAGTCAAAGTATTCAGATGGACTGAACAAATCCCAGTAGCGGTTGATGCAGTTTCTGCAAAAACTGTGCCCACAGCTCATAGAGACTGGATCTTTCAGAACCTGCTTACAAACTCCACATTTTGAGTCCATATCCTTCTCCACACTGGAAATATAGGAGAGAGAGAGAGAGAGAGAGAGAGAGAGAGAGAGAGAGAGAGAGAGAGAGAGAGAGAGAGAGAGAGAAAAAACAAAGTTCCCTTTCGTTCGGGAACTCCTACGTCTCGTCGGAGGAGTTTCCAACGAATTGGGATCACGCTAGGGAGACCAACTGTCTTCGAGTGAAATAAAACGAGCCAATAAACATTGGCATGCAAGATCCCGCGGCCCGCCTACCAGCGCGGGTATAAAGCGGAAGCAAGCGCATACACAAACGCTTTTAGCTTCGGAGCCGACCGGTTGTGTCCTCTCTGAGTGAATGAGCATTAAGATTGTATCTATCTTACGCTCTACGAGTCTGCTGTTTCGGGAAGGGATCTCTCTGTGTTGGTGAGACGGCGTTTCAGCGACCGCGCGATTTCCTGTCTGCCGGCTGCGTCTACACACTATTAACCCTCTGGGGACCAAAAACGCGCCCGCGCGTTTTGCTCATTTTTTTTTTTTAGCAATGAAAAATAAACACAAAATGCTCTGTTAATTTTGATCTTTCATTTTCGTGTAATACATCAATCGATCCTGTTCAGTTTCTATTTTTTTTCTGTATACTCACAATACAAATAAAGTGTTTTGCTTTTTGACAAATAAAGAAAAACTAACATGATGCTATTTCTGCCTTCTCTCTGTCAGTAAACTCCCATTTGAAACGCGTTCGAAAATTATCTATAACTCCGCGAAAATTCAGTCAAACAGGCAAACAGACCCACGGGCATAAAGCTTGAGATCGCAGCTTTTAAATGAAGTAATTTATATAAAAAACAAATATTATCAGCTTCTGTAATCTGTATAAAAAGAGAGCGACTCCAGTCGAGCTCATTAGGAGCCATTCAAAAGTAATTTGACCACGCCCCGGAGAGCGCGTGCTATTCAAACGCAAATTCTGAGAACCATTTCAGTCTGTGAAACGCCCCCACATCAGCTGTAAACAAAGAGGCATAATATAGCCTACCTTATGGAGAAAATTTTCCGTGCTGATATGAGGAGCAGATCCCGCTGAGGAGTGAGGTAGGCTAAGTTATCCTTTCTCAAGTGTTAATGTGGAATAACGTTATGGAATAACGTTGTAGGCTTATGTAAACAAAAAGATGAATCGCGTTTCTATAATATGAATCGCGTTTCTGTGAGATGATTGAAGGGTACATATTTGTAAAGAGTGTTTAGCCTAAATATGAATCGCGCGTCTGTGTGTGAAAGAATAAACTGCTTTTACAGTTACAGTTACTGCGTTAAGTCAGGCGAAGTATGAAAGACAACATTTTGTTGACTAGATTTGGGTACAGTTTTTACTGTAGAATATACTGTCACATCAAATAAGCTTTTCTGCTCATATATATAAAATACTATTTTGTCAAAAATAAAGTCATAGACTAAGATGTTCCAATGTTGGCTATATTCAAACTAATGAATACATATGATAAAATGTAGGCCTATAATCTTTTTTTTTTTTTTTTTTTTTTTTTTTTTTTACAAAGAAAGAGTACTTTTTTGCAGAAATATTGCTGAAATTGTAATTATTGTTGTAATTGTAACCTTTTTAATAAAATAGCAAAACATATTTACAAGATAGATGTAAGCAAAATCTTAAATGGTCAATATAAGTCTTCTTCAAAATATATATTTTGTCTTTGCATTGTGGCTCAGTCAGTGTCACACCTGAATGAATGGCTAATTATGCAGAGTCATTATGCAGAGTGGGTGGGACTAAGGTGTAAACTACTCCTCCCCCTCGCATATTGGCTTTCCAAGCAAAACCTGTTTTACACCATTTAAATCAATGTATTTTTTTTTGTGAACGATAAAGCAAGACTATTTTCACATAATTTTGAAGCTAGAACTGAAAGGGACAACATCCATTAGTCAAAAGTCTTGTGGGCACATATTTTGTATGAGTTTTGTGGTCTTATTTCAGCAACTTTCATTTTTATTTTTTTAAATAACCACGCATAAACATTATTCTCTTAAAAATACAAACATCTACATACATGTTGCTCGCATATTATGGTAGGCCTGTTTGTGCTATATAGAGTGAATTTACACCTTTGCCATTAACATGTTTATAAATAACTGAAAAAAGCACAAATGTCAGAGCATGTCAGAACATCTCAAGGGCCCCAAAAACAGCTTGGTCCCCAGAGGGTTAATTCCAAAGCTGTTTTCACAGCTGGTAAACGGTTGAGTGCGCACAGCGGGCTTGCAGTTTCCCCGCTGTGTTGCCGCGTTGGATCCCTGTGTGCTTCAGCACAATTGAGAGAGTACTTTCTTCCTGAAAGAGCAACACGAGTGAAGATCGCGTCCTTTTCAGGATGACGTTTCACTCGTGTGTTTCTGGATGCGATCGTTTCCTGTCCTCATTTGACGGCCACGTTCATTGTTTCACATGCCTAATCAGTGTGCGAGACTACGTTCGTGGGTGGTTTATGTTCTCTCAGAAGTGCATGACCACGTCGGCACGTTGTTTGTCTCCCCTTTTTAAAGGCTCGAGCCGCTCAGCGTGCCGTGTGCCGTCGGGCGCCGGCTGACAGCGCGGGTTGTCACGGCAACCCAGCGCGCGTCATTCGGCGCTCTAGATGCGTGATCGAGACTCGTGTACCTCTACGAGGTTGAGTCCCTTTGCTTATTCCCCATTCTAGTTCCTTTTCTAAAAAGGGGAGGACTACTTTGGCTAATGAGCATTTGGTGATCTGGGAGTTACAGTGCGGAATGTCTCGCCAGGTGAAAGACCCTTACGAGCTTCCCACTCCTCTAGCGCATCGCAAATATGCGGAGACTGTGTTCGTGGGTGATTTATGCTTTCTTATGAGAGCATGACCACGTCGGCACGTTGTTCGCCTTGCCTGAAGGCTTGAGCGCCCAGCGTGCCGTGTGTCATCGAGGCGATGGCCACGTTCACTGTCTTGCATACCTGGTTGACGGCCACGATCACTGTTTCACATGCCTAATCAGTGTGTTGAGACTGCGTTCGTGGGTGGTTCATGCTCTCTCATGAGTGCATGACCACGTCGGCACGTTGTTCGTCTCCCCTTTCTCGTAAGGGCTTGAGCCGCTCAGCGTGCCGTGTGCCGTCGATGCTTTCGGATGGGATTCTGGTCCTCCTCGTGAGGGACCAAGCATTTCATTCGGAGCTCCAGGGGAGGACAGATGTCGATCGCTACATCGGAGAGAGGGCTGTTATACTCTGAAAAGGATGCTGAGTTCCTACTGTAATGGTGTGTTCTCGTGCTGAAGATTCAGACTTGACAGCCACACTTCCTGGGTCTAAAGTGCCTGGATGCGTGTGAAAAATTTTGGCAGTATGGAAGCATTTTGGTGCCAATATGGCAAGCCAAACATGCCTAAATCTGCAGAAGTTTTTCCTCTCTCACTACCTCTGCACATTCAGTGCACGTGGGTAGTTCTGATTCGGGGTGGAGCTGCGCTTAGTGACTTACCGTGATTAGTCACAGTGCTGGCCCTCGGTCAGACGATGTCCACACTGGTGGTCCAGAAGCACCTCAAAACCAGCCCGCTCGGAGTTGTTTCCCCCCAGCAAAGGGAAGGGGAAACGACCCTGAGAGGAGCGACCCTGAGTATATGATGTCTGCTCTTCGGGAGTGCGTGTCATCACCACTCCTTCCCCTGGAGGAGGGCCGGGTGGAGAATTTAATTTATGTTCCGCCGCTGGTCATTCAGTCAGCGGTACCCAAAGTTTGAGCAGTCCACTTCCTCTGAGTCACTCACGGGCCCCAGCGCTCAGATGACAGTGAGGGCCACGGCCTTGTCACTCTCGTCTCTCGCTGGGCAAGGAGGCGGAAACCAGGACTCATTGCCCCCGGGCCTCGCTCCTCGTTTCCCCTCACGGTCGAACGGTCGAGACTGGTAGTTCAGGACGACGCTCAGTTGCCTCGCCGCTCCCAGTCTCCTCCGTCCAAGAGGGCCAGGATGACAGTGCGCGCCGCAGTATTGCCTCGCCGCTCTCATTCCCCTCATTCCAGTGCTCAGATGACAGTGATGCCGCCTCTGCCTCATCACTCTCATCTCCCACTGGGCAGAGAGGTGCGGATACTTGGACTCGATCCCCTCGGGCGTCGTTCCTTGTTTCCTTTCCCTCCTTCGCCTTGGGGCAATGACTAGCCGAACGCCTCCGTGCCTTCCCTGTCGATTGCCCCCGTGTGGAAGCAGGTTGGTGCTGCATGTCACACCCAGACTCCACTTCCGGCCGCCTCAGGGCCTCCGGAGTCGAGTCCCTGCCTTCCACCTCGCTGCCCCACCCCGGGTACGCTGGTGGTCCGGGTCGGCTCACTGGTACGGTTCTTCGAAGCCTGGATAGCGCTCCCAGGCCGTCCCGGTGGCTCACCCGTACCATCCGGCTCGGCTACGCAATTCAGTTTGCTCGCCGGCCTCCCAGGTTCAGGGGCGTCCGCTTCACCCAGGTGCGGTCAGTGGATGCCCCTGTCTTGCGGAAAGAGATCGACGTCCTGCTGGCGAAGGACGCGATCGAGCCGGTCCCTCCAGCCGAGATGAGGTCTGGGTTCTACAGCCCTTACTTCATTGTACCCAAGAAAGGCGGTGGGTTACGGCCAATCCTGGACCTGCGGGTTTTGAGTCGGGCCCTGCACAAGCTCCCGTCCAAAATGCTCACGCAGAAACGCATCTACGAATGCATCCGTCCCCAGGATTGGTTTGCAGCGATCGACCTGAAGGACGCGTACTTTCACGTCTCGATTCTTCCTCAACACAGACCGTTCTTCGGTTTGCTTTCGAGGGTCGGGCGTATCAGTACAAAGTCCTACCCTTCGGGCTGGCCCTGTCGCCCCGTGTCTTCACGAAGGTCGCGGAGGTGGCCTTTGTTCCCATGAGAGAACATGGCATTCGCATTCTCAACTATCTCGACGACTGGCTTATAATAGCTCACTCGCGAGACCTGTTGTGCGAACACAGGGACATGGTGCTTCGGCATCTCAGCCGGTTGGGGCTTCAGGTCAACTGGGACAAGAGCAAACTCTGCCCCACGCAGAGGATCTCTCATCTCGGTATGGAGCTGGACTCGGTCAGCCGGACTGCGCGCCTCACGGAGGAGCGCGTCCAGTCAGTGTTCAACTGCCTCAAGTCCTTTCAAGGCAGGTCAGCGGTCCCACTGAAACAGTTTCAGAGGCTCCTGGGGCATATGGCAGCCGCATCGGCTTGCTGCATATGAGACCGCTTCAGCGCTGGCTTCACGACCGAGTCCCGAGATGGGCGTGGCAGAGCGGCACGTTCCGGGTGAACATCACCCCGCACTGTCGCCAAACCTTCAGTCCTTGGTCGGACCCTGCGTTTCTACGGGCCGAAGTGCCCTTAGTCCAGGTGTCCAGGCATGCTGTAGTGTTCACAGATGCCTCCGCCAACGGCTGGGGGGCCACGTACAACGGGCATGCAGTTTCGGGTCTGTGGACGGGGCCCCAACTGCATTGGCACATCAACTGCCTAGAGTTGCAAGCAGTACGCTTAGCCTTGTGCCGCCTCAGAGGCTTACTTCGTCACAGGCATGTACTGGTCCGTACGGACAGCACTGCGACCGTTGCGTACATCAACCGCCAAGGTGGTCTACGCTTCCGTCGTATGTCGCGACTCGCCCGCCATCTCCTCCTTTGGAGTCAGAAGCATCTGAGGTCGCTTCGAGCCATTCATGTCCCAGGTGTGCTCAACCGTGCGGCCGACGAGCTCTCACGGCAGCCCCCTCTTCCGGGAGAATGGCGACTCCATCCCCAGGTGGTCCAGCTGATATGGGGAATCTTCGGAGCCGCTCAGATAGATCTGTTTGCCTCTCCGGACACGACCCATTGCCAGTTGTTTTATTCCCTGACCGAAGGAACTCTCGGCACGGACGCACTGGCACACAGCTGGCCCCAGGGCCTTCGCAAATATGCGTTTCCCCCAGTGAGCCTTGTCGCACAGACTTTGTGCAAGATCAGGGAGGACGAGGAGCAAGTCCTGCTTGTTGCGCCGTATTGGCCCAACCGGACTTGGTTTGCAGAACTTATGCTCCTCGCGACAGCCCCTCCTTGGCCGATTCCTCTGAGGAAGGACCTTCTTTCTCAGAGACGGGGCACTCTATGGCACCCGCGTCCAGACCTCTGGAGACTCCATGTCTGGTCCCTGGACGGGACGCGGAGGTTCTAGGTAGCCTACCACAGGCTGTGGTAGACACCATCTCTTCCGCTAGAGCCCCCTCTACGAGGCGCCTCTATGCGTTGAAGTGGAACCTATTCGTCGGTTGGTGCTCTTCCCGCCGGGAAGACCCCCGAACTTGCCCGATCAGTGTCGTGCTTTCCTTCCTGCAAGATGGGTTGGAGCGAAGGCTGTCTCCCTCCACCCTCAAAGTGTATGTTGCCGCAATAGCTGCACATCACGATGCAGTAGAAGGTAAGTCCTTGGGAAAGCACGACCTGATCCTCAGGTTCCTCAGGGGTGCTAGGAGACTGAATCCTCCTCGTAATCAGCACCCCGTACCCTCTTGGGATCTGACTTTAGTTGGCGTCCATCAGGAGGGTAGGGGACCTGCAGGCATTTTCGGTCGTCGAATCGTGCCTAGAGTTCGCGCCGGACTTCTCTCACGTTGTTCTGAGACCCCGGCCCGGATATGTGCCCAAGGTTCCTACCACTCCTTTTAGAGATCAGGTAGTGAACCTGCAAGCGCTGCCCCCGGAGGAGGCAGACCCAGCCCTGGCTTTGCTCTGTCCTGTTCGCGCTCTGCGCTGCTACATTGACAGGACCCAAAGCCTTAGGACCTCAGACCAGCTCTTTGTCTGTTACGGAGGCCAGCAGAAGGGGAAGGCTGTCTCCAAGCAGAGGTTAGCCCACTGGTTAGTGGATGCTATCGTCCGGGCTTATGAGTCCCAGGACGTGCCTTGTCCACCTAGGTTGAGGGCACACTCTACTTGGAGTGTTGCCTCCTCCTGGGCTTTGGCTCAAGGCGCCTCGCTGACAGATATCTGTAGAGCTGCGGGCCGGGCGACACCCAACACGTTCGCTAGGTTTTATAGCCTTCGTGTTGAACCTGTTTCCTCCCGTGTACTCGCTTCGGCCAGTAGCGCGAAGGATTAGGTTAGTGTCGGCTTGCTACGCCATTCTCGCCCTAGGGGCCAGATACGTGCGTTATTCTGCTCCGTGGGTTACCCAACAAACGGTTAACCTCGTGAGTTCCTCCGTCATCCCCCCCCGGCGACAGGCGAGGCGGATCGCCAGTCGCCAAGCTTGTTACCTCTCTTGAGCTGAGTACAGGCTGGGGTCCTATGTAGTGGTCCCTACGGCGACCCCATAGGTGTTTTTCCACGTTCGGTTACCCTCCGGGTTAGCCAGTGTCTTCCCCTTGACAGACTCTGTCTGTCGTCTCTGCTGAGTACGCTCCCACCCTCCGGGCTGGGACTACCTCAGAGACTGCCGTGTGTTCACTACCCTACGGGCTAGTACACATGTTTTTTCCTAGTGCCTCCCCTCGGGCAGGTTATGGGCTCCGCAGCGTTCCCTTCTACATCTTGGGCACGCTTTCCCAGTGTTATCCAATGTCCACTGAGCGGGTCTTGCGGAACAGCAGTGTGACTCTTCCCAGCTAAGCTTCCGCACATAAGAGATAAGTTTCAAGAAACTGCGGCTGAAGCTTAGGCAGGGCGCTGGAAGGGGCCAGCAGCATGGCGTTTTATTAGGGATCCCAATTCGTTGGAAACTCCTCCGACGAGACGTAGGAGTTCCCGAACGAAAGGGAACGTCTCGGTTACGTATGGTAACCCTCGTTCCCTGAGTAGGGAACGGAGATGTCTCGTCCCGTCGCCATGCTGCTGTACCTTCGCGGAGGACTGGACACTGTTCGGCTCCTCAGCGAAAAGCGTTTGTGTATGCGCTTGCTTCCGCTTTATACCCGCGCTGGTAGGCGGGCCGCGGGATGCAAATCTTGCATGCCAATGTTTATTGGCTCGTTTTATTTCACTCGAAGACAGTTGGTCTCCCTAGCGTGATCCCAATTCGTTGGAAACTCCTCCGACGAGACGTCTCCGTTCCCTACTCAGGGAACGAGGGTTACCATACGTAACCGAGACGTTTTTTTGTGCTCCTGATTCGATCTGAATCATTTAATTTTGAATATCTGCCGATACAGAGTCCTAATCCAATACTTGTATTTTCCTATTGCTTGGTGTACATTAAAGTTATTAACCCTCAGGGGTCGACGGATGCGCCAATGCGTTCTGGTGGATTTTTTTCACATTGCAGAAAAATTTACTCAAAATACTCATATATGGTCATACAGACATGCAGCATATTCAAGAGTTTTTAACTGGAAATGTTTTTTAAAGGGGCACTTTTAATTGTCCACTTACAATCAAAACAAAATATTGTGCTTTTTTAAAATAAAATAAAAACAGACAGGATGTGCCAAGCTGTGCTTTCTGCCATCTTGGTGGGTTTTTTTTTGCTTTTTTTCTGGAGCACATCACAAAAATAAAACAAAACATCTAATACTTGTCACACAGACATGAGCTATATAAATATAGAGACAGTATATCTAGAAACATTTAAGTGTCTACTTTTAAATGATCTAATTCAAAATGTAAAAAAAAAAAAAAATTCTCTGTTTATGTAATCTGTATGAAAAGAAAGGAATGTACAGACCTTCCTGTGTGAGGTCTTTACCGCAAATGTGAACACGTCTATTGACAGTGTGTGCTATTCAATACAGTTATAATCTGATGTGATCCATGCAAACAGAGTCATCACCCACATCAACTCGATTAAATGCATCAAGTTTCATTAGATTCATTTCATTTACATGGTTTGGGGACGCAGTGAGGAATAATTCTGAAAGAATTTACCTCAGAAGTTATTTATTCTTTATTTATAAGAGTTATTTATTCGAAATGTTTTCTATTTGAGTATATTTTAATGTATATATATATATATATATATATATATATATATATATATATATATAAATGTAATTTATTCCTGTGATCAAAGATGTATTTTCATTACAATCCTCATTATTCTAGTCTTCAGTGTCACATGATCCTTCAAAAATCATTCTAATATGCTGATTTGCTGCTCAAGAAACATGTATTATTATTATCAATGTTAAAAACAGTTGTGTAATTTTTTTTTCAGGATTCTTTGATGAATAGAAAGTTAAAAATAACAGCATTTATCTGAAATAGAAAGCTTTTGTAACATTATAAATGTCTTTACTGTCACTTTTGAACATTTTAATGCATCCTTGCTAAATATATGTATTAAATTATTTTAAAACAAACAAAAAAATCTTACTGAAACTTACTGACCCCAAACTTTTGAACGGTATTCTATAATGTTACAAAGGCTTTCTATTTCAGATAAATGCTGTTCTTTGAAAATTCTAATTCATCAATGCCAGGGGTCCTCAAATCCTGCCCTAATGGGCCCACTGCCTTGCAGAGTTTAGCTCAAGCCCTGAACAAACTCGCCTACCTGTAATTGTCTAGTAACTCCAAAGACTTTCATTAGCTTGCTCAGGGGTTTTTGATTAAGGATGGAGCTAAAGCTGAAGCTTTGCAGAGCCCTGTGCCAACACATTTTTTGGTCAAATCCAAATCCAGTCAAATACCATCTATGAATTGATTTCATAGATTTGGGCACCAAGTTGTCTGAAGAAAAATGGGAACATATTCTGATCTTTTTCATTCGTCATCAATATGTGCAAGACACAGCTTGTTACAATGCAGGATTTTACATCTATTACACTAATGGCAAACATACTAGTGGCGAGTCTCATACATATGTTATGGGAATGTCCAAAACTATTATTATTGGACTAAAATATTTAAAACATTGCAGGACGCCTTTAATATAATCCTTGATCCAAATACACTGTCAGCTATCTTTGGAGTATGATTTGAAATGAATTTTCAAGCATCACTGAGACTTTATTAGCTACACATCTCATTATTTTAAAGTGGAAGCATGTATCACCCCCTACGTTTAATATGCGGATTATAGAGGTACTTGAAGCTTGGAAAAGTTTAATTTACACTCACAGGCTTCATTAAAAGGTTAATGAAAAAACACTGACATTATGGATTCGGACAGCAATAAAATCACAGACTTAACCCTGTAAATGTTTAAAATACCGTACGAGCCCATGAGAAACAATAAGCGTCCGAATAGGACTTAACTGACAGTATGCTTTCACTGGCCTTTGAAATTGCAACCTAGGCTATTTTTGTTAATCTACCCGAGTCAAACATTCGTGTACAAGCATAATTAGAATGGAAATGCCACTTTTAAGATTGACCGTATTTTCGTTTTCGGTCAAAATGCCTTTTGAATGTGAGTGCTAGGGGCACTACAGTGATAGCATCAAAATCGCTATTTTTAAAACACTAAGGAGGCTCGAAACAACATAAAACTGTGCTGGAAGTATCACCAGGGGCTCTACACATGAACTCCAGCATTGACAACATTGTTTGTGTACACAGATTTTACTGAAAAGAAAGGTTTTGTACGACTCACTTTATCAGTTAGTGTTTCCGGTGGCTGGAATTTTGTCAGTCAAAAGTAGTCGATCTCCGAATGCAACGTATAATTTTAATCAATAAAGTGTCTTTCTGCAGAAACATGTCTCACCTGGGGCCAGTGGTCACTGGTCCATCACTGAGAAAAGGTGGTAGTTTGATGGATGCGTCACTCTTCATAGACACACAGCTGGGCTCTGGAGAAGCTGCTCCTTGGTTCAGGGATTGAGCGAAAGGATCCTCCTCCTTTCTCTCCGCATAGAGACTCATTTTAGAAGCAATATTCTTCTGTATCCCTACATTCATTCTACATTCAGAAACGGAACATAAATTACAAAAAAACTATTATAATAAACAATATCATTCTGTACTGTGTATTGTGGGCAGCCCTTTTCTTTGAACTTCTTTTTTTTGGGGTCATATTTGTGTCATGAAAGAGATTTCGCAATGAGAAATTTGCAGTTGACCTGAATTAACTGAAATCTGCCTTCTGATTTAGTTAAATCATGCAAAGTTCTTGCATGATTTGAGCTTGAATGATGATAAACATGATTTCATTCAAAATCAAAAATTATCTCATAATTTAAAGTCCCTGTAAAGGCAATTCTAAAAAAAAAACCACATTATAAAAATGTTAGAAATGTATTGCTAAAACCCATTACAAAGACTGTGAATTGTGAAGTACTAAATTGTGGAGTTAGACCGTTAAACAGTTTTTCACCATTGCTGTGTTCAGGATTTTTTGGGCGGGGCTAAAATGGTGGCTCGATGACGCACTGGAGCCGCTGGGGCTGGCCCCGCCCCTACTGTCGATGACGCACTGGAGCCGCTGGGGCTGGCCCCGCCTCTACTGTTGATGACGCACTGGAGCCGCTGAGCTCCTGACCCCGCCCCTACTGTCGATGACGCACTGGAGCCGCTGACTTCCTGGCCCCGCCCCTACTGTTGATGACGCACTGGAGCCGCTGAGCTCCTGGCCCCGCCCCTACTGTCGATGACGCAATGGAGCCGCTGAGCTCCTGGCCCCGCCCCTACTGTTGATGACGCACTGGAGCCGCTGAGCTCCTGGCCCCGCCCCTACTGTCGATGATGCACTGGAGCCGCTGAGCTCCTGGACACGCCCCTACTGTCGATGACGCAGTGGAGCCACTGAGCTCCTGGCCCCGCCCCTACTGTCGATGATGCACTGGAGCCGCTGAGCTCCTGGACACGCCCCTACTGTCGATGACGCAGTGGAGCCACTGAGGCTGGCCCCGCCCCTAACAATACAACTAGAGCACATTCGCATCAGTTTGCCGCTCAATTGCGAGTTACTGTTAGTACTATTACTTACTACAGCCTACAGTTTGCTTGCTAGCTAGCTATGCCTTCATCACGGAAACGCGTATTACCTGGATGTGATCACTTACCAAACAGATCAGTGTCCTTATTTAAATTTCCGAAAATTGATCATATCAAGAAGAGGTGGATTAATTTTGTGAAAAGCCACCTTGATAGAGAGCTGAGGATCACCACCAACACCCTGTAGTGACCAAAAGGAGACAATTTTAATCAATAAAGTGTCTTTCTGCAGAAACATGTCTCACCTGGGGCCAGTGGTCACTGGTCCATCACTGAGAAAAGGTGGTAGTTTGATGGATGCGCCACTCTTCATAGACACACAGCTGGGCTCTGGAGAAGCTGCTCCTTGGTTCAGGGATTGAGCGAAAGGATCCTCCTCCTTTCTCTCCCCATAGAGACTCATTTTAGAAAGCAATATTCTTCTGTATCCCTACATTCATTCTACATTCAGAAACAGAACATAAATTACCAAAAAAAAACAATTATAATAAACAATATCATTCTGTACTGTGTATTGTGGGCAGCCCTTTTCTTTGAACTTCTTTTTTTTGGGGTCATATTTGTGTCATGAAAGAGATTTCTCAATGAGAAATTTGCAGTTGACCTGAATTAACTGAAATTTGCCTTCTGATTTAGTTAAATCATGCAAAGTTCTTGCATGATTTGAGCTTGAATGATGATAAACATGATTTCATTCAAAATCAAAAATTAACTCATCATTTAAAGTCCCTGTAAAGGCAATACAAATAAAAAATCTAAACAGATTATAAATGTTAGAAATGTATTGCTAAAACCCATTGCAAAGACTGTGAACTGTGAAGTACTGAATTGTGGAGTTAGACCGTTAAACAGTTTTTCACCGTTGCTGTGTTCAGGATTTTTTGGGCGGGGCTAAAACGGTGGCAACTGACAACTGGTGCCATCATCGGCAGTGTGTGCCCGCGAGTCAACTTTCCCGCGAGTGGGCGTGGTTTCAGCGCAGCCAGCGGACACGCCCCCAGCGTTTGAGAGCAGAGACCAGTGCTCATTTTTTCAAGATTTTGACAGCTTATTTTATTTACTTGGCGGCTTTTTTTTATCATTCAAATTGGGCTGGGTGGCTAATAACACATTTTTCTGTGGTGTGACAAACTCAGAACACATACTTAATTTTGACTTTACAGGGACTTTAATCACCCTCAAATCTATATGATTTTCTTCTATGAATGTTGGGAAGCTAACAACATTGGTGCCCATCAGAGATGGCAGAATTACACACATCCTTCACTCAAGTAGAAGTATAGATACTCATGTTTAAAAAGACTCTAGTAAAAGTTGATATACGGACTACACTTTTTTACTCAAGTTAGAGTAAAAAAGTATGAGCTCTGACATAAAAGTAAAAAGTAGCCATTACTATTACCTGTTGTAGTGTCACACTGGTAACTGGACCTCACATCATATTAATGCATTAATACAAAATACATTTCAAATTTTGTTAGCTAATGAATGTATCCAGGCTGAGCAACTACCATGTAGGATAGGGCTGGACTGGGACAAAATATCAGGCCAGGAAATCTCACACTCATCCAGGTCATCCCATAAACCCACAACAAATTCTGAAACCACGACCAACACTATTTGTTGTATGACCATCACATAAAAAAGTTTTAAATCCTTAGGCTGGAGCCGTTTTCTTGTACCTGTCACTTCTTCATCAGCATGTCTACAGTTATAAACAGAACTGTCTCCACCTTGTTGCATAACAACCACCTCAATGTAATTTGTTTGCACTTAATATACATTTATTTTTGTTAAATTTAAATTATTACATTACGACCATGTGTTTTTGTTTTATCTTAAAATGACTTAAATACTCTAGATTTAACAAAACTATATATTTTCTAAATTACTTAAGTCATAAACTACATCATGACTATATCTTCATAGAAAAATCCTAATACTGAACATGTTATTGCATTATCATAAGTCATATTTTTCCCTTACGAAAATTAACCATGGTTTAATATAGTAAAAGTATAGTAACCATGTTTTTATGTTTTTTTTTGGCTAATTGCTTTCCATTTGTATAACCAGTTTTACCACAAATACCATGGTTAAACTATGGTTAGAGTAGCAAAATGGTTAATTTGTGATTACCATGGTTTAACTATAGTAACCATGGTGATTTTTCATGAGGGTTGGGTCGCGACCCACCAGTTGAGAAACACTGTCATAGACTAACCCCTCATTTACACTGCACACATCTGCGGCGCATTACGGCTGCGACACGGCTACCGGAGCTGATCGCGCCCATTCTAGTTAATGCTTGTGTTTACACCGGCTGCGACGCGGCGCGTTTCAGAAGCTTCCCAGAAGCGGCTCTCCGCGCCGCTTCGCTAAATATAGGCGCCAGGTCTATTTTTGACGGACGCGCGTCCAAGTCGCACCGGAAATACAAAATAAAAGTAAAAGAACCATTGTCAAATTCAAAATAAACACCATGTGCAAACTCCCAAACGTATTACACACCAATATCCTTGGTAGAAACCATAGACTGTATGGTAGAAACTCAAAAATCAAGAAAAACCACGTCGGACAGGCAAATCACGTGGTCTCGCGCATAGAGACAGAGCGCATTTAGGCCACGCCCACACCCGGGGGGGAAACAGTGCAACCGTCTCCATTGACTTTGCATTGCGAGAGGCTGCCTCCTTGTCATTTCTTGCTTCTAACAAAAGACAGAAAAATGCCTAAAAGCTGCTGTGTGACAAGGTGTACAGCAAACAAGCTAAAAAAAAACAGAAATACGTTTTTATTAGCTCTCGACCCCAAAAAACGAGTGTTTAGGACATAAAAGTGGATACAGGCAGTTGAGACAGAGCGTCACGTGTCTCATTACTCTGAGAACTAACGTACGCCACTGGAGGAGACCGTGATCCACAACACATGATAGTTTATCTTACAGAAATATAATATATAAAACTGACATTTGGATATTTGACTCACCAGTGACCAAATGTTTAAAGGAACACTCCACCGTTTTTTGAAATAGGGCTTATTCACCTTCTTTCCCACATTTAGATAGGTGGGCAAATGCATTTTTGTCTCAGTGCATGCATTGTTTTAGTTTGACAGGGTCGGCGTGAGCTTAGCTTAGCATAATGAATGGAATCCTTTGTTGCCAGCTAGCATGTCCTGAATAAAAGTGATATAAAAAAAAAAAAAAAAACCCTACCTAATTACTTCTTGTGGCCTGCGTATTCACAACAAGTACAAATAGCGATGCAGATTAACACTAGGCGATTTCCTAGGCAGATATTGACTTATATATTAAGGACTATATTAGGGGGAAGCACAGGCGAAGCACTGCTACTTGGGCGTGATATCTCTGCGCCCAAGTAGCAGTGCTTCGCCTGTGCTTCCCCCTAATACAGTCCCAAGTCAAAATCTGCATAGGAAATCGTCTAGTGTTAATCTGCATCGCTATTTGTACTCGTTGTGAATACGCAGGCCACAAGAAGTAATTAGGTGGGTTTTTTTTTTTTTATATATCACTTTTACTCAGGACATGCTAGCTGGCAACAAAGGATTCCATTCATTATGCTAAGCTAAGCTAGCGCCAACCCTGTCAAACTAAAACAATGCATGCACTGAGACAAAAATGCATTTGCCCACCTATCTAAATGTAGGAAAGAAGGTGAATAAGCCCTATTTCAAAAAACGGTGGAGTGTTCCTTTAACTTACTGCACACGTGGTGTATTTTTAGTGCATACTGAGTGTCAGGATCCCACAATTTACCCATTCGTTCCAGCCTGTATCCACTTTTATGTCCTCAAACGCTCGTTTTTTGGGGTCGACAGCTTATGAAAACTTATTTCTGGGTTTCTTAGCTTGTTTGCTGTACACCTTGTCACATAGCAGCTTTTAGGCATTATTCTGTCTTTTGTTAGAAGCAAGAAATGACAAGGAGGCAGCCTCTCACAATGTAAAGTCAATGGAGACGGTTGCACTGTTTTCCCCCAGGGTGGGCGTGGTCTTCAGATTATGACGCGTTGCGCTCTGTCTCTATCCAGTCGCTCCGCTTCTGAAATGCTCCTGGTGTGAGTTGTCACGGCGTGGAGGACGGAATAAAACCTTGTCGCAGACGTAATGCACCGCAGAGGTGTGCAGTGTAAATGAGGGGTAACCTTCATGTCCTAGGCGCGGCGCGGCACTGAGCTGCGCGTCCGGTGTGCGGCCGCCTTAAGTCAGGATTAGGCCTTATTTTAATTAGGATATTAAGTAGCTCGAGCAGTGTTGCCATGTTCACTTATTATAGGCTTCTTTGGGCTTGTTATTTTTCCATATTAATAGGTGAAGTGAGAACTTAGTTCAGCTGGGGTGTGTATGTGGCCTTTGTGCCAGTGTCATGGTTCTTTGGATGGCGAAAATCAGCTGTTGATCATGTTTCCATGAAATAAGCCTGATCCCGAGCAGGTTTGCTTTTATGGACCTGTTGCTATGACAAAAACTCCAGGATGAGCTTCAAAGAATCTAACCATAATGTTAATGTTTTTTTGTTTTGTTTTTTTATGTTGTAGATTCAAGTAGCAAATGAGAATAGATACAATTATTGACTATATTTTGAGCCAAAGGTCTTGTTAATGATTTTCAGTTTTGTTCAAGGTGATTAAATCAAATGTTTTTTCAATAACAGACGAATATGTAAAAGTAAGATATTTGGGTAAAAGACAATAATTAACATAATAATAAATACCTGTCTGACTTTTCCATTTGTTGACATGACATAGTTAGATTCAGATGGCAAGTATCATATTTTAAAGGTGAACTAAGTAACTTTTTTTACCTTAACTGAACAGCTTCGGAGTCATTGGAATGGTTATATTACTTATTTCGGGTTGAATGGTGGTCGTTTCGCACCCCCCTGGTGCCCGTGAGCGGAAAATCCGCACTTGCAACTTTGAGCCGGCGGGCCGCCGGCCGCTGCGTCAGGAAGTCTCGCGTGATATCAGATCTCGCGATGTAAACAATTGCTTTACGGCCAAAAGAAATCTGCTAAAATGCTGTCATTATTGCGCTCCCTCACGCTGTTCGAACCCGAATGAAGAAGACGTTTTAAAGAACGTCCCATCTGCTTTGATGTCGTTGATCTATAGCCTCTGGTGTCTGAGAATCACCAACGAGTTTTTACGACAGTGTTGTCAAATATCTATTCCGAAGCTGTGGGGGGAGCTCTAGAGAGAAACCTGCGAGCAAAAAGCGAGAATACAGCGAAGAAGTCCCGAAGCTACTGAGTGCTGCTTTAAAGGGGTACTTCACCCAAAAAATTAAAATTAGCCCATGATTTACTCACCTATGACATTCTTCTTTCAGACAAATACAATCAGAGTTATATAAAAAAATGTCTAGTATAATAGTAAAATAATTAGCTTCAGGCAAAACGAACATACGGATTCCACTTGTCAGAATTAGCGAAGTGCGTTATGGCGTAGTGTAAATACTTAGTGTAAATATAAGTACGTCGCATTACTCGCATAAGTTGCGCTTTACACTTAAGTGGAATCCGTATGTTTGTTTGGCCTGGAAGCTAGTTGTTTTACTTTCATAAAGTTTTAAATATGGATATTTTTCTTACATGAACGCATCGCTTTACTTCAGAAGGCCTTTATTAACCCACAGGAGCCGTGTGGAGTTCGTTTATGATGGATAGATGCACTATTATGATGGATAGATGCAATTGTAAGGAATATGACTTAGCTCAAATGATTATAGGGAATCAAAATTATGAATCGGGTTGATTCATCTATATTCTTACAATATTAATAAATTATTGAAGCTGAAATTTAGACTTATTCGTATACATCAATGTTCAATTACAATGAATTATAATTCAATCATTAATATACCAAAATGTCCCTCTTTCAGATCAATTAATCAGAATAATTTTAAGGGAAATTAATGTATTAATTAAACAGTTGTTTGTCCCGCAAACTGGTCGTAAAATTAATTCCATCAACTTCTCAACAAAATTATCTCTTTCTTATAATTCGAAGAAAGCTATATTTTCTGGCCAAGAAAATTACTTTCTTGTTCTTATAAAATGTAGGTTACTTAACAGTAGCGCATTTGTAAAGCGTAGCTTGATCGTCATTTCATTGACTTGTAAAATGAACACTTATACAGAGACAATCTAGGATATAATGGGTCTTTAATAATTTGACTAATACTACATCGAACTAAGGAATACAAGTTCTACAATTTACATGAGTATGCATATAACAATACAAACAGTAAAGACAAATACGAGACTAAACGGAATAACAGATGAGAGAGGGAGAGGATGAAAGGGAGAAAGTGAAACTAAAGTTCAGGATGAGAGATCACCGAGATGATCTCAGCATGGAAAAATCACAGGCACTGTAACCTTGAGAGACAACAAGAAATCAAATTACATTAAAAGTTCCATAACTTATCTTGCAAAATGGTTCTCTTTGTTGCTGAAGAACGCCGAGTCGTGTTCGGGCGTGTGTCCTAAGAGCAGCGTGCGTGTTTCTTTAAGAAAGCAGGGCTGGCTTCTGTGAGCGCGGCCGCGGGATGTTCAAGTCTCTTTAAAGTTGAGGTTACCGGCTACGTTCATTTCACTGAACGTAGGTAGAGTCCGAAGACGAAAATAAAGAAAAGACTTAAAGAAAAGAAAAGAGAAAACGGAGAATGCTCCCTAAAAGGGAGCCATGTGGATCTTCTCGCTGACGAAGATGGTTCGTAAAAGTGCTCCTTGAAGATTTCCTGGGTCGGTCTTTTATGGAAAAGATAGGTTGACGCCTCGGTTCGCGCGAACAACCAATCACCTTCAGAGATTTCAGAGCGGGAAGAAGTTCTTTGTCTCGTCAGACAACGCCCACTCGAATGATTCATGAGGAGATGAGAGTAAGCTGTTCAGCTCCAGAAATATGAAAAGTGTAAACCAATGTACATTATTGCATTCTGCTATCGAAATCCGACTCTGTTAGATTGCGAGGTTTACAGAGATATGAAACTTGTCATATGAAGATTGTAGGAACACCTAGTTACAATCACATGCATGAATAGAAGCATTTACCAGTTCGTTCCTTCAAATAAATGTCATACACGAAGTGAATATAACCTAGGAAAACACTCAGGAGTATATGAAAAGTTACATGCTTATATTCTAAGTTTAATGTCCAAAGTTTGTGTATGTGTGTGCGTTAATGTGTGTGTTGGAATGTCTGTCACGTTGCGCTTCCCGTTATCTCTTGCAGAGAAGCTTTGGCTGCAGCTTCGTGCAGGGTCATAACGTGTTATCCTCTAGAAAGAGGAGTCGGGTTACGGAATGCGATTCCACTGGAAAGACATTCTTCAACAATACATTTCAGAGCTAGACACTAGAAAATCATATTATATGATCAAACAAACTAATAAAACATGCATACAGGAAGGCCAAATACAAATCTGCGTTACATACATTAAAATGATATTTCTATCCTGACCAAGGATGTTTGTGTGTGTGTGGGGGTGTGATGTCACGTAGCAGGAGGAAGTTTCGTTATCTTCTTGGTACAGAGAGGAATGTTAGTTTCAGGTTCTGGAGTGTCTCTGAGGTGCAATTTAGTGTCGTAAAAGTCTATTTGCTCCAGTATCTCTGGAGCCGACGTATGATATACATTTGGGAGTCAGGAGGTTACAAGCTTTAGTAAGCTTAGCAAAGAACGTTTTGGGAAGGAATGTGCTTAGAAAACACAGAGAGTCTGAATTTGTTAATTCAGGACAAACGAACGAATGATTCAAATAGCCCAGTCGCTACAGTCCCCCTTTCCGTAGGATGAAGTCCCTGCGTGGACATCATCGGACGGCAATCATCACGATGGGCAGATGACAGGTGAATCATGAAGGTCGTGTAGCAGGTGGATCATGATGGTCGTGTAGCGGGTGGATCATGATGGGGGAAGGCAGGTGGTTCTTGGAGCTGAGGATTCAGCTCGATGAGGTTCGGCGTGGTCTCTGACTTGGCACCCCCTTTCCGGGGATTCCGTCTGAAACCTCCAGGCACGGCTTTCGTGAGCTTGGCTGGATTGCATCCCGTTGAGTCTTCTGTACAGGATTGAGGCCAACCTAGTGTCAGGGTGTGGCTGATTACCTGCAGAGATGCACAGCACAATGTCGGCAGCGGTCCAGGCTTGGACCGCAGATGAAGTGTTCAGAACGGGCAGTCGAGACAGTGCTCGGAGGGCTGTGTTGACAGGAGCAGGGTCGATGAGTTGGGACCCCCTTTTCTCAATCCAGAGTTCCAGTTCTGGATCTAAGGTGAAGTTGTAGTTCTTGAAGGATGGGAGTTCCAGTGCTGTTTGGTACTCTTTGCTAGGAAGATGGTACAATGCTTGGCCATCGAGGTGTAGGATGGCACCTTTCGGTACTTGAAGTCCCATATTCTGGTTGAGCAGGTTGACACGGCTGGTTGTACCATGCTGGTCGTGAGTGACGGTGGCTGTGCGCACAGGTGTGTTAGCGAGCCACCTTTCACCTACAATCTCTGCTTGCGTGACTTGTGTGCGAGGCTTAGCTTCGGCAGGGCAGAGATAATGAATGTCTTTAGTCAAAGTACACATGTGCGGGTTTGAAGCCGAGTACAGTTGTGTGTCGCTGTCGTGGTAGGCCACCACGTCTGGAGTGCGTATCTTGATGTGGGTGTCGTTTTTCCAAAACCTGACCTTGACAATGTCTGTAAGTCTGTAGACTTGGCTTGACTCGCTGATGGGTAGGTTTAGGAGAAAGCCCACTTCTCTCTGCTCGGGATCGACGTAGAGTGGGATGGCGCTACCCGGAGAGTAGGCCAGGTGTATTTGTAGAGGGTCAGCCGGCATGGTGATGGCGGAAGCCAGCACAGTTAGCACGAAGCTTAAGGGTATCATGAACGGTGGGCTTCTACCCGTGGCTAGGCTGTCATTGGAGGAGCTAACTTCCCACAGCATGTCTGTCGTTGTGACCAGCTGAGTCGGGGCAAGGTCATTCCGTAAGACAGTAAACAGTGGTTTCATGGAGTTCACAGTCTGGTTCGCTGCATTGACACTGGACATACCAATGGCTCCGAGCAACGCTCCCAGGAACCATCTGGAGTGGTGGTTGGTGCTTCGGAGTCCCGATTGTGCAACAGTCACTTTCTCAAGTTGGTTGAGCATGTGTTTGACCTTGGCCTCGGCATGAGAGAGGGAGTCCTCTGTCCATTGGGCACTTGTCCAGATGTATTGGGTTACGGAGCTGGGGTAGTGTGCTCTGTAGACCGGGCAGGGCTGGATGAGTCGAACGTGCACTTGCTGGGGGTAGGTCCTGCAGTCGGTGATCATGAGTCTCAGTTGTTCTCTCGGTGGCAGCTGTTCTCTGGTTGGCTGACAGTACAGCATGGCGAACCACAGCAGCAACCTGGTACAGACAACAGGGAGAGAGAGAG
Organism: Leuciscus leuciscus; assembly: GCF_965113295.1. NCBI lineage: Eukaryota > Metazoa > Chordata > Actinopteri > Cypriniformes > Leuciscidae > Leuciscus > Leuciscus leuciscus. The sequence goes on from NC_138731.1 coordinate 3,463,063, forward strand.
AGAGAGAGGAGGAAGAAACCAGCGAGGGTTGTCTTTGGTTTGACAGGGCAGTCTTTTTACTTCGTGGGCGGCGACTAGGTTTAGTTCGCCTTGGCCCATGTTTTGCCACATCTTGCTGCCGGCTTGTCGCTTGCTTCAGTGTCTCGTCAGTGGCTCTGGTGCTGCGTTGTGCAGCGCATGATGCGTCGTGGGCATATATTACCCCCCCTTTGCTCCGTTGCCTCACAAGCTTTGGCGCTGTGATGTCAGACGGTGCACAACCCAGAATTGTTTTCCGCGCTCGCAGCATGTGCTTGGTGTCATGCAGTGTTCTGAGGCATTGGTTGTCAGTGAGGTCAGACGGCGTGTGAGGGTGGATAAGGAAAGTCTTTGTGTAGGTGATAGAAGCCCGCATGTCCATTATGTTTTTCTTTGTAAACAGCGGAGCCAGCGTAAGCGGCTCTGAGGTAGGCAGTGTAGCTTGTAAAGTTCTTATGCTGTGTGTAATCACTTCACGCTTGAGGGTGGGTGGGTGGGTTTGAAGTGACCACAGCTTGTTGTTTAGTGCGCCAGGTTTGGCGATGGCATGAGTGAGGTCATGTCGCTGCAGGTCAGTCATGACCTTGAGGCAGCAGGTGTCAAAGTCTTTGGTGGGCTGTAAGGTGCAGGGTAGCGGATTCGAACCTTCAGTTGGTGCTGAGTCTGTGTCTTCATGGCTGGCTGTGGGAGTTCCCATGAACTCTGTGGCCTGAAAGTCTGGCTCTGCGGAAGTTCTCGTGACCTCTGTGACCTGACAGTCTGGTTCAGACGACCTGTGTGGCTGAAGAGGAAGAGGTTCTCGCACTTGAGCCCAGACTTTGAGCCGTTTCAAGTCCAGTAACGGTTCAAAATGGTCTAGAAGGTCTCTGCCGATGAGGAACGGAAAAGTGTCCATTTTTGAGACGAACACGGGATGGACTAGACTCAGAGGACCAATTGTCAGGTGAATGTGAGCTACCTGTTCGAGCCGGATGTCATGTTGACAGTATGACTGTACGTTCAGTTCACAAGTTTGAGGTGTAAGAGTTCGGTCTTGTCTCTTAGCTTCAAATTGGAGTCTTTGGAACAGTTGAACTGAAATTATCGTAATGTCTGATCCTGTGTCGATCAAGGCTTCCATGCTCACTTCCTTTTCCAACGTGATGTTCAGGTAGAGTTTTCGGCCTGTGCCCTTTTCAATGAGGTTGCTCAGGAACATTGGCATCGGGACAGGTGTAACGGTCGTTGGGTGGTTAGGACCGGTCTCGTGTAGCTTGCTGCGGAGGCAGTTAGCCAAAACAGCATTTCCTGGTACCTTGGGATTGTGGTACCTGGTTTGAGGAAGTGTGCTGTTTCGTTCATGGTGTGCAGCTGTCAGCTGTGGAGCTTGGGTGATGCTGTCACCTTGTGATGTGACAGTTAGCTCTGTGGTCTGTGGATGATGAGCAGTGTTCGAGGTGCTTGGCTCAGTCAAATGGCGGTCAGACGGTTTGGTTTCAGTTCTTATGCTTAGGCATAAGATGTCTGGCTCGTCCTTCTTGTCTTTCTTGCAACGTTCCTGGTGAAGAAGCTCTTTCAGCACCCTTAGGATCTCTGCTGTTTCAGACGTGGCTGCACTGTGGTTATCTGATGTGAGCTCAGGCTTGAGCTTACCAGTGTCGTGTCGAGAGTGGTTCCACTCTCTGTCGGGGCTTGTTGTCCTGGACGGTGGAGATCGGCTCTTCTTGGGTCGCCGGCCGGCTTCCCAGAATCTTTCAGAGCGCTCGCTCTGGTGCTTTGGACGAGCACCACCGCGATTGTGTTGCCCTCTGCTGGTTTGGAACGGTCGTGACTCTCTGTAAAAATGTCTGTGACTGTGGTGTTGTGGGGCACCCTCTAAAGTCAGTTCTGAACAGTGCTCAGAGACAGAATAGATTGTGGGGTTTTTCACAGTCTTTTCAGAAATAGTCTTTTGCTTGGTGTAAGCTTTATGGGCTAATTCTCGCAGCTGTTGGGTAGACATGGTCCGTGCATCGGCCAAAACCCCAATATGATGGGATAAGGTTGGATGGAGATTCCGCAGGAAAAGAGTTTTAAAGGTAACATCCTGTTCCATCCCGGGCTCATTCCGTGCTCCGAAGAAGGCTTGTCGGAGTCGGTTGTAGTAGATCTGGGGGTGTTCACGCCGACCTTGCTTGAGGTCTACAGCAACGATGAAACCTTGATCGGAGTCTGGATCAGAGAGCGTCACTTTGTTGGAGTTTTTCGTTGAGTTCTTTTCTGGTTTCTCTCTCCAACTGTTCTCTTTGGTCTGTGTCAAGGCGCAGATCTTGCAGGGCATTTCGAAGTCTTTCTACTTCTTTCTGTAGCTCTGGATCTGTGGCGTCCTCTTTCTCGCGCCGGTACTGGGTCTCGAGGAGGAGCTGATCTAGACGACTCTGGGTTCGGGCCTGGTCCCTCCGGGCCTCCTCCGCTTGAAGCTTAAGCGTTGCGGCTTGCTGCTCCAGGTCGATGTTGCTCCGTTCGCTGAGCCTCGCCTGGGCGACGACATTGTGGGCGACGCTGCTGACGATCCTGGCCCCGTCTTTGTAGTTGTAGCTTTGGGTAGGATCGTGTGTTATCAGTTCGTTTAACTCTGTGTCCAGTTGCGTTTGGCTCAGATGCTGCAGGTCACTGGCGTCCTTGGCTAAGTGCTCCCGACGGACCGCGGGACTGGATGCACGGGACATATTGGCTTCACTGTAGGCGAGAGAAGCACAGCACACACACAAAGAGACCAATGCAAGTTCGTTCTAAGGTTGATGAGCTATACTCATACGGGCTATGCCGTTTATGAGAATTTTGGGCTAACTGATGCACAGTTAGACAGTTAGCGGAGCCAATTGACTTGGGTCGAAGGACCCGAACTAGAGATTTGACAGGCAGTAGCCTCGCGGGTCACGTGATGACACCGGCTGCTTGGTCTGTCGCCCTATTATTTAGCTTCCTTGGTGGCTCTCACAGGTTACTTGTCTCTAGGTGAAATGAAAGAAACAAATCACAACAGAACAAAGGATAGAAAAGACTGAGGTAAAACAAAACACTAGTGATGACTAGGTCTGAAATTAAATAAACAGAATAGTAACACAGTACGTGTTCAAGAGGATGAAGAGACCTAAGCTATTACCACTGCTAGGGTTTAGGATAGGCCAACAGGTGAGTGGGGGCTATCGGGGGGGGGGTAGGAAACCTAGGAAGATGGTATGGCTTAGAGAAGAGATGGGCCAAACACCTAGACTGTACCCGGGGGAATATCTAATATTCTGTGGCTTATAGTAAGTGGAATGGGTTTTACTCAATTTAGATTAACCTGTGGTGAATTGAAGCCGCTCTGGTGGGATCCGTGGCTCAGTCAACCGCTCCGACGGTTCCCAACACTTGATCGCAGTGTTCTCGGGCAACTTCGTTTTCTCCCTGTACCTTGCTGCGCCCTCTCAGACAACTTGCGACTTTAAAACACAACCTGGCAACACCAAGGTTTCCCCGGCCAGACAACACGTCAAAATTGGGTTTTAGCCCGGAACTCTCTCGAAGAGTGGCCCACTTTTAGGCCTCAGTTCGGGTTTATTGTCCCAAAATTGCTTTGTGTGTGTTGGCTGGCGCGGTTGACCTTTGGAGTGCCAAATTGCTAATGTCGAAGTTGCGTGCCGCAACGATGGTACGGGATTTGAAAGTGTCCAAAACTCACGGAACGGCAAGTGTCAGTAACGCCGGTTGGGCAACCTCGCTCGCGGAAACCAACCCGAGATGACTGCAACTCCCCACAGTGCTCTAGTGAATGCCACCTATAAATACACAAAGGATAAACAAGTGAAACTTAAAGTGAATTAAGGTTAGTTTGTTTAAACCAAATTGATTAATTATTTATGTGGCAATAAGAGTCAAAGGTTTTACTAAACAAAGGGAGATTATGATAATGTTACTTATCAAAATGACCTAACCCAAAAGAGAGATAGGGAAAGAATAACAGTAGATATAAAATAATAGAATAATAATTAAAATTTAAAAATAAAATCAAAATGAAATGACAGGATGAACCCAGGAGAAGAGGCAGGCCGCAGTAGTGGGTTTTCACCACAAGGGGGCGTGCTCCCTCTCTGTGCTTAACCTGGCAAACAGAGAACTTAATTCCAATCAAAAATTCAAAACTTGTTTAAATTAAAATTTAAAATAAGCATGTAAGGAAATGTAAAAATAAGAATGATATCTTATAATAATCCAGATACAATAAAGTATCAGTCCTATTTATAAAAATAATCAGGAGAGAAAGACGATATAAAAGAGTGAAAGGAGGAAAATAGTGATGCCGACTTAGTATCCACAAGGCCACACGATGGTGCTGTTTCCTTCAAGTGGATGTAAGTGGCTGAATACACAACTCAATTTAAATTTAAAATTCAAACTAGTTTAAATCAAATTTGAATGAGCATGTAAATAACATTTAAAAGGAAAACTCAGAATAATATCCCATAATAATTAATGGTAACAGTGAAGTCTCATCAATAATTATTAAGATAATCAAAAGAGAAACGTGGAAGTAAACAATTCCCGACAGGATTTGTAAAGAGAGAAAAGAGAGCTGAGTGGACCGACCTAGCGGGAGGCGGCCACTAGGTGCCGTTGTTTCCTCTAAGGGAATGGCTGAGATTTAATCTAAGTTTTAATTCAAATCTTGTTTGAACCAAACTCAGAGTAAATGTATCAGTTAAAAGCAGGAAAATTGTCTAACACAAAATAATATTCGCACGAGCAAAGCTGTAAATGCGAATAGTTATTTAGAGTTTAAACATTAATTCACAGGGAAATGAATTCAGCCATAAAGAGAGCGTTATCTGATAACTGGCCACGAGATGGCGTTGTTGCGCTCATGCAGGCGGACATCAGAGGGGCAAAGGGTTAATTTGGGGCTGCTAAACACTTACGCCCTCTGGCGTTTAGTCAATGGAATTACACCACTTCAATGTGATTCAAACGCTAAGAGCTTTCAGCTCGCGTCACGCGCTGATTTTCTGCAACAGTCACAAATTAGACAGAGGTCTCGGCGGACCTTTTGGTGCTATTAATTCTGCACAGGAGAGTATGGCGGGGTTTCTTCGCCGCAAATACTCAAATGTGGACAACAGGAATTTTCCGTCTGTTGCTAGACTCCCATACACTTATCACAATAGCACTTATGATTTTAAATGTATTTGGTTTGCGATTGATTAGCTAGGTCAATGTTAACCAGGAGTTTACCGTTTTGTTGAATATCACTGGACTAACCACGAATTCAATAACGATATCATGCATGCAAGGCCTAAATGTTTAAAAAGGAATCTCGCTTTAGAAACATATTTATTAATACCGGTAGTACGCACGTGAGAATTCTTCGTTCACAGCGATTTAAAACAAATATTAGAAATGTATCAACTGCAGAGATATTTCTTCATCTCTTAACAGGACATTTGTAATATCAAATAGGCTACTGCAGTGTACGTAGCGTTTAACAGTGCTAAAATTGTTTAGGCATATTTTAGCAACTTGTTAAAATGTAACGTTAGGCCTACTGACTTCGGTTTTTTACCTTGGACAGTTAGGAGTGAGTTCGCGATGCGACTTCATTTCATAATTTCATAAAATATGTGCACAAAAATGATTAATAACCATATAAACAGATTGAAATTGAATATTGTTCATAAAACAAAGTTTGAAACGTGCCTAAAATATCTCCACCATCTGTAAGGAATATGACTTAGCTCAAATGTTTATAGGGAATCAAAATTATGAATCGGGTTGATTCATCTATATTCTTACAATACGAATAAGTCTAAATTTCAGCTTCAATAATTTATTAATATTGTAAGAATATAGATGAATCAACCCGATTCATAATTTTGATTCCCTATAATCATTTGAGCTAAGTCATATTCCTTACACAATTTTATGGACTTCAAAACAGAAACGGCAATTCACTGCCATTATAAAGCTTAGAAGAGCCAGGACATTTTTAAATATAACTCTGATTGTATTCGTCATGGGCTAATTTTCATTTCTGGGTGAACTATCCCTTTAAGTTGGGAGTCCACCTTAGAGGAGTCCACCTTAGAGATAATCTCCATATTTATAATGAAACCATAATTTCTTTTTAAATATGATATTAATCATATCACACAATAAAATATAATTTGTCCACATCTATAAAAAATTATTATGGGACCTCCTTCAATGCTTTCAGAATCTTTACTTTTTAAAATAATTTTATTTCTGTAATTTGAATATATATATTTTAGTTAACATTTTAATGACAGTATATTATTGAACAAAAATGTATTATTTTATTTATCAAAATAAACAGAAAATAGTGCAAACATTTTATTTTAGCTTTAGTATTTGGATCAATACTGTCTTTTGCCCCGTGCTGGTTTTACCCTGTGTGTCTATGGGGTAAAAGGCTCTCTTCCCCACCTCATACATAAGATAAAAAAAAATAAAAAAAAAATAAAAAAGTTTTTCACAGAATATTACACAACACATGTATTCATGCACGAGCGCCAGGTACGCGCGCTCGCGCACGCACACACGCACACACACTCTGGGTCATTTCAGTTAAAACAGATAGGCCATCTCAGTTTCTTCTAATCTGAATAATCACAGCATTGCCATGGTCTTTATTTTATGTGTATGGTGATTTTTTCCTGACGACGTCTTGATTATAAATTAGTGTTTTAGTGCAGATTACCAGTTTGGAAGGGAGAGCTGGTTATTACATAACATGTCTTAATGGGCCGATAGTTTCATATTCATCCCGTTGGTCTTTTACGCACAAATCTAATAAATGATTATAATGTTTGTAATATCCAGATTTTTCCACCCTGTCCGTATAAAATTATAAAGAAGCCTCAAATTCCAACAATCTTTTGGAAACGGGGAAACTTCAGCTTATTTTCACTTGATTTGAATAGTGCGCCAAAGATGCAACACTGTGAAAATGAGGTAAAAGAAAACGAAAGAGCCATCGGCGAAATGTGTTAGTAAACAGTAAACTCATCTCTCTCTCTCTCTCTCTCTCTCTCTCTCTCTCTCTCTCTCTCTCTCTCTCTCTCTCTCTCTCTCTCTCTCGCGCGCGTAAGAGACAAATCTGTAACTTTGAATCAAATTCCTTATTATAAGGAATCCGATTCAAAGCTACCAATATCTCAGAAATGTATATTAAATACATTATTTGAAAAACGTTAGAGCTCTATTAATTAATTGTGCCTGAATCCTCAGCAAAATATTGATCGACTTTGATAGAAAATAGACTATAACCTATAGGCAGAGGTGGGTAGTAACGAAGTACATTTACTTCGTTACATTTACTTGAGTACTTTTTTTAGAAAAATTGTACTTTTAAGAGTAGATTTGAATGTGGGTACTTTTTACTTTAACTCGAGTACATTTCTAATGAAAAAACTGTACTTTTACTTCGTTACATTGGGCGACGTTCCTCTCGTTACTTTATTTTAATGCAATGTTAAATGCGTAGTTTATTCCAAGCGCGCTGTATCTTTTTTTTCTGGACTTGAGCGATGCTCAATTCACAAATGAATCACACTTTTGAGTCGATTCTGTTCAAACACTTCATCAAACAAGTTGGCAGATCTGTCGAAGTCGGTTCGCGAATCAGTTTGAATGATTCAGTTCCTGATTCTGTTCAGTTCCTGCACGCACTGAATCATCTGAAGCGATTTCAATTCACACTGGACTCGGAGTAGTTAACAGGAAGATTTAAGCACATCAAGAGCGTTAGATGAAGTGGCAGTGGACCTACAGTACAGTCAAGTGAGAGCAAATCTTCAAATGCATCATATTTTTGCCAGCGATGAAGATCTTTATTAGTTGAACTTGAACATCTTCGTAAGCTGTCTGTGAATGAATGATTCCACAGGAGTCAGGACGATATATTCGATTTCATTTCACTCAGGTAACAGTTAATACATTTTACAACCAAACAGATTATTACGCCACGATACTAGAAAGTATGACAATACCTTCATATACATTAATTTACATTAAATAAAGCTACCATTGTTCACAGTTTATGTACCCGCCATCCTGCGGTATTGCGTGTATTGTTGCGCAGTGGCGTCCGAACTCGACTTGAAAACGAATGCCTTTGCCTGCCGTAGACACAGTTAAAGGAGAAGTTCACTTTTAAAAAAACTTTTGCTGATAATTTACTCACCCCCATGTCATCCAAGATGTCCATGTCTTTCTTTCTTCAGTCGAAAAGAAATTAAGGTTTTTGATGAAAACATTCCAGGATTTTTTCACATATTATGGATTCCATTGGGACCCAAACGGTTCAAGGTCCAAATGACAGTTTCATTGCCGCTTCAAAGGGCTTTAAACGATACCAGACGATGAATAAGGGTCTTATCTAGCGAAACGATCGGTCCTTTCAAAAATAAAATAAAAAGTTGACGTTTTATAAGCACAAATGTTCGGCTTGCTCTGTTCTGTGATGCGCGTTCGTGACGTCACGTAATACGCAATTACGTTGAAAAGGTCACGCTTGAAAAATTGAAGAAAATGTTCTTTTTGGCTTTTTAATATTAAAACACTCAGGATGCGCACACGAAATGGGCATTTTAAACGATAAACTGACACAAATACATTTGAAAATGTTTATATGGTCCTCCTTCCGCACATTTGTAAACACATCAAACTTGACCTTTTCAACGTAATTGCGTATTACGTGACGTCACGAACGCGCATCACAGAACAGAGCAAGGCGAACATTTGTGCTTATAAAACGTCAACTTTTTATTTTATTTTTGTAATGACCGATCGTTTTGCTAGATAAGACCCTTATTCATCGTCTGGTATCGTTTAAAGCCCTTTGAAGCGGCAATGAAACTGTCATTTGGACCTTGAACCGTTTGGGTCCCAATGGAATCCATAATATGTGGAAAAATCCTGGAATGTTTTCATCAAAAACCTTAATTTCTTTTCGACTGAAGAAAGAAAGACATGGACATCTTGGATGACATGGGGGTGAGTAAATTATCAGCAAAAGTTTTTTCAAAAGTGAACTTCTCCTTTAACCAGTTTAAGAAGATCCGTCGATGTACTTTTTGTGTGTGTGTGTGTGTGTGTGTGTTCAGGTGTTCAGTAGCAGTCATGACTCATGAGCGCGAGCACATGTGAAGAGTTTTTAACTCTTCTCTGTCAATACATGCCTTTGAATGCAACACTCTGCAGATTCACTTTATTTCGACATTGTCTAATAACCCAAATGTAGTTGTATAAGTTTCTATTATACAAACCGGACAGGCAATGATTTTCGAGCTATACAGATGTCAGAAATAATGCTTACCTCTCTCTTCTGTTTTTGTTGCAAAGATATCTGATAATAATAGTCATTTAAATAAACAAAATCTAAATAATATCATTTTATGTATAGCCTATGACGACTTCAGAGGCAAAAGCCTCTAAGTACCATATGAAATTTTCTTCTAAAAGAGCATTTTTATCAAGCTTGTATGTTTATGTTCACACTTAAATGGCAATGAAAAGTAGCCTACCTGTCATTAAAGTGAAATTACTGAATTTAAATATACGAGCTTGATACAAATGATTGTTTTAGAAGAACATTTCAGATGGCACTCAGAGGCTTTTGCATCATTAAGTCTTTATATATATATATATATATATACAGGGTTGGGGAGTAACGGAATACATGTAACGGCGTTATGTAATCAGGATACAAAAATCCAGTAACTGTAATCCGTTACAGTTACGTCAAAAAACGTAGTAATCAGATTATAGTTACATTTTGAAAAAAGGGGGAATACTTTCAGAATTACAATGGTTTCATTTAAAACTAAATAAATAAGTATTTTGGCATAATAACACTATATTAAGCACTGCTTGATTATACAGTAGTTCCACGTGTGCCACGCGCTGGTGCATGCGCAAATAACAGCCTACGATCTCCTCAGACGCAGAGTGAATCACTGCTGCTAGTAGAAACGATGCTGCCTACGGGTAAAATCACTCTTAATTCATGGAAATTCCACTGCTATTTTGTAGAAATTAGGAGAGTAGTGTTACGTTCCCACTTTAGTCTAGGGGGTTTAAAGAGGGAGTAACAAATGATGTAACAAAAAGTAAATAAATAAACGTGAGAAATCTCCTCTCCATCTATCCCAGCTCTAATTCCTGTTCACCTTTTTATCCAAAAAGCTACACAACACCCATTGATTCGCACCTTGCAACAAAAAGGAAACTGAAAAAGTATACTCAATGAATTTCTTTTATTAAAAAGGTTTAACCAATATATTTATAAAGCAAACAAATCAACAAACAGACAAACAAACTTAAATAATAACCAGATCGTCAGGAGAGGGCCAGGCCAAAATAACAAACAAAACAAGGACTTCCTAAAGTTTAAACCCAAATAAATTGCCTAACAAAAGAAACGAAAAATTAAAGACAATTATCTTACCTCTCTCCCTGACTAGAAATAAACAAGAGAAAAGTTTAGGGATGGATCATCCAAATAAATTGGCGCCCATCTCCCTACACGGTTTTAACCATTTAAACTCACACAGTCCAAATGGTCAATGAACTCAGACAACAGGTTTCACAAAGGAATATAAGATCTCTTTACGACAGCAAATCACACAATAATGTCTGGGATAGCTAGAGAGGGATTCTGACGATCACAGTCTCTTTGCGGTTTTATACAGGCTGCAAACAGAAAAGCCACGCTCCTGCTAATTAACATCAGCTGCGGATGATTTGGAGTGCTGCATGAGAGAAAGAGAGAGAGATAGAGAAAAAAAAAGAGAAAACAATCACCAACACAATATAAAAACAAGACTACGTCACAGGACGTAACAGTAGCTTTTTTAGTACGTTACCCAAAATGTCCTTTCTTAATCTTTTCTCGCGTAACGCGATGTTCGCTGTCTCTAGGTAACATAGGGGAACTCCCACTGCCAACGCCCCACGTCCAGTCAGGCAAATTAAGAAAGATCACGGCTTTAGTCAACATGTAGGCCTATTTTAAAATAAAGTAATATGTAGATTGTGTAAAAATTTTAAATGTTGTGTTTTTATTTTTTAGTTAAAAATTTGTTAAAAATAAAACAAAATAATCTGTAATACTATACGTTAGCCACTAGATGTCTGTATAGCCCTTTACATAAATATATATTCAGGCATGTGTGTATATTTTGCAAATATTGTACACTGGACCAAATTTTTTAATAATATTTCTTCTTGCTTGACTTTATTTATATACATGACCTTGAAGTAATCCAAAAGTAATCAGTTACATTACTTTCATATTATAGTACTTGGATTACGTTACTGAATACTTTTTTTATGAAGTAATTTGTAACTGTAACGGAATACATTTTTAAAGTAACCCTCCCAAGCCTGTATATATATATATATATATGCCTATATGATCCGAAGTAACTAGTTACTCGCTACTTGAGTAGTTTTTTCATTTGATACTTTTTTACTCTTACTCAAGTAACTATTAAGATTATTACTTTTACTTTTACTTTGAGTAAATATTTCTATAAGTACTTGTACTTTTACTTGAGTACAGTTTTTGGATACTCTACCCACCTCTGCCTATAGGCTACACATAAAACGTCAATAATGATGTCATATGTGTCGGTTTTAGATGTGTGTATGAGAAGGACATGCTGGACTTACCAATGAGAATGACAGAACTTGTCAGCTTTGGTTTACAATAGCATCCAGTGAATGAAATGGCGCCTGAAACTTATTCAAACCTTTAGGTTTCGATTTCTGTCTTCTTCTGTTTTTGTTTCGGCGCATTTCATTCAGTGCACATCGCCACCTACTGTGCTGTTGTGTAATCAAGATCATTTTCTTTTCTTTGTTCCCCCTTTTCTAAAATAAATAAAATAGACTACTACTAAATTGACACTGTAAAAGAACAATGTATCCTACTTGATCTCTATTGAACTCATGTCTCAATAAATATTTAAAATTCTTCCCCCTCTTGCCATTTTTGTTTACATGTAGGCCTACTATTTATTATTTCTCATAACACCATACAAATGTGCTCTACTGTTTCTTTCTCCCCACATAAATCAAATTTCATGTACTTTAGGTAAAAACCTAGTTCTGTCTTAAAGAGTCATTGATGTAATTTCTTAACCAGTAAGAATTACCTCAGATTACATATATATGAGTTTCTTCTGTGCCTAAAGCAAATCCACTTTTAGTTTTCTGTCTTGAATGCATCCACATAAGAGACAACATCTAAGAAAACTAATCTAATTTCCAAACATTGAATAGCAGAAGTGTGTCAGGAAAGGAGCGTCCTGGAAAATAAAAATCCGCAAAGCCTCCCCTGACTGCAAGTTTTGATAGGTCATCTTTTATGCATGTTTTCCTGTACATAACCATACCATTAAAACCAGTTTAACATTGTCTGACAGTTTTAATGTTCTTAAAAAATATTTTACGTTCAGATATTCATATTCATCCATTTATGCTCCCTTAATCATATATTAGTCAATAAAATGTTTAGAACATACTTAAACACCATGTATATTTTATGGAAGCTCGTTTCCGCCACAGAATAAAACATTTGTAAAAGATAATTGCGACTTTTTTTATCTCACAATTCTGAGTTTATAACACACAATTACAAGTTTATATCTCGCGATTCTGACATCTTTTCTCAGAATTTTGATATAAAGTCACAATTGCGATTTATAAAGTCCAATTCTAAGGAAAAAAGGCTTTTAACGCGCAATTCTGACTTTATATCTCTCAGTTGCGTGATATAAACATGCAATTCTGAGAAAGTTTAATTCTCGCAATTCCGAGTTTCTATCTCACAATTCTGACTTTATAACACGCAGAGAGAGAGAGAGAGAGAGAGAGAGAGAGAGAGAGAGACAGAGAAGAGGGAGAAACTAGTTGGGTTTTACACATCCCACATATACAGGAAACTGTAAAAAAAAAAAAATTGAGGAAAGATGAAAATATGTAATGTATCTGTTTAGCACTGTTCTTTATTGTTCAACATAAAGAAAAAATATGGGGTAAAAAACCAAACATTCATCTGCTTCATGAGGCTCAAGCAGAATGTGATCACATGATGGATCTCCACTTGTTACATGCTGAAAAGAGTTTGGCTGCAGAAGCAATCATTGCTACACTTGCATTGGTCAACCCTAACCGTCCAACCCTGACACTTGATGAATGGGACATAATTAAAGATGTGTGAGAGATTTTCTCAGGGATGATTTCGCACATGTCCCACTTTTCGAGGATGAGTCACTGCAGTAAACGTTCGATTTTGATGGCATCGTAGTGTTGTCAGATGTGTCGTGCTTAAACACTGGGCTGCACTATCTTTTATTCGGGAAGGTCCATCCATCTAAGATCAGTAACCACTGGCACATCCTCAAAAAACATCTGGATCTTACATGTTACACTGCAGCGGGGGTTAGTGCGTTAAACAAAACGGTATGTACCGTGTTGGCCTTTGTGGATGGTGGTTATTTCCTTAACATAAGTTGCTTAATGTAAGTTGTGTCCCTGCCAATCCCAACAATGCACAACAATGTTTCGAAGTGAGCTTGTGTTTAAAGCCCAAGCCATCAGCCTCATCAATGCAGTGTTTCAGAATTTTTCTGAAAGGTTGAAGACTCTTCCTCCTCAGGAATTAGAAAGGCCTACCATAATGACAAATGACTTGAGTAACTTGGGGAGGATGAATTTCCTTGCTGCCGACCAGAAGGTCTTTCTTAACTTGTTTATGCAGTCCGTGTTGGCTGTTAATACTGATCTTGACATGGCAAATGACATGAACCAAGTTTGGTCAGAAGAATGAACAGTGGTTTGACCTGGTGGACTGCGAAGGTATTACGAAGGTGTCCTACCACGTCGCTTGTAACATCCATTCGCGAGATCCACCCGTCGATCTCTTATGGTCTCGGTGTGGACTGCAGGAGGTGGTTGGTTTGCGTGGGAGCTTGTTTTCCCTCTACTCCATGTGCAAAACCGCCAACTTCCCGAGCAACCATGACCACCTGCCCATAGATGGGGACGTAAGGCTTACCCAGGCTGTACGCCATGACAGCTGCAAAGTTAACTTCATGCTAAGAAATGCTGTCACCCCACATTGCCATGTGAAACATCCAGTCAGCAGGATCATTACAATGTGTGACCTCTATATCGAGAAGCACCAGAATGATGCTTGTCCTGATGGCAAAGAGGTACGTGGAGCATGCCGACGATCTAGCTCGCAAGTCATACACAAGGACCTACGCGAGGTTGGAGGGTGTCTTTTTGGTGCGTCCTAGCGATATTTCTCGTACAGCCCATAATGGACCATCTACTGGAAACGGTTTCAATGCTCGTGCCATTTCGGGACAACGGAAATGGATAAGGTGTGCTACATGTGGTTCAGCCAGTAGCCAGGCTGCACAATATCAGTATCAGCCGATATATATTCATTTGTAATGTTATCGTTATCAAACTGATAAGAAAATTTGGCCAATATATTAAAGCCGATAAATAATGGATTATTTCCTTCAGCTGAGACACTTCAGATGGGCACGGGTTGCCAGGATATGATGAAACGTGATTAGAATCACTTCAAAAAAGGAAAATACAGTAAAGTACAACATGTGCAGCACAAATCTGTCATATAGGTGTCACATTCACCGCCTTCTTCCTCGTCTGTGTCTGCACTACACTTCCCAGAACCCTCCGTCATCACCTTCACCTGCACATCGTCATCATCATCCTCATCACCTGTGTTCACTCATCATCATCTCCTTCACCTGTTGTCTTGTCATTATCTTCTGTGTATTTAAGTTTCCCTGTTCACTCGGCTGTTGTTGGTTATTGTTTGTGCACTAGCACACTGTTTCGAGTTTGTTTGGATTTTGCCTATGGAAATAAATATTGAGTATTTTGTATCTTCGCTTGACCTTCTTCAACCCGCTGTCGTTACAATAGGCTTCATAACATTATAATGAGAACACGACTGTAAAAGGATGTTGTGAATTCTTTGTTCGCCCATGTTTCAGTTTCAGCATGTTGTTACAGGAAGAGCAGAGTTACACCTTCATAATATATATGATTGGGACTGTCATATACATGACATTATAATGAGAACACAATAAAACATTGTGAATCCTCTAGGTTTAGTTGCAGTGTTTCAGCGTGTTATGGGAAGAGCACATCCACAAAAGGAGTTACACATTCTGACTAGACCGTAACTCACTTCAAGTTCACTTAAACATTCAACGTCATTTTGTGCAGATATAATTTGTAATATTATGTTTATGTTGTATAAACATCTGTTTAATCTCACGTTTCATTGAGTTAATAAATCAGTTTCCCGGTGTTCATTCAGCTCTTCAGATTCAGCGCAGATCAAACAGCAATGATGTTATTTGCAACAGTAATATTCATTTAAGTTGTTTCTTTTTCAAAAACATTAATGTATTATGAATAATAACATTTTCACCAACAACATGGTTTGATTACAATCATTTCATTATATTCTGTGCGGATGCTACTCCATTTTATTTATCCATGGCACATGCATTTTGTTTCTTTATATGCAAGTAATGTCCAATGACTTTGCATTATTTAGGCATTATTTTATTTATTTGAAAGGCAATAGGTTTTTTTTTTAAAGGAAAGTTGGCCATAGGAGTCTAAAATTAATTTTAAATCTCACACTTCTTCACTATAGGCTACTGAACTGTATATGTTTGATTTATGTTGAAGTGTTTGGGACATGGCTTTTAATTGTGAGACTTTTCTTTTTGTAATGAGGCTCTTAAAAATTATATAAGTTTAGATTTATCAGCCAGTATATCGGTAACCCGCTTTCACATATAAATAATCTATCGGTTATGGTATGCTAGAGGGGCGTCCCTAAAGGGGTTTGCAGAACTTCCCACACTGGATGAGAAGCGCCACGTCTTTAAAATAAAAAATATTTCAGAATCCTGCATTAAAATGGTCCCAAATCTTTGCTTAATGTACATAAAGACTTCATCCTGGTCTGTACAAGTGTACATTTTACATCCTAGTCTGTCAGATTATTCATTTTAATATTAGAAACAGTGCTTATAGTATAAGTTAGATTCCAGATATATAATATATTCTTTTAAGATTCATTTTTGATTTAGGATAATCTGGATCATGATTCTCCCACGATTCTGAAAACAAAACTTAATAAGTAATTTACTTGAGATTCTTACAAAATGTTTATTTATTTATTTGTCTAAAATGTTGTAAATGAGTATTATTATTTTTTTTACATTTACATTAATTCATTATGTAAAATTCATTTGAAATTAATGAATGAAGATTAGTGGCAGCGCGAAAGCAGGTTAAGGTGTTCCGGTGTGATCGTAATGTCAAAGGCTGAATAGACAGCAGAATCATTGTCATTTAGGAATAAGATCGCGTGTGTGTTTGAATCGAGATCGCCATATTTTAATGATTAATCGCGCATACACATGGGCCTATAACCTTTGTATTTTTGTATGTCACATTTGTAACAGACTTCAAAAGTAACCCAGGCACGGGCGTCCCCAGAATTCTTTTTAAAAAAAAATTTTTTATTGGGGGGCATTTTTTTAAGTAAATAAATAAAAAGGTGCTGTTTTAAAAATGTTCTACTTTCAAAATAAATGAAAAAACAACAATAAATGACACATGGATTATGTCTGAATCGAGATTGTAATGTTCATTGCAGTCTATGTCGTTTCATTAATAATCTTTCATTTACATTATGTCATTTCACAGAAAGACTGAAGTTTAAATAGTATATCACAGCAATCACTCAATAGCAGAGGAGGTGGTCATGCGTGGCCACATCAGTCCATATGTACAAAAGAAAAGAAGAAGCCTCAAGACAAAGTATACAGAGGTTAAGAAAGAAACCGTTATGATGGTAGACAGTCAGATTTGGACAACATTCAAGTAGTTTTGTGTACATAGTCTTAATTTTACACAGACACATATTTGCTGGTGCAATTTTAAATTGCAAAGAAATTTAAAACTCTTTCCACACAATAAACACTAATAGGGTCTCACATCAGCATGACTTTTTAGGTGTATCTGTAAGTGAAATGATGGCAAAAGCATTATTTTTATCACACTGATCATCACAATTAAATTGTCTTTCCCCAGAGTGAAGTCGCAGGTGATTTTTAAAATGTCTCCTCGTCGTAAACATCTTGCCACATTCAGAACAATGCAATGTCTTTCCAGAGTGAGTCTGCAAATGGCGTTTCAGGTCTCTTTGATATTTGAAACTCTTCTCACACCGAGGACACTTGAAAGGCTTCTCTCCAGTGTGAATTCTCATGTGAACCTCGAGGTTTCCATTTTGAGTGAAACACTTCCCACAGTAATTGCAGGTGTAAGGCTTCTCTCCAGTGTGAAGTCTCATGTGGGCATTAAGGTTTCCTTTATATGCATAACTGTTTCCACACTGTTGGCAGGTGAAAGGCTTCTCTCCATTGTGAATTCTCATGTGGACTTTAAGGTTTTGTTTTTGAGTGAAACTTTTTCCACACTGTTGGCATGTGAAAGGCTTTTCTCCAGTGTGAATTCTCACGTGGACTTCAAAGTTTCGTTTATGATTGAAACTCCTTCCACAGTGACTGCAGGTGAAATGGCTGTTAGATCTGGTCTTCTGGGCTCCTTTTTTTGAGCAAGTCATTTCAGTTGGTGTAGATTTTTCTCCGATCATGAAATCATGTTTCTCATCTTTCACTTCCATATTATTCAGTTCTTGACTCTCCTCTTTCAGCGCTATCAGGTCTAAAGCAAAAACAGATGAATACAAGTTAACACGGCACGAAGGAAGAGACATGAAAAACAACATAAAGCATAAAAACAGCGTGTATAACATATGCACTAAGCTACTGAAAGAGGTGTTACCTGACATCTCAGAACCTCTTCTCAATATTGTAACCTCTTCACATTATTTAGGACAAAAACCTGCCAGTTATCAAACCCTTTATCAAACACAGCTTGACCCAGGAAAATTGGTTTATTAAAGACTGATGGCAAATCACCTATTCATGTATAAAATATTAGAAAAATAATGTCCTCTCAACTATGTCCAGTTTTGCACTGAAATATTATTTCAGTCAGAATCCGAACCCCATTGTAGCACGGAAACTGTGCGCATTAAAGTTATATCTCACTTGCTGTTAGATCTTTCAACAACATGACATTCTCTTGGATAGTTTTGAGAATAATGTTGGCATTTGTGGACAAGCACTAGCATGGATTAGGTCCCATCTATCCAACAGCTACCGTTTTCTTTGTGTAAATGAACAGACGTCTCATCAGACACAAGTATGGAGTGCCACAGGGCTCGGTATTAGGACCTCTGATTTTCTCCTATTTCTCCTATTACTCCTATTTCTTCACAACTTACTGCACAACTGGATAGGTTAACAGAGGGTATTGTTGATATTAGGGCTGCATCAGCTAAACAATAAAATACTGGGGGGATAAAACAATAATCAATAATAAAACTGATGATTGAACGGCTTCAGACATCCTGCCCTAAAAGCCACCAGAGAGGCATAGTATTCACGTATGATCAATGAAGGTGCAGCTAATCCGAGGATGTTGTTTAAAACAATCAACAAACTTCTTATACCTCAAAATAAAAACATCTGCCCTTCTGTTGAGATGTGCAACAAATTTCACAAATACTTTAGTGAGAAAGTCCAGAATATCTACAGCTCCATTGCTTCTGGCTCGTCTTGGTTGTCTACCGAGTCTCATTTTAAAAATGCGCTTTCCACTTCCTTCTCTAATTTTTGTTGGCCAGTTACAGCAATATCTGTCCACAAACAATTTACTGGAACCGTTCCAGTCTGGTTTTAGATCAGGACACAGCACTGAGACTGCTCTTGTCCGGGTCGACAATGACCTTCTTACTTTTGCTGACTGTGGTGCTTGCAGCATTTTAGTCCTGTTAGACATATGTGCTACTTTCTACACAGTTTGTCATACCATCCTTTTGTAAAGGTTGCGTGATTGGTTGGGCAACTCTAGTCTTGTGATTGAATGGTTTAAATCATATCTCACTGATCGTTTTTAGCACGTAAGTCTGGGGAATAACAAATCAGAGGCAACACTAGTTCAGAAGGGTGTACAGCAAGGGGCTGTATTGGGGCCAATACTGTTTAGCACATATATGTCACCTCTTGGTGACATCATAAGAAAGTATGATTTGGGGTTTCATTACTATGCTGACGATACACAGATCTATGTCAGTATACCCTGATCCTAATCTTGCAATCACTGCTCTTACTACTTGTCTGGAAGAAATAAAAGAGTGGATGCAACTGAATTACCTTAAACCTAACGAGTCAAAAACTAAACTTTTACTTCTTGGTACGCCAACAGCTCTGCGTAAATCTAATCATCTAAATCTGTTTATTGACTCTGATTAAGTGTCTCCATCATCTTTAGTGCATAATCTCTGTGTTATTTTTAATTCACAGCTGACATTTGATGGCCATATTAAAATAGTCTCGAAAGCTGCGTTTTAGGCTTATCCATGGCTTTATTATGTCAAGGCTTGATTACTGCAATTCCCTT
This sequence comes from Leuciscus leuciscus, assembly GCF_965113295.1. NCBI lineage: Eukaryota > Metazoa > Chordata > Actinopteri > Cypriniformes > Leuciscidae > Leuciscus > Leuciscus leuciscus. Next base: position 3,482,701 of record NC_138731.1, read on the forward strand.
TATTCTGGTCTTCCTGATAAGTCTAATAAGAAACTTCAGTATATTCAAAATTCAGCCGCACACTTACTGACTTACACAACTGCTCGTCAGCATATTTCTCTGGTTCTATATAGACTGCATGGCTTCCAATACAGGCACATATTGATTTTAAAACAATGATTTTAACATGCAGTATAAAGCTCTTCATGGGTCAGCTCCGGCATACCTTATTAACTTAGTCAACCCTTACATTCCAACTCGTTCTCTATGTTCTTCCGGTTCTTTTACTCTTCAGCAGCCTACATTCAAACTGAAGTCTATGGGTGGTTGAGTGTTTTCCATTTCACCTCAAGGGTTATGAAATGCTCTCCCATCCACAATTAGAAACTCGCCAACACTGGACTGCTTCAAGAAGTCCCTAAGACTCATCTTTTTAAAGCTGTTTATTATGCTTGAGTACTTGATTACTTCTGTACTTTATTTTATTCCTGTTTTTTTCCCCCTTTTATAATTGTTTGATGTCTTTGTTATCATTATCCTGTGTAGCGCTTTGGGTTTGAGAAAAGCACAATATACCCTAAATACAATGTATTATTTATTAAAGGTGGGATCAGTAGTTTTTGAAATAAGCTGTTGGCCAATGTTGATATTTAAAATCAACCCAAACAAACACACCCCTTCTTCATTACTCCGTCTCCAAAACTCACCCTCCAATCCTAACAGCCCTGCTCCGAGTCGGTCTCGAACACCGATCCCCAAGCAAGCGAGTCGAGTGCACTAACAATGACGCTAAACACCGCATTCACCGCAGTCGTCAGCGTGACTCACACTAGCTGGCCTCCGTTACACACGCAATCCAAGAGAGAATGTCTGTTTATCATAGCAGAAGCGCAACAGAATAATGCTTCACGAAAAATAAAGCGCAGATGATGAACAAATGACAAGGAAGCACAAAAATGAATGTAGAGTAGACAATAGTAATTACAAACAAGAGTTGGTTGTTAGTTGCCAACAGCACAGCAGCTCCAGACACACAATGACACTCAAACCCAGTGTTACTCACCTGTGGACCCAAATCAAAGCAACCTCCGGCTCTGTTTTCAGGCCTTCCCGCTTCATAACCCTGGTCATAACCCAAGTCATAACCCTGTATTTTCCAGTAACTTCTTCTGAACTTTTCTCTTTTGTATTGTCTCTCATCTCTAATTCTGCAGTCTTTCTTCAGTTCAAATCTCCCTCTTGCTCGTTCTCTCTCCTCCACCGTCCCAAAAACAAAATTATGCATTATGCATACACATAAAGTATAGCAATAACTTGTTAAACAAATGTATCGTAAGGCATACATTTATTCCTTTTGTTAAGATTTTAGTAAAATTTTGATAATGTGCATTATCTAAAACTATTTACTGTTTCTGCTTGCCTCTTATGTGTTTTTCTGTTCTTGTTGTTCCTCTTTTTTTCAGTGATTCTGCTTAAAAACATAGGCTATTAGTGTTCATATGGTCCCAATATAGAATTTGAACGTAACACTGAAGTAGTGTGGCAGTTAGGCTAATTAGATAATTGATAAATTAAGTGATGATTGAGCATTAGTGATAAACACCTGCTGTTAACGTTTCATCTGTCCACATTTTTGCGTTTTTGTCAGCAAAGATTTAGCTTTTTGAAAACGCTCTCCTGAGTGGATAAATGTGAAAGCGCTGTAGTGTGGACTGTGAAAACGATGAGCCATGTTTAGTCATTTGATGCATATTGTACCCATATATAGCTATGGTTATACCGGCATTGTTGTGCCTGCTTTATACTTTCATAGTGTTGTTAAAGAGAAGTGTTCCTTCATATAGTCTCCATATCGCATTCCTGCAAAGATGAGTGAACATTTACTCGCAATTGCGGTAAATGCGGCAAAACATGATGACAACTGTGTTTAAGTCATGTGATTTTGAGTGTGACCTGTGAATGAGTGAATGGTGAGATATTTTGCTAATAAAATGATAGTGCCAGAAGAATAGCGTGATAACTTTATAATGTCTGCTATCTCGGTATCATCTTCTGAACTGTTAGAATGTTTATGCATGGGAAGTAAGCCGACTTTAGATGTTTCGCTTGAAAACGCTAGTGTGGACGGAGAGCGTTTTGAAATGAAAATGCCGTTTTCAAAAGTATCCGTAGCCTAAGCAGTGTTCATTTAACTTTAAGGATTTTCCTCTCTATGGTCTGTGAATCTTTGCATCCAATCCTTTTCCTTTTTTAAACCAGAAATCTTGCATCTTCTTTAATGGTTCTATCACTTACGAGTAGAATAAGCAAACAAACTCATTTTCCTTAGGCCTATCAAGCTTCTTTTTTCACTGAAAATCATAGAAATTACAGAGAATGAAACTAACCTGTTTGTTCCTCAGTTTCTTCATGTTTCACTAGGAAAGCTTCTTCAATATTTATGTCTTCACTCTCCTCTTTAATAAACGCCATCTTTATAATAGTGTCACGTGGATCTCAGATGTTTCTCCAGGAGTTTTCCTGTGTGTTTGGACAAAGTCATGTTTAAGATGAGAATAATTAACAGAAAGAAAAATTAACCCACAGTAAATCTCGGAGTGCGTCTCAATCAGCTCTAGTTCAGTAGTTCAGCGCACTGGTGAGGGAGTCAGTCAGACTGAGAGTTAATGGACTTAAATAAACTGACTATATAAAAAACAAAACACTCAAACCATAAATTCTTCATCTTATTTAGGTATGATTTATATTAGATATTTAAAGATGTTATTTTTAACAAAATACACTTTCATGAAACATTTGCTAGTGGTTTATAAAAGTTGTCATTACTCATTACACGTTTGTATTCTCGTTATAGTTGCGCTGTTTTGAATCAGCTGGTTTCGTCAGCGGTGATTCGACCAAAGGAATCGTTTTGCGAAGCTATAGATTCAAATGACTCGTAGTTTCGAAAAGCTCCGTTTCTCCATCACTTCTTGTGATGTATTAGTGTACGATAAACTGATTCACGATTTAGGGAGCGAAATGAGAAGTACCCTTTCTGTTACTCACGTGTGGATGCGTATTACTCACAAAATAGCCTTCATTAATACAGTGTTACGCTCAATAATCATTCATTCATTTCACATTGCTTCATTCAGCTGCATCACAAACGCAGGAGCGTGGCGCACCCGTATGATGTCACAGCGTCACACCAAAATAAAAGTCCCGTTCGCTCGCAAACAAAGCATTCTTGGTGAAATACACATTTACCGGTATATGTATTTTGTCCAATGATGTGTTAATAAAATATGTAAAATCTACCAATTGAAACAGATTTAGAACTATATTTTTAACAAGCCATCTTTTCCTGAAAACAAAACATATGAATATAGGCCTATAGTTCCAAACATTAAGATGTTATATAAACTATGGTAACACATTAGTTTAGGGTTAAATTCTCACTATTAACTAGTTGTTTGTTAGCATTGATATTACTAGGATATTGGTTTATTAGTAGGGGAGCGGGGCTCAACCTAGCGCTTTTAGACTTTCTCAGTTTGTGTAAACCTACTTAAGGTTTTAAGTGCATTTTTTTTTCACATAAATTTTCCACATGTCTAGTAAAATTCTGTGTAAAACATCTCATGCCTTCCTGCGCTTCAATGGACAAATTCACTCAAAATTAAAAAGGCCCGTCTCAACGAGTATCCTAGTAAACATTCGGTTATGCCTTAAGCCCTATTCGCACGGGATTAGTATTACCTAGGGACCTCCGGTAATTTGTAATAATCGCAGAGGTCGTCTGTGATTTTTATCCCGTGCGAATCTGCCATGTCTGTAAAAATGTCTGTAAAAATTCCCCCGAAAATTACCTACCGTATTTCGGCCAACACAGGGGTCCTCTGATAATACCAGTCCCGTGCGAATCCCCATGTCTGTGATTTGGGCTGTTTTTCTGTGAGCCTATCGTTTCCTAAAGAACGTAATAACCATTATGGGCCGTTTAACAGTCCATTTTACGTCTGTATTAAAACTATATTAACAATAAAATCTCTCGATATGCTCTACTCCAATCCGATTATAGTTTTTCTCCAATAAAAACTATGAAGTGCTGCAAAAGAAAAAAACAAACAACAGTAAAGAAGTGATCTAGAAGCTCAACTCGGACCGTTGTCATGGAAACATCAAATGAAGTATTTTGGCGCAACATGGAAGCTCTTTTGGAAAGTTTGGACGCTTTTTGTGGTAGTGTAATTTAGTAGTCTGTATCGTGGAGCATTTCTTTGTCTCACACGGCCTCTAAAGACGTCCATCCTGTAAGTATCTCAAGAAATCAAAGTGTGAAAGAGTAAAAATGATATAAAATGAAATGAACCAAATAAAATGAATAGAAAAACAAGCCTATCGCGACGTTTCGGTATTTATAATATCTTCTTCAGGCAGGCTTGTTGTAAATATGGACAAAGAATAAAAGAAAAAGAAGATATATTATATATTTATACAATAATATATTCTATAATATATATCATATATTTCTCTAATAAATTGGTTTTAAATAAGTTCTTTTTTTTTATTGCAATACTGCAGCGCGATCTTCGTTTCAGCACTTTCAGCTAGTGAAGTGTGAATGGGTGGGCGCACGCTGTAAAGTCCGTAAACTCGAGGGAATTACGAACATTTATTTGCCCGTGTGAATGAGCCACCAAAAACACAGACGTCAGGGGGTAATTTCTTAATTACAGAGGTCCAGGGGTAATACTACTCCCGTGCGAATAGGGCTATAGGCGAACTTAGGTACTTAAATGTCTTAGGTATTGTGGCTGTTATGTGCTATTCACTTTCATACTGTTGCTAAAATATGTTACTTTGAAAACTCTTCATATCACAGTCCTGCAAACATGACAAAAAATTTACACATTTGCTCATTTACATTTTGCTGTATGTGAGCAGTCTTGTTTTAGACCAAAAATATAATGGTGAGTGAGTGCGACCTGGACTCATCAGTGAATGGTGAGATATTTTGCTAAATAAAATAATCCTATCAGAAGAATTGCGCGATAACTTTATTTATTTTTCTCACATGTTTCCTGTGGTGTTACCGCGGGGACGGTGGCGTGATTGCTAATGAGCGACCCCTGCGCGACGCACCGGTCTCGTATCTCTCACAGAGGAGCGGAAGCATAAAGGAGGAGTGACGACAGTGGAGATCGAGAGAGGCCAGTGTCACGGTGTGACAAAAACAATTAGAAAAGAGATTAAAAAACCCTCGTGAATAGTGTTATTTGGAGACCTCCTGTGGATACCCGTCTCATTACACCGCAAATCTGTTGCTATGGCAGCGAGGCCAATTGCCCGATTGACAGCAGGTGTGGAGAAATTAACAGAGAGCATTGGGAGAGGAACACAGATTCAGATGGGGCTTTAAAAAGAGAGAGGAAACAGACTGTCGTGTGGTTCTCCTCCCGTGAGATACTGTGTTTGTCGGCGGGTTGCTTGTATTTGAGGCTGGGCTGTGAAGCGGGCGAAGATTGAAGTTGAGAAGTGGAAAGAAGAAAGTGAAGTATTTGTCAACGGAAACCCAAGGGATTATCGTCAGCAGTGGGAAAGACACAAAGTGATGAGTATTGGATTCGTTGTTATTGCACTAACACTGAAGTGGTGTGGAGAGAGTTTGGAAAGCGTGTGGCACGAGTGAACTAGTACACCGAGTAAATGGTAAATGGACTGCATTTATATAGCGCTTTCACAGACCCAATGGCCACCAAAGCGCTTTACAATATTGCCTCACATTCACCCATTCACTCACTCATTCATACACCGACGGCGGTGTCAGCCATGCAAGGCGATCCAGCTCGTCGGAAGCAGCTGGGGTTAGGTGTCTTGCTCAAGGACACCTCGACACTTGGTCAGGTGGAACCGGGGATTGAACCACCAACCTTCCGGTTTGTAGACAATCTACATGAACCACTGAGCCACTGCCGCCCCTTGCACTGCCACTGCCGAGTGAATTATTGATCTGTCTCCAACTTTTGTCCTTCCTTCGCTGAATGTGACGATCGCTGCAACCGTCTTCTGCTGTCTCTGGAGAGAAGTTGAGCCCTTGTGAGAGACGAGAGTTGATCTGGTGGGAGGAAGACCGGTGGGTGAGTGCTGGCCCGAATGCACGGTGTGCGAGTGGAATGCTGTGCCTGAAGTGACGATTCACACGGTTTGTGTTATGGAGTGAAGTTCATCGGGTGGAAAGGTAATAGTAGTCTGCTGTGCACTCTCTCCTTACAGTCTTTCACCCGCTGTCTCCAAGGAAGGTTTTGATATATTGAACGCCCAACTTACCACTTTGAGACAGCCTGGCTCCATTAATGCTGAATGTTTTATATGCTGTTGAACTGCTAGATCCTGCTACATTGTTACAGTGTGCAACCGAAGTGGAGTGTCTCGCTTAAAGCATCCTCCCCGCCTGGTGGTCTCCACACGCCCCTCACGAAAGCCGCTGCCCTGTTTAGAACGAGAGAAGGTATTGCAGCTGAATGTTTCATCTATTGTCGAATGGTTAAATCCTGCTACATTGTTATAGTGTACAACTGAAGTGGAGTGTCTCGCTCAAGTGTCCTTTCCGCCTGGTGGTCTCCACACGTCCCATTGAAGGCCTCCGCCCTGTTCAGAAGAGAGAAGGTATTACTGTTGAGCGCTTGTATACCGCTGAAACCATTGAACTCTGTTGTGTTGTTGTAGTACACAGCCGAAAGGGAGCGTCTCGCTCAAAGTGTTCTCCGGCCTGGTGGCCCTCCATGCCTATGTTGTAAGCCGCTGTCCCTGTTGAGAAGGAAGAGGATCAGCCGCGGCGCGTGCTCTGATTGAAGTGTCTTCCTGTGGTCTAAGGATCCCCTACGTCTTGGCTGGAGGCCCCGTTCTAACTGGTTTGGCACCAAGGACACTTACTGGGATACTCACCTGTTTCCCCTCCTGGCCCGGCCCGCTCGCCACCTGCGTCCCTGTGCTCCGTCCGAGTCTGAGGCCACCGCTCCCTGGATACTTACCTGTGGACAGCATCCGAGACTTGCTCCATCCCCGCCCGCGAGTACTTACCTGGTTCCAGTTTGAATGGGGTCCGGGTAGCCAAGATTTCCTTGTGAGCCCTGTAAAGAGTACTTACCCAGTGACCTACCTGGATGGTGGGTGTCCTCCTTGATTTCTCTCCGACGAGCCGCAGGGTGTTCACGAACGTCCATCTCGCTCCGGTCCAGGGGGCCCATCGAATTGCTTCTGGCGACAAGAAGGAAGATTTTAATTAGGACTTTTGAATTATCCGCTTTTAACTCAATAAAGAAATTGTTATTCCTTTATCCTCTGTCTGCTGTTTGGTTCCTTGACACGCTCCTCGAGGTGGTACCCGGTCTCCAGGGGTGGGTGCAGTCTGGCTTGGCCCACCCCGACCTGTGACACCAGGCCTGGATTTTATTTGATGTGACTGCAGTCGTCCGTGAGGGGCTGCTGTCTTTTACTTTTGTTTTGTATTTGTTTTATTTTTGACATTAAAATCTGTTGAATGTTCGCCGGTTCCCGCCTCCTTCTTCCCACAATAACGAACTTCTTTACAGTATCGAAAAATATATATTTTTGGCAACACTAGATTGCACTTAGGTTATTATTTCAGATAATAAAAATACTTATTGTATTTTAGTTATTTGTAGCAGTGAAGAAATAGCACACAAAACAGCCAGATGATTGGTCCGACAGGAGGATATGAGATGATGCACAGGCCTGAGCTTGAAGAGAACCTTTATTAAAGACAGAACAGTAGCTGTTATGATCAGCAGCTCGGTGGATCTCAGTAGAGACTGTGTGATTACAGCATACGGCTGCTGATCTGGAAACACACACTTTCCTGTTCATTGAAGGAGACTGAAGGGAAAGTGTGGATGGTGAGACCTGCCAATGGCTGGTGACTTAAGAAAATTTACTGGCCAAAAATATTATTTTATCAGCCATGATACAAAATCACGCAGTTATGACACCAAAGTTTAAACCATAGTTTATATATAACTCAATGTCTGGAACTATAGGCCTATTCATATGTTTTGTCATTCTTTCTGGAAAAGATGGCTAGTTAAAAAATATAGTACTAATTCTGTTTCAATTTGTAGATTTTATATATTTTATTAACACATCATAGAACAAAATACATATACTGGTAAATGTGTATTTAAGAATGTTTTCATGTTTTTGTATGCATTTAAATTTCTCTGCACTTTTGTGATATTATATTACTTATTTTTTTCCCATTTTTTCCCATTCTTGCTAAACATACAGAGATGGCATGTTTATGATACACAACTTTGTATACAATGTACAAAATGTATTAATATGTTCAATCAATGTCATCAGAAACTTTGGTAATATTAGACAAAGCAGCGAGCGAACAGGACTTTTATTTTGGTGTGACGGTTTTTCAAATGCGTGTTGCAACTACGGTAGCCATTATGTACCAAGAAGCTATGACAACATGTCTTCCAATAGCACTTCATTGAGTTTAACTATATACATGTTCTACTGTTATGCTGCCTATATAATGATTTACACAACCAAGCAATGAAAAAAAACTTGTAATTTAGACCGTACATTGACTCAACTGTCGAGAAGAAAGCAGGCAACTTCAGCATCCCTTTCAAAGTCTTTCTCCTTCATTAGCTCGGGATAAGCAATCCCGATATTTACCCTCGTTTTTTGAATTCGCCGGTCACGTTTCCTTTTAAATAAAATGTTTTGCTTTTTTGGCGACATAATTTGGCGACAAATTATGAAACACTATATTTTAAAATTATATTAATATTAATACATTATTAAGTAATGAGTGGTCACTATAACAATAACTGTTAATGACAACAATGGTTCCCTTGCAGTTATTTTGCCCAGTCTCGCATACAGGACATGTTTTGAAGGCCACATTTATAATGTATTTTTTTGTGCTCTTGGGCATTCCTGAAAAAAAACCAAAGAAAAAAAACGTGTTACATCATCAGCTTGAGATGCAGATCACAACAGATCAAGGCATCATGGCTAAGCAGTGCATGTACTGACAATGGGTTTGCAAAGTACGTGGCTTGGCATTCGTTGCATTCATGTACGGTCAAATTGAACAGTGATTTTTAAAGACTTGCCTCTCAGAAAGAAGTAGGTGCCAAGTGATTGACCAGACAGCCACTGCATCACTCATGGGACAGAGAGTGCCTCCTCATCCTCAGTGTCTCTATCTAGCGCAGTAAATATACAATATGTATTTAAAACATCTAATGAACGTCTGCATTTTCAGAATGATTATTGGAGATGTTTAAAACTTTCAGTGGCCATCCTGATATTACTAAGAATGATGTCAGTTTCAAGTCTGCCTTGATTAACACATGTGACCCACTCACCCAGTCTGCTGTGACAATGCTAGTGACATTACTCTCTGAATGACATTATTGCTAAAATTACACAGTTTTACAACAATAATGCTAATGCAAATAGTCAAATGCAAGCTGCCAAATCTAGACATCCAGTTGCTGCCATTGGTGGGAGAGAATGTTCTACATTGTCTAATGGTTTCCATCATTCCATCATACTAACTCTGATAGAAAGTCAGCAAATTCTTTGATAAAGTCTGTGTGGTGCCCTGATGGCCTGTATACAGTAGCCAGCACAAATCTCAAATGTGATTTGTCATTTACACTAGATAGTGTTACATTTAGCAACAACACTTCAAAAGAAGTATATTTAAAACTAGATTTCTTAGTGATTTTGAAAATATTACTATAAATTACAGCAACACCTCCCCCTTTGCCTTTCAGATGAGGTTCATGTTTATAACAGTAATCTTGCGGGGCGGTCTCATTTAAAGTAAAGTAATCGTTTGGTTTTAGCCAGGTTTCTGTCAAACACAGCACATCTAGGTTATAGTCAGTAATCATATCATTAACCTGAGTGCGGTTCTAATAGGCTACTGATGCACCATATTTTCTCCCAACTATTTCCTAACTATGTCCATTTAAGACATAAACTGTGTTTAAGTGAATCTCCAAGCCGGTCACTTTGACACATTTTTGTGTACATTTGATCGTTTACGTGCACATGAAGCCCAAAGTATAGTTTTCTTGTCTCGTTGCGGTTCGTTTCGGAGTGCGCGCCGCCTTGTGAACAGCATCTCTTGCTCAGATTTTTGTGCTTTTAATAGCTCTTTTATAATCAAATGCGTCCCGCAATTTAGCAACAGTAGAGACTGCATTTTACAACAATCACCGATCGTGCTGATTCTGTCGTTAAGTTTGGGTTTTAGGGACAATTGAGTGCACCGCTGTGAAGGGAAGGAAGTTGCGGTAGACAGAATGCGGCTATAGTTTTTAACGGTTTTACCTCAAATATATTATTTTTATAATCTTTGGAAGCCAAAATCTAAAATAAAATTAGACTAATGTCGCAGATCTAAAGTGTAACCATATAGGCTACATTTGAATGTTTAGTTCTGTCCTCCATCATCACTCAATAAGCAGGGCTTGTGTTGTGCACGCTGTGACACCGCGTGAGAGATCTCTCTCTCTTCTGGACTGCGAATAGCAAAAATGCATCACAGATAAATGGCTTAATATTATTATATATAGAAATGGCTAGTGAGGTAAAAAAAATAAAATAATTAAGATTACGTCTTTATAGCAATAATAGGCCTAAATAGTATATTTTTTCAATTTCTCCAGTACCGACAGCAGAACCGATAATGTCCGAGCTTATCGATTCAGCGGTCTTTCAAAATTCAGCCCCGGGGCCTGTTTAATACCGGGTTTCGGTACTCTGACTTAGGCGTTTGCCCAAGTTCTGCAGCTTTAACACACTTGGCTAGTGTTGGGTCTTCTCTTTGTACGGTTGTCAAATGTTCTCGGCTCACTTTTAAGGGTTTTTTGACTCTGAACTGGGATCAGGCGTAAGTTCAGGCTCTACGGTCAGCAAGATCCACCACTTCCTTGAATTTTTGTGCTTTTGCACGGGTCACTGCGCATGCAGGGAATGCTTAAGGATATAAAGTGGCAAGGTCAGATTGGGGTATACGTCACAATTGGAATTGGAAAAACTTTGCCACCTGCTAAATCATTCCCTATGATTAAGTCTATACCTTCCACAGGTAACTGTCTGTGGACACCCAGCTTGACAACTCCACTGACTAGACCTGACTTCAAGAGAACCATGTGGAGGTACATTAGCACAGCGCATCTCAATACCTCGGACCAACACATCATGTCCTATGTAAGTTAGCAGAAAATAGTTGGATATCGTTTCCCCTTTATCTGTCACGGTTCATGGGTTCACTGTCTCGCCCTCGCTGTCTGTCAGTGTTGTGTGTATTAGTGTTGTGGGCGTGTCTCGTTATCCCGGCTGATCAGCGCCAGCTGATCCTCATTGAGCACCCTATTTATTGTCTGTGATTTGGTCCTGTCTTTGTCAGATCGTTGTGAGGCTTCACTGGACCATTGAGCAACCGTCACTTCTGTTTCTGCTGGTTTCCTTCGAGTGGTTCGCCTTCCCGGATCTCTCGCTTCCTGTCTGGATTCTGCCTGGATTATTCTGCCCATTGCGTCCCTGCGTTGCCAGTGCCTCATCAACTCTGTTTCCAATGACACTGACCAGCTTCACTGCTTTTCTTGTTTATAATAATTATTGCTGTTTTCTCGCAATTGGATTCTACTCTCGTTCTTTCTATACAGAGTGTGACATTATCTCTCTACAGCAACTGATCCAGAGTTGTTTTTAGTAAGAACAGATATTCGGTATATTTTAACTGGTCCATATAACAACTTGTCTGGTTCATTTACCAATTGCTTTTGAGTCTGTGGAGTTAAAGCTGCAGTCGGCAAGTCTGGCAGATTGGGTCGATTAGCCAAAATTTTGAATGTTTACAACTCTCATGCCCCTCCCCACTACCAGCGAGCACCCTCCCATCGAGGTCGTGCTCGTCAGTGCGTCACTGTGCGTGTGTACCTGATTTTCTGTGAACGCGTCCGTCTCTTCAGCATCTATCAACACCATGGACTCGGAGGTAGGCTGCCCTGGCTAATCTAGCAATAACCGAGGAATTGGAAGCTTGTTAGTAGATTTTCTCTCCGCCATCACGCTTCATGCAATCTCCAGGCGAACTTCAGGCGTGGCGTGTGCATGTGATATTAACGTGCGCGAGTGAGGGGGGATCTGTGGCGTGTGCACGACCTGTGATTGACAGTCAGATCTCACCCCCCCCCCGCGCTGATTGGACCCGATGATCCGGGAGCGGTGGATTTTTGCAAAACAAATAACACGCTCCAGGTGGAGTTAGAAGCTCGGTTTTTTTCTAAAACCACCTTATTTATGTTGTTCTGTCGGATTATAGTGTCAATTTCACTGAATATGATCAAATAAATGTTGCCGACGGCAGCTTTAAATGTTAAAAATGCATCTAGCTTTGAGGAGTTAGATATGCAAAAACCCCACAGTTCTGGCCCTCCGTGTCACCAAGACGCGAATGCTATCGGCCGTCCCCCTAAGCTGACATGGATGCCACAAAGTGGCACGGCGAACTCATTGGCGAAATCGTTCTCTCTCTCTCTCTCTCTCTCTCTCTCTCTCTCTCTCTCTCTCTCTCTCTCTCTCTCTCTCTCTCTCTCTCTCTCTCTCTCTCTCTCTCTCACACAAACACACACACACACACTCTTTCTTTCTCTCTCTCTCACATACTCACAAACACACACACTTTCTTTCTTTCTCACTCTCTCTCTCACATACTCACAAACACACACACTTTCTTTCTTTCTCACTCACTCACTCACTCACTCACTCACTCACTCACTCACTCACTCACTCACTCACTCACTCACACACACTCACACACTCACACACTCACACACACACTCTCTCTTTCTTTCTCTCTCTCTCTCACACACACACACGACACCTGGAGCTACAACACGCCAGTGTAGTGCTTGCTACAAAGATATCGGCAGTGCCTCCAAACCTGCAAACACTGTGGAATAAAGGTTATAGAAAAGAAAAACCTGAAAGCCCAGAAAGTTACATTTGATGATCAGTGGGCAGCCAAAAAAAAAAAAAAGATGGCAATTCTTTCAAAATGTTTAATTGTGTGGACTTGCTTGTTAGTTTCATTTCATTTCAGTATATGAAATAAACAATTATTTTAAATGATTATTATTATGACTAAAAGTTAGCAAACAAAAAGAAACAAATCTTTATTTGAGTAGATGTGAAATATAGTTGTGGATAAGAGCATAGTTCTTAATTTGACTGTGTACTCTTGCTTAAAACATTTTGTTCTCTCTTCTCAGCTTCATAAGTTGGAATTACTGGGCTTCTCACTGATGCTTTTTATTACAACACAGAGAGGCCAGCACCGCTCTACAAAAGTCAAAAACATCAACATTCAGAGCCATCCATCAGGACCAGTCATGCAGAGTCACTATCTTTCACACACTCTCTTTCTCTCTCCCTCTCCCACATTCTAAATATGTCTTTTCTTTATTTTCTTTGCCTATTTCTCTTTGTACGCTTTCTCTTCTTTTCTTCAATATGGCATCTTGTCAAAATTCATCAGCTTTCGACCATTTATGTCAAGAAGCTGCAATTATTTCAAGGGAACTTGAATCCCCAACAACTTTAGATATTTAAGGTCAACCAATTCCAATTTGAAGAAAAAAGTATGAAGTTCAGAATTATAAAACCTTGGAATCTATCATGTGAATTTCCATGTAGTCATAATAATAATGAAACAATGTTATTTATATTAACTTTAATTTTTTATTTTCTACATTGCCTCTTGCCTCTTGAGGCACCTGAGCAAATTTGCCAATGTGCCACTGATTCCATTGAGGTGTCAGAAGGTAAAAGGGCCATTCTCATAGGAATTTATGGTGAGTCCAGTGTAAAATCAAACAAACAAAAATTATTTTAATGATTGTTGCTTTTTTATATTACAAATACATTATAAATGCATTGTTATTATTTCAATAGGTCGCTACAATGTCAGCTTGCCACACTTCGCATGTCCAAAATGTCATATGAGCAGAACGCCCAGCATCCCGCTATTGATCAAGTCTGGTTACTGGCCTGCCACAGCAAGCTGTGAAACATGATATAAAATAGATGTGTTTGTGTCCTATGACCACATGAAGCTGACTGCTCCTGGATTGTCACTAGATGGTCCTTCATCAGTTTACTGGAACAGCGGACAGAGTTCTTTGGCCGAATATTACTTTAATGAATTACCAAATTATTTCTTTTCCATCTTTTCTTTTTTGGTAGTGAGCTATTTCTTATATGGTTTTTGATTATTTTTTTATTTTGTAATTTTTTTTATAGAATGGAAAGATATTTGCAGATGCTTTTCAAATAAGTTTTTTCAAATGGAGATACTGACAGTGTGGACTGAAAGTATTTGACTATCCAGTCGGTTCTCCATTTATGCTCGCTGTGTCAGTAGATGGTAACAGGAAAATGTATCACTTCAAAAGAGGGTAGGGGAAGTTTGAGTGTGTATGCCCTATTCAAACGCCTCATTGACTAAGCCACCTGAATGAGATGGAGAATTAGTAGGGCAAGCGAGTCATGCCCCAGTGGCCTGTCGAAGTAGTCGTTCATCCGGATTACTTTGTGTGCTGGCCTTGTTTAAATGCCGATGCTGTTGTTGTCACTGAAGCCAAAGTAATGGGGGCACATGAGCACAGGTTTTTATCAGCCCCAGTGGCCTAATGGATAAGGCACTGGCCTCCTAAGCCAGGGATTGTGGGTTCGAGTCCCATCTGGGGTGGTTTACAGCAGAGTGGCGCAGCGGAAGCGTGCTGGGCCCATAACCCAGAGGTCGATGGATCGAAACCATCCTCTGCTAAGACTGCTCTACTTAGGGACTGTTCGTTTTTTATTTAAGGGGCCACCGGAGGAGTTTTGAGATCTGTTGTCAAAAAAGACATGACCCTCCCTTCGCCAGCAATACATTTTTCTATGACCCTCCAAAATGATTGTGAAAAAAGGCATGACCCTCCCCGATAATTTATTGATTAGCCTACTTCTGTACTGCGCTTGGCAAAGATGTTCAGATAGCCATTGTTTGTTTGTTTTTTAAAACCATAAACTCTTGCTTTCTCATCTTACTATGGCTGTAACGATAGACCAAACCTACGATTCGGTTCGTATCACGATTTTTGATTTTAGATTTGAAAAAAATCATGTTTTTGGTGCTGATGCGGTGTGACTCGTTCAACATGTGGGTGGCGCTGCCAACAAAGCATCTAAAAGCTGTCACAAAGAACCGGCAAAAGTAATTATTATGAATATGTCAAATATAGCAAGGAGACATTTTAATTGTTTATTAATAAACACGTGTTTTCTGTGTCGACTGCAAAGATGAAGTTGACGATGCGTCGCGATCTTCTCAGAACGCGCCAGAGAAATGCACATTTCATGAGCAGAAAGCAGTCTGTTTTCCTTCATTTTGAATTGTTCTGTTTAAAAGTAGACATTTCAAGCTTTCTATATATTTCTCAGGTCTGTGAGGCAAGTAGCCTTACGCTGAGTTTCGGTTCATTTATGAGACAAGAGGCCAGTTCTCGCCCGCGCCTCCGTGTCATGATTATCTATTTTCTACTATATTTACTTCTTATGTTGCGTTCACACCGGACGCGAATAGCGCGTCAAATTCGCGCCTGCCGCGTCTAGTTTGACGCTTGACCACTTTGTGTTAATTCGCGTGTCAAGAGCGAAATTGACGCGCGTAAAAACAAAAGTTTGAAGCAAAATTTACGCGCGTCAGAGGCGAAAGTTTCGAAACCCGTTGGCGGCCATCTTTTTTAGATGTTTATCGAGCATTAGCATTAGCATTAATCGAGAGAGTCACCGCTCGTATATGCTCTGGAGAGCAGAAACAGCTGCGTAGGGGACATCGTCGCTGTACTCGGGTCCACCAGACCCTCCGGAGGGTTTCAGGAGTTTCACAATTTGCTCCAGGAGCTAGGTTTGGTGGACCTAACGGTGAGGACGCTGACGAGGACAGCGTAGGCCGTAAGGCCTCAGCCTCGAGTGGCCGCTGCCTGACGAGCCCGCGCTCTACAGCCCGGCGCGAGGTTCACCCTCGCCCGCACCCACCTAATCTGTCATTTATTTTTGTTTTGATAATAAATGGAGTCAGCCTCCAAAAGTGAAACCTGTCCTGTGATTTTTGTTTTTATACACTAAATTGAATAATAATGTTTCATATAATCTAGAATAGATATGGAATAAATAGCATTCAATACAAAATAAGTATCTCTCATATATTGAAATCGAGTTTTTATGTGAAAGATTTGCTTTGTTGTGCATTTTAGTCATATTACAAAATAATTTATTGAGGCCAAACATAAAATAACATTGTAAACTGTCACTTCACCACGTGACAGCAGCAAGCAGGCTCCTGATTGGTTAACGCGGCGCGAATTGACGCAGAAGTTCAGATTTTTCAACTCGGGCGGCAGACGCGAATTCGCGTCAAACACGAGAATGTACAAAAAGCACTACATAAAACATTCGCGCTTCACGCGCCAGACGCTCAATTCGCACCATTCGCGCGAACTTGACGCGCGAATGAGGCGTATTCGCGTCTTCCGCGCCGCGCTCTACGCCTCATTCGCGCCGCAGGAATTTTTCACGCGCGTAACGCGTCTTTGCATTGACTTAACATTGAAATCACTCGCGCCTGACGCGCTATTCGCGTCCGGTGTGAACGCACCATTAGGCTATTTAAATCCAGATAAAACATTGATTAAAATTAAGATACAATTAATAAAAAAACGAAATTCACTTTAAAAAAAGGCTTTGTGCTTTCTGTTTGAGGTCTCTGTGAAATTTTTAAAGTCGCTTTCAGAGCAGTCATGTCCGTAATGGAGAACTGTCATGCCCGTAACATTGTTTTTTTTTTTGTTTTTTTTTACATAAATGCAACCACGAAAAATAAAATAAAAATAATATGTTATGTTCTGTGGAGGCAGATCTTTATTCATCCGGTGGGTATATATCTTTTGGTTTGCACAGTGTAATTTATAGAATTACTAAAAATTATTTTGCCACCTAAAAGTTAAAGATTTTTTGTGTCACGTCACATGTGTATTTCCCTCATATTAAATATAAAACGCATGTGTAGACTGATATTTTTCTAATGTCTTGACTCCTTTCAGACGTTTTAAAATATTGGTATTAAATGCATTTTCTGAGAATTTATATTTCAAGTATTGACAGCAAATGTCACGTCCATAACACTGGAATCGCCCAAGTTTAACGAATTTATCCTCAACTAGTTTTTGTGGTGTAGGTCTACGTATTTATGTTAACTTAAATAAATCTAATAGTAATTTAAAGATGTGGTAGCCCTACATCTTACACATCGTGGAAACAAAATAAGAATGGAAACTAAAATATGGTAGTATGCGCCTCAGTCCCAATACTGTAAAACTCGACATAGGCCTACGTTCACAACATGTTAATGCAGTGGTAGAGTTACACTCACAGGACACTGTGCACTTATTCGCAATCACAAAAGTTCATTATTTGCTCGTGCTTTAAAGCTTTGCCGGGTAAACATTTCATTGGCGTTCTGTTCTGACATGATGCACTTTTTCTAAGCGCGAACTGAAGTGCGCGCGCAATATCAAACAGCGGCAAACTGGATTTTTGTTGGGTCAGACCCATCTGATATCGAAGGGGGGCTGATAACGCGAGATCAACATCGACCTATATGGAAAAAAAATAGTACCAAACAAGCCACTTTGAAATGTTGCTGTTTTCATGAATATAAAAGTTGGGTGACCCTCCCCCTAGACTAAAAAAAATTGGATGACCCTCCCCTCAACAAAGAATAAAAAGACATGACCCTCCCCTATTTTCCTCCGGTGGCCCCTTCCATAAATACCGAATGGTCCCTTATGTACATGCTCTGTTCCTACTTGGAGAAAAGTTGCCTCAGCTGTGTGCTAAAACCCTCTGTAGTTTTCACATGTTCTAATAGATGACAGAAGAGCACTTCAAGTGAGCCTAAACAGAAGTCCTTTTGAAAACAGTAGGGTATGGCAATTTTGCGATCAGGAGCAGAGTGGCGCAGCGGAAGCGTGCTGGGCCCATAACCCAGAGATCGATGGATCGAAACCATCCTCTGCTAAGACTGCTTCACTTATAAACATGCTCTGTTCTTACTTGAAGAAAAGCTCACACATGTGCTCTTCATGTGTGTGTAACCCGTTACACGTGATGACAACTTTGTGTCAAACTTACTAATGGACCAGTGAGCTCAGAAAAATAGGTTCATCCGAGAAGAGAGATGATGCAGCAGCAGTGAATACTCAGACAAACCAAGATGAGGTAAGAACAAGTTTAAATTTATATTGAATCAATAAAATGAAAATAAATTATTACAGAAATGTATACTCAATGTGGTAGATTTTTACCCCTATCTTCCTTTCAAGGTTTCATGGCGGTTTCTCGTTGTTAAGGTAAGTTGATACTTCTCGCTAGATTGAATTTGGTGAGTCACTAATTAGAATAGCCAAATATGTTTAAGTATTAACCATCTAATTGACATTGTCTTTCTTTTAATACCTTTTTGTTAGATTGTAATTTTAGTTAATCAACTAATTGAACAATGACTCATATAACCTCAACACAGATTTAAATAAAAAATAAGGTCAAACAAAAACAACAAAATTTCGTTCTCTCTGAACGTAAAATAGCCCGAATTGTCCAAAGGTCAAATGTTTTCTCAGTTGAACAGATCAGTTCATAAACTCAGTCCCAAAAGTCCATGAGGTGCTTAGTTCAGATGTCCAATTCTATCCCGGACCCGCATAGGACAAAATGAATCAATGTGTGATTCTACTCCTACCGTTCAAGTTCAGTTTCTGTTTCTCTTTCACAGGGAAAATCAAAGGATTCGATAAACGGGCGGCTCGCCAGTCCAACCCCACCAATGAGCACACGGGAAGAGTTGAGACAATCCAGGAATGATTCACACGTCGTTCGATTCACATTGCAGAGTGGATCACATTCATCAGCTGAACATCACAGAACTTACATGGAAACAAAAGAAAAAAGAAAAAAACCTGGCCTTTAAGATACAAAGACAAAATAACAATTAGCATTTAATATTATACAAATCAATTCAGTTCACACACAGTTTCTAATAAAACACAGCAAATAAAGTATTTTCATACAACTCTGTGCTATAAATTGTCTTTGTGCAATAAATACATCATTGCATAGCCTACTTGTTTGTAAACCTCTTATTTAACACACAAATGCACTTCATTGCCATTAATAATTCACCAAATAAACAATAATTTGATGTAATACACTTAATATGACCTTGAATCTTATTGAACCAAAGCTGAAATGAAAATTAATGAAAACTACATTAACTCACCAAGGAACTCGTTTACATGTAGCCAACATCGGGAAAAACCAGGGAAGTTCCAGATGATACACATTCCAAAATGTCACTCAAACATGCACTGCTTCACTCTGAACCCTTCGTTAGAGATATATATACACACACGTCATATTAGCTTTAGACAATTTAAACAACTCTTACATCAGTTCTCGCTCAATTTGAAGTTTTAAATCTCCCTGAGCAGCAACAACCATCCGCTCGCATCAGAGGTTCATGGAGAAAAGAAAGATCTAGACTGCGCTGCTCTCTAAAAGTGCCGCGATAGCATGCTTGGGGTTGGCATGTTTGGGGTTTACTTGTCACCGCTGTAGGAAAAGCACCAGACTTATTCAAGGACTGATCACTGATTGATGTGGATTCTTCCAAGGAAGTGGTAAGTGCAGAACTCAAACTTTGCAGTAAGGACTGTATAACTAGTGTTAGGGGGTTTCCTAGTTTATGATACTGTAATTTGTTAGGAGGCCCACACTGCCTTTTAGAACGTCTAGGATCAATAGCTCCTAGGTCATCATCTGTAACTGGTTGGTTACTTGTAACATCTTGGGCAGGTGAGATCGTGTCATTGGACTGTGTTTCCTCAGTTACAGTGTCCGACAGACCTGAAAACTCCAGCACATTTCCTCTCATAGGTGCTAACAACTCTGGGGGCACAGTCTTTTTAGCGCATTTGCTCCTGCAGTTCTCCACTTCAAACGTGTCTCCATCTCGAACAGAGTCAACTTCAACAGGATTTATCGTAGGTATGCGATTTTCCACTTCATTGTCTGACTGATTATCTGTGGAGTCGTCCTCTAGTCTGACATCAGGTAACGTCTCTTTTACAAGGTCTACGACAGCCGGAAGGGTTTCAGTGTTATCAAGTAAGGTTTCATTCACAGGCTCTACCGCAGGAGGTGACTCAAGAGACTCCTTTTCAGGTAAGTTCTCTACGATCATAGGATGTTCTGGAGAAGGTGAAATGGTCTTTGTACCGAACTCCAATTGGCGTCCTGAATTTCCAATATAACCAGAGTCATCCTCTGATTCTGACTAACTACTCAGATGCTCTTGGTGAACCGCTTCATTTGCAGAGTGGAATCTGGTTCTAGGCTTACGACGAATCTTCAGAGTATCTGTTTCTTCAATTTCACTCACGGGTAGAAACCCACAAGGCAGTAGCAGATCGCGGTGTAATGTGCGGACTGGTCCATCTTTCCCTTCTGGGCAAACTGTATATACTGGCATGTCACCTGCTTTCCAGACTACCACATAGATCTCAGATGCCCATTTGTCTGACAACTTGTGTTTCCCTCTCAATCTGACATTTCGCACAAGGACCCGATCACCTGGTTCAAGTGTAGAGGTGACTACATTTCTGTCAAAACGCTTTTTGTTCCGATCAACTACTTTTGATGCATTGTGAGAAGCAACTCTGTAGCTTTCCTCTAATCGACTCCTTAGGGATTTCACATTGCGAATGGGACTGTAATGGGAGGTTGGTATGAAGTCCGAAAGCAAGGTCGACCGGCAGTCGAGGCTGCCTCCCAAACATTAGCTCATATGGTGAATATCCAGTTACATCGCTCCTGGTGCAGTTATATGCATGCACCAATGGTTTGACGTGATCTTTCCAATGAGCTTTGCTTTTGTTCTCCAGGGTGCCTAGCATCTGCAAGAGGGTCCGATTAAAGTGCTCCACCGGGTTCCCTCTAGGATGGTAGGGGGTTGTTCTCACTTTGCGGATGCCAGCAATTCTACACAAGTCAAGTCAAGTCAAGTCAAGTTTATTTGTATAGCGCTTTTCACAATACAAATTGTATCAAAGCAGCTTCACAGTATTAAATTAAAATAATACAACAAAGTTTGTTTCAAGAGGAATTTATTGATTGATAAAATTAAATTAAATATCCCCAAAATATCCCCAACTGAGCAAGCCAAAGGCAACAGTGGCAAGGAACCGAAAAACTCCATCAAGTGACCTAATGGTGTCCTAAAACTCTTGGGAGAACCCAGGCTCAGTCGGGGGCCAGTTCTCCTCTGGCATTTATGAGCTAGAGGCCGGATTGTAGTTTGAACTGTAGGATTATATGAATGCCTGGCTGAAGAGATGCGACTTTAATCTAGTTTTAAACTGGGAGGGCGAGTCTGAGCAACGAACAGTATCAGGAAGACTATTCCAGAGTTTTGGAGCCAAATGTGAAAATGCTCTCCCTCCTTTGATGGTTCTGGATATCCTAGGTATGACCAAAAGCCTTGAATTTAGTGATCTTAAAGAGCGCGATGGATTATAGGGTGATAGCCGTTTAGGGCTTTATAGGTCAGTAGCAATCCCTTGTAATTAATACGGAACTTTATAGGTAACCAATGCAGTGATGATAAAATCGGTGTTATATGATCATATTTTCTTGATCTAGTAAGAACTCTAGCGGCGGCATTTTGGACTAACTGTAGCTTGTTTATTGAGGATGCAGGACAACCAGCTAATAAAGCATTACAGTAATCCAGTCTCGAGGTCATGAATGCATGAACTAACTTTTCTGCATCAGAAACTGATAGCATATTACGTAGCTTAGCAATGTTTCTAAGGTGGAAAAAGGCTGTTTTTGTAACATATGAAATATGATTTTCAAAAGACAGGTTGCAATCGAGTATAACACCCAGGTCTTTTACTGTAGAGGATAAAGTAACAGGACATCCTATGATGTTAAAGTTGTATTGTGCGAGGTTTTGTGGGCGGTTTTTTGAACCGATAAGTATTACCTCTGTCTTGTCTGGATTTAATAAAAGAAAATTACGGGTCATCCAATCTTTTATATCTTTAACACACTCTGTCAATTTGGAAAATTTAGCGTTTTCATCCGGCCGTGATGAAATATATATTTGAGAGTCATCAGCATAACAATGGAAACTAATTCCATGTTTCCTTATAATATTTCCAAGTGGCATCATATATATTGAAAATAACAGAGGGCCTAATACAGATCCCTGCGGCACTCCATAGTTTACTGGAGTTATGATCGATTTTTCTCCATTTAAATAGACAAAATGGTAGCGGTCAGATAGGTATGATTTGAACCAGCTTAGTGCTTGTCCTTGAACACCAGTATAATTTTGTAGTCGATCTAAGAGTATTGTGTGATCTATAGTATCGAACGCAGCACTAAGATCAAGTAAAACTAGTATTGAGATACAGCCTTGGTCAGAAGCTAAAAGTAAATCATTTGTGATTTTAACGAGCGCAGTTTCAGTGCTATGATGCGGTCTGAATCCAGACTGAAACTTTTCATAGATCTCATTTTGTTGCAAGAAAGAGCCCAGTTGAGCGGACACCACTTTTTCTAATATTTTAGACATAAATGGAAGATTTGAAATGGGTCTATAATTTGCTAGATTATTATGATCTAATTGTGGTTTCTTAATGAGAGGTTTTATAACTGCCAGTTTAAATGTTCTTGGAACATGACCTAAAGATAAAGACGAGTTAATAATATTGAGGAGAGGATCTTCCAGTACAGGTAACACTTCTTTCAGTAGTTTAGTTGGTATAGGATCTAATAAACATGTTGTTGTTTTAGATGAAGTGATAAGTTTATTTAACTCTTTTTGTTCTATAGTTGTAAAGCACTGTAATTGTTCTTTCGGGGTGATAATTGAAGCTGAATTATAAGGCGCGATTGAAGATTGAACGTTTACAATTGTGGTTCTGATGCTTTCTATTTTCTCAGTGAAGAAGTTCATGAAATCATTACTACTGAACTGTAACGGGATATTTTGTTCGGGTGACGTCTGTTTATTTGTTAGTCTAGCCACGGTGTTAAATAAAAACCTTGGATTGTTTTGATTGTTTTCTATTAGTTTGCGGAGGTGCTCAGCCCTGGCCGCTTTTAGGGCCTTTTTATAACGTGACATACTGTCTTTCCACGCGATTCTAAAGACCTCTAAATTAGTTTGTTTCCATCTACGCTCTAAAATAGTCTAGATGGGATGTACCCAAAAAGTGAAAGTGAGGAGCATTTATGGGTACAAGTCGGGAACCGGCCTACTTTACATATTTCAAGGGTGCTGAATCCCAAAAAACTGGTTCCCAAGCGAAATTGTGAGTTTTTGACCTTCTAATTTGCATATCAAAATGGCCACCAAATTGCCTATCTTGCTCAGTCGTTGGACCATTTTCCCCTATTTTTTTTTGTAAGTAATTAATCAAGATGAGGAAATTAAGTTTCTAGATCGATAGTCAAGGGTCAGAGCAAAGATATAATGGAGGCTCACTGCCTTTTTTATGTATATATATATATGCAAAATACCAACTTTTAAGGTGAAATTAAGCATTATTTGTGTCATTTTTTAAGGCCGACATACATATTCAATCAATATCACTCTTAAATGTCCCCAGTGTATATATGATATGTGATGTATTCCATATTACATAATAACTATGAAAAACACCATTGCAAGTTGTCTGAGATTATTTTTTTTTATGCAAATTAAGCATTTGTCCTCTAAATTCTAAGACGGGGAAAAACCCAGGTGAATAGGGGAAAAAAACACCTTGTAACTTCCTCCGGGACATCGTGCGTAAAACAGCCAACCATCGCTGTCTGCGAGCCGCCGTATTCAAGCACCGAGAGTGCACACACTGCTTCCGCGCCTCCGAATCAGGTTCTCGAGCCCGCAGAATGCGGCAATCGGAGCCCGGAGGCCATTCTGCCCCTAGCCGTACATGCGAAAGTGTGGGAAGCTATTCCAGGTGCGTCAGAATGGGTGCTGAGCACAGTAAGAGAGGGCTATTCATTGCAGTTCGCTCGCTGTCCCCCGCGCTTTCGAACGCGAACCGAGACGAGAGTGAATGGGGAAGTAGCACACCTACTTTGTGCAGGAATAGCGAAACTTCTGTGCAAAGGGGCCATAGAACCGGTACACCCTTCTCTGAGTGAGTCAGGCTTTTACAGCGGTTACTTCCTCGTGCCCAAGAAGGATGGAGCTCTCAGAACGATTTTAGATCTGAGATATTTGAACAAAGCTCTTATGAAAAGACCGTTCAAAATGCTCACAACCAGACAGATTCTCGCGCAGATTCACCCGAGGGACTGGTTTATTTCCCCTCGATCTGAAAGACGCTTACTTTCAGATTCAGATAATACCCTGTCACAGGCCATTCTTGAGATTCGCCTTCAACGGTCAGGTATATCAGTACACCGTTCTGCCGTTCGGCCTGTCTTTAGCACCCTGTACATTCACGAAGTGCATGGACACGGCTTTCGCTCCCCTTAGAGGTCAGGGCATGCGGATTTTGAACTATTTGGCCGATTGGCTGATTCTAGCACAGTCAGAGGAAGAACTTATCTCTCACAGAACAGTGCTTCTCAGCCACCTGGAAAGCCTGGGTCTCACGGTCAACTGGACCAAAAGCTCATTACTGCCCAGTCAGTCAACCTCTTTTCTGGGTTTGGAACTGGACTCTGTGGCAATGACGGCCCGGCTGTCGACACTATCCGACCCCTGGCCGCGTCTTTCCAGTTGGGCAGCGCCGCACCTCTAAAAACATTTCAGAGGATGCTGGGTTGTATGGCATCAGCTCCTCAGCTGTGTCTACTGCGTATGCGCCCACTACAACGCTGGTTGAACGCTCGAGTGCCTCACCGAGCCTGGGCGTCCGGCGGCATTCGACTGCAGCGGGGAGTGACAATGGGAGCCGTCTCGCACCGAAAAGTTATCTCGACGGAAGCATCCAACTTAGGTTGGGGCGCTCTTTTCGAGGGCAAACCGGTCTTTGGTCTGTGGTCAGACCAGGAGAAATGCCTCCACATAAACTGTTTGGAGATAATAGTGATCGAGAACGCGCTCAAGCGCTTCCTCCCACATATACGGGACCACCATGTGCTAGTCCGCTCAGACAACATGTCCATGGTGTCCTACGTGAACCGACAGGGTGGTGTCAGATGCAGGAATCTGGGAGTCGTGCACGTGCCAGGCCACCTGAATGTCGGTCCAGACAGACTGTCCAGAAACAACATTCCCCCGGGAGAATGGTTCCTGCACCCCCAGACAGTCCAGCTACTGTGGCACCTGTTTGGCAGGGCGGAAGTCAACCTTTTTGGGTCAAAAGACAACGCTCACTGCCCGACGTTTTTCTCAAAGAGCGAGGACGTGCTGGCCCAAACCTGACCACAGGTAATCAAGAGGATCAGGGAAACGCGCCACTCAGTGCTCCTCATAGCCCCGTGATGGGAGAACCAAATCTGGTACCCAGAGCTAGTTAGGCTGTCGCACTCAGCCCCATGGCCGATCCCAGTGAGGAAAGATCTTCTCTATCAAGCATGCATGCCTGGATAATTAACGGATACCCGTTGATTTGCCAGAAGGGGTCGTAAACACGATCACGCAGTCTAGAGCTCCTTCCACGTGAAGGCTCTATGCGTCTAAATGGTCAGTGTTCTCCAAATGGTGCGCTACTAAGAGCCTGGATCCACACACACGTGGGGTTTCATGGGTGCTCTCCTTCCTACAAGAGCTGTTGAACAAGTGCGGGTCCCCCTCCACGCTCAAAGTGTATGTGGTGGCTATTGCAGCGTTCGCGCAATAGGAAGGAGCGAGCTTATCATTCGCTTCCTTAGAGGAGCCAGGATGGTGAACCCCCCGCGGTCCCCCTCAGTTCCTATTTGGGATCTTTCTCTGGTCCTAGAGGCCCTGAAAGCGTTTCCCTTTGAACCGCTAGAATCTGTGGATCTGAAATACCTTTCGCTCAAAACCGTTTTCTGACAGGTCTGTCGTCAGTAAAACGCGTGGGGGATCTACATGCACTGTCTGTTAGCCCCGCATGTCTCGAATTCGGACCAAATGACTCCAAAGTCATCCTCAAACCGAGACACGGGTACGTCCCCAAAGCGATTGGCACTCCCTTTAGGGCGCAGATCATCTCCCTGTCAGCACTGCCAGCATCCGATAGTGAGGACAGTGATAACCTCTTATGCCCCGTCAGGGCGCTGAGAGTTTACATCACACGCTCCGCCTCCTTTAGGCAATCTGAGCAGCTCCAGCTCTTTGTTTCGTTTGGTGGGTGCACCAGGGGTCTCGCCACCTCGAAACAGAGCCTGTCCAGATGGATAGTGGACGCTATTGCAGCAGCTTATGCGTCCAAACACCTGCAGTGCCCTTTGGGCATCAGAGCCCATTTCACTAGAGGCATAGCCTCATCGTGGGCTTGGTCCAGCGGGATTTCTATTCACAACATTTGTATGGTGGCAAGCTGGGCCTCCCCCTCTACATTCGTGAGATTTTATAACCTGGAAGTTCCCGCCTTGCAGGCTAAACTGATATCAGTTTAAGTGATATGTATGTTCTGCCCAGTCGTTCATGTGCAGACTACTTTCGTGTACTACTAGCTTTTCTGGTGAGCTGCACTAAGGAATGAGATTCTCTATATACAGACCGGTGGAGCCACTCTGTATTTTCCCCATCACGCCCTTGTGCACTGGTGCTGGCCTGTGTTGCTGGCCGCCTATTCTCCACTCAGCTGCGCTAGGGGTTATACTCTCTATACATAGACCAGGTGAAGCCGCTCTATATTCTCCCTATGATGTGCTTATGTACTGTGCCGGCCCGCGCTGCTGGCCACATTCTCCATGCTTATACATAGACCGGCAGAGCCGCTCTGTATTCCTATGAAGTGCTTATGACATGTGCTGGCCCGCGTTGCTGGCCGCCTGTTCCCGCATGTTGTGTTCCCCGGGCTCCACTGGGACTCATGCAGTGGATGCTCGGCGCGCACGGCATTGACAAGGGGTTCCCGTAGCGTAAGCAACTTACGCAATAAGAGCGAACCTCTCGTAAGAGAACGTACTCGGTTACCTAACGTGGCCTCAGTTCTCTCTAGAAGAGGGAACGAGTATTGCGTAACCTGCCGTGTTGCGCCATGAGCTTATTCGCTTCAGTCTATGAAAACCAGAATTTCAGCCTTTCAGCCTCTTTTATACACGCTAGCCACACCCATTCTGGTGGGCTGAGGCGCATGGAGGGCGCAAACCGCCCTCATTGGGCGTGACGTCACGCAGGGCTCACTAGTTGGCTGCTGCAGTTGCCATTCAGAGACATGGAAGAGTCTGAGAGCAGCCGAGCCTATAAACGTTAGTGAGTACCGGTACTCCATTACAAATATGTACAATTCTGCGAAATTCCATGTTAAAACTAGATTCCGCCTCCGCAATTCCATCCGCGATTTCGTGATCGCGGAAATCATATGGCCCTAAATTTTGACCCACTATGGTTGAAAAAGTATCATTTTGGATATATAGGGTAAGAAGTTCAATCAATAACTAAGGAATATTGACATTGTTTGTCTAAAAAAACAAAAAAAAACAGGAAATTTACCAAAGCGTGTGAAACTGTTATGATCCTCTTTGCTGTTACATTCACCTCAGGCAAAGGGTCCTCAGAGATGGGACTGACCATGCTATGTCCTGATCTAAATATTCAACTTGGGAAGTTTCATGGTGGTCTCTTTTTGAATATTTTTCCCTATTCACCTGGGTTTTTCCCGTCTTAGAATTTAGAGAATGTGATGACGGGTGCTAAGATGACGTCATCACTGCCGAAGTCTTTACAATCTGTTTATGGGCTTATGTATCTTTATTTGTTATTTATGGTTTTGTGTTTCTTTTGACTATGGTGCAGTCCCTTAGGTTCATTATTACATAACATTAATTTACAATAAGTTTAAGACATGCTGTTTGGGTTGGTTGCAGATAGGTGCACATATCAGCGGTCATCACAACATGTTATGTCTATTATAGTTTTCCTTTGTTTGTTCTCATTAACCACACAGAGACAAGTTGTAATTATGCATTTTTGTTATTTATTATTTCAAATCTGTATTTATCTCCACATTGCAAACAGTGTCCATGTTGTCTACTCACCATTTCCTGTTCCTGTGACTCCTCAAAGGAGGGGGCGGGACTACAGTTTCCCTTTTTCTTGTGTTGGGTTAAACCATTTCTATTAATAGGGAAGGGAACTTAACCTTTGTTTATGTAGGTATGGAGAAATGTCTTCTGGTGTCTACAATTAGTTTAAATATCTGAATGAGTTTATTTTAATTGTTTTTGGAAGTTAAATGGTCATATGTTTCGGCTACAAAGGTTTTTGGTATTGTTGCCCCTGCAGTTGGTACGGTCTTGAGTGTAATGAGCCTGTCCTAGGCTATATAAGACAGTCTAAACTGAACCTGAGGATGGTAAAGAGGGGGTCATATTGCTGAATGTAATCATGAAGATTTTGCTGCCTGTAGCAATTTGTTTTTCTTTGTTTGTTGATACATCAAAGTTTGCACTGAGTTAAGTGTATGTTTATTTTGGTTTAATTTTGTAATTTTTTCTTTTGCCATAACACTGTGAATATATTCACCCCTACTTCTTCACTGGCATGAAATAAAAATCGTTGGATGATATCTGAGTCCTGAGCCTATCTATCACCTCCCCTTGATCTCCACGGGACACGTTATGACAAATGGTGGCAGCGGTTTTGTCCAGTGCAGTAGAAGGCTTCAGTAGAACGTCAAGATGCCACCCAAGAGACAGACTATTCAGAGAGCGGTGGAGGAGGATGAGGATGATGGCGCTGAGTCAATGCCTGACCAGGAAGGTATAGTGTCGGGGGCCACTACTTCACAGATGGCAGACTCAACGGGGGAGAGAATGGACCAGCTCAGAAAGACTGTGGAGAGCTTCATGCAGTCACAGCATGCCAGAGAGTTGCATCTGGAAAAGGAAGCACAGCGGCAAGAGCACAGGTGGCGCACTCTTCAACATCAGTTCGGGCAGTTGCAGACGGAGGTGCAGAGAGATCGGCAAGAGCGACAAACATTGGGAGGTGTGGCAGCACAAGCCTTTTCCCCTTTGACTTCCTCAGACAATATAGCCCTTCCCACTCGAGTACTCCACAGGAGGCGGAGCAATGAAGGAGGGGGTCAAGAGACAGCACCACCTGTGTCCATGCAAGGAGTTGCTCCACCGCAATGGATGGGCTGGCAAGGGCCAAAGATGTTACCTCTTCAAGAGGATGATGACATTGAGCACTATTTGACAACCTTCGAGCGGATTGCTCAAGCCTGTAGGTGGCCAATCGAGGACTGGTCATTGCATATAGTGCCATTGCTGACAGGCAAGGCAAGAGCAGCTTATGTTGCCATGGATCTTGATGACACTTTTGAGTATGCTAGAGTGAAAGAAGCAATCTTGGATAAATTCGAGATTAATGCAGAGACCTACAGGCGGCGTTTTAGGGCAAAGGCTCTACGACAAGAGGAGACTCCTAAAGAGCTGCAGGCAAGATTGAAAGACCTGTATGACAAATGGATAACACCC
Organism: Leuciscus leuciscus; assembly: GCF_965113295.1. Lineage (NCBI taxonomy): Eukaryota > Metazoa > Chordata > Actinopteri > Cypriniformes > Leuciscidae > Leuciscus > Leuciscus leuciscus. The sequence continues at coordinate 3,512,467 of NC_138731.1, forward strand.
AGGCAGCGGACTAAGGAGGAAATCGGAGAAATGATTGTGCTGGAACAGTTTCTGGCAGTGATTAATCCTGAAATCAGAACCTGGATTTGTGAACACAACCCCACCTCTTCGAGACAAGCAGCTGAGCTGGCTGAGACTTTTATTGCTGCTAGGCGGTCAACTTATCAGCTGGGTCACAGTCATGGCGGCACCTACAGTACGCAGGGTAAGTCTGGGAGGGGGTTCGGTGGTGGTCAACCTTATAGCGTCACTAAAGGCTTTAGTTCACAGACTCCCCAATTCAAATCTTACCCTAAAAGTTATCCACAGTCAGAAGGTCAATACAAAGAGAAGGCAGTGCTTATATGTCATGGATGTGGCCAGGCAGGGCACAAGAAGGCAGAATGTACGTTACAAAGAGTCAGTAATGCACGTCTTTGTTATGTTCCCAGACCGTCTCAAATAATGGTTGAAGCAGGTCAGAATATAGACACTGTCGTTCCTGTGAAAATAGGAGGTAAGCAGTTTATGGCTTTGGTAGACACTGGATCTAGTCAGACGCTGGTGAGAGAGGAGTGTTTAGGAGATCTACAGATGTCCAGTCAGGGTAAGTTGAGGGTACGTTGTGTTCATGGAGACGAGAGAGAGTATGCTACTGTTGATTTGAAGATGGAGATTGAGGGTCAACCCTACCTCTTGACAGTAGGCATTGTGGACCAAGCCCCTTATGCAGTTATCTTGGGTAGGGATGTGCCAATACTTGTCGACTTACTGCAAAGGCAGACTGATGTAGCAGAGGTCAGAGTAGTTACAAGAGCAAAGGCAAGACAGACAGAAGAGCATAAACAGACTCTTAATTTGTTACCTTTTGCGGAGGAGCCCAAAGCTAAAAGGTCCAGAAGGGAGAAAAGACAGGACAAAGTCAGGGGAACGGTTATTGTAGAACAACTCCCTGAACCTGACGGGAACGACTTTTATGACATCCCTCATGATATAATTGATTTGCAGAAGCAGGATGTTACACTTGAAGGTCTATTTCAGAAGGCTAGTAGTTCACATTCTGGAAATAGATTTCAAGACAAAGATTTGTTTGCGTTGAAGGATAATATGTTGTACCGACAAACAGATAGTGGTGATCAGCTGGTTGTCCCACAGTCGATGAGGGCTAAAGTGTTGCATTTGGGCCACTCCATTCCTTGGTCAGGGCACCTAGGGCAACAGAAAACGCTGGCAAGAATTTCAAGCAGATTTTATTGGCCGCGGTTGTACATGGATGTGATGGACTTTTGTAAGTCATGCCCAGAGTGTCAGTTATCAGCCCCTGTTAAGAAAGGTGACAGAGCACCTCTGGTCAGCCTACCCATAATTGATGTACCTTTCACGAGAGTAGCTATGGATATAGTTGGCCCTTTGGAGAGAAGTAGGTCAGGGAACCGTTACATTTTGGTTGTGTGTGATTATGCAACAAGGTACCCTGAAGCCTTTCCTCTTAAAAAGATTAAGACCAGACAAATTGTGAATGCCCTTGTGCAGTTGTTTTCACGGGTAGGCATACCTTCAGAAATCCTTACAGATCAAGGCACAAATTTCACTTCCAGACAGATCAGAGAAGTCTATTCACTGTTAGGCATACAGGCCATTAAGACCACTCCGTACCACCCCCAGACTGATGGCATGGTTGAACGGTTCAATCAAACTTTAAAGGCAATGCTCCGCAAGTTCGTATCTGAGACAGGCTCCGATTGGGATCGGTGGCTTCCGTATCTTCTCTTTGCCTATAGAGAGGTTCCCCAAGCCTCAACAGGTTACTCTCCATTTGAATTGCTCTATGGTCGCCAGGTACGTGGACCGCTGGACATCCTGAAGGAGGCCTGGGAGGGAGGCAAATCAAGGGAACAGGTGAATGTGGTTTCATATGTCTTGAAAATGAGAGAGAAAATGGACTCTATGGCAGAGTGGGTTCGCGCTAATATGGCCAAGGCCCAGCAACTTCAGAAGTCATGGTACGACCAGTCATCCAGGAAAAGAACTTTGACCCCTGGCCAAAAAGTGTTACTGCTCCTCCCAACGTCGGACAGTGGACTGCTCGCCAAGTGGCAGGGCCCTTATGAGATACTGAGGAAGATGGGTCCTGTCAATTACGAATTATACCTGCCTGAACGGCGGAAAAAGAAGCAAGTCTTTCACATCAACTTGCTGAAACCCTGGCAGGATAGACCAGGACTACAAGCAGACCAGCTGTTTGCACGGAAAGTCGATGAGGAGGAGGAGTCTAAAGAGCAATATTTCCCTACAGCTGTGAATTCTCCTGTCTTCCCTGAGGTGAGTCATCTGACAGCAAAGCAGCAGGAAAACCTCCAATCACTGGTTCCAGAGGGCCTATTCAGTGACAGACCAGGCAGGACAGAGGTGATGCAGCATGACATCCGCCTTCTATCACAGGGTCCAGTCCGACAGACGTGTTGCAGGGTTCCTGCAAGACTCATACCTGAGTTAAAGAATGAAGTAAGGGTAATGCTGGAGATGGGGGTGATCGAGCCTTCCCGGAGTGAGTGGTGTAGCCCAGTCGTCTTGGTGCCGAAAAAGGATGGCACATTAAGATTTTGTGTGGATTTCTCCAAGATGAACGCTATTTCTGCCTTTGACCCTTACCCCATGCCAAGGGTTGATGAACTCATAGAGCGTTTGGGTAAAGCCAAATATCTGAGCACACTGGACTTATGTAAGGGCTATTGGCAGATTCCTTTGACTGACACTTCCAAGGAGCTAACTGCTTTCAGGGTCCCAAGTGGGCTCTATCATTTTAGGGTCATGCCTTTCGGCCTTCATGGGGCCGCAGCAACTTTTCAGAGGACTATGGACTGTGTACTGAGAGGAACTGAGGACTTTGCAGCAGCCTACATTGATGATGTGGTTGTTTACAGCTCATCATGGGAAGACCATCTGGAGCACCTGTCAGCTGTATTTTCCAGAATTCATGATGCTGGGCTGGTGGTTAACGCCACTAAATGTCATCTGGCAAGGCCTGAAGTGTCGTATTTGGGATATGTGCTGGGGGGTGGGGTAATTAAACCTCAAGTGGACAAAGTGGAGGCGGTGCGTTCTTGCCCACCTCCAACAACCAAAAAGCGGGTGAGGTCCTTTTTAGGTCTGGTGGGCTGGTACAGACGGTTTATTCCTGATTTTTCCACCCGAGCAGTTGTGCTCACTGACCTCACTCAGAAGGCCAGCCCCCAAAAGGTTGTGTGGACACCTGAGTGTGAAACAGCCTTTCAAGATCTTAAGGGCTGTTTATGTCAGGGGCCAGTGTTGCAGAGCCCCAACTTTGACCTTCCTTTTACAGTGCAGACGGATGCATCGGGAGTAGGTCTAGGAGCTGTCCTGTTGCAAGGTGACGGGGAAAATCGCAGACCGGTGCAGTACATTAGCCGGAAATTGTTCCCCCGTGAGGTCAGATATTCTACTGTAGAAAAAGAGGCACTGGCCATTAAGTGGGCGTTAGATACTCTGAAGTATTACCTCATTGGTAAAGATTTTATCTTGGAGACTGATCATCGGGCCTTACAATGGCTCCACAGGATGAAAGACAGCAATGCTCGCATTACCCGCTGGTTCTTATCACTGCAACCTTTTAAATTTCAAGTGAAATATAGGGCTGGAGTTCAGAATGTTGTTGCGGATTTTTTGTCCCGTCACTATGATGAGTGACGGGCTTAAGGGGTGGGGTGTGTGATGACGGGTGCTAAGATGACGTCATCACTGCCGAAGTCTTTACAATCTGTTTATGGGCTTATGTATCTTTATTTGTTATTTATGGTTTTGTGTTTCTTTTGACTATGGTGCAGTCCCTTTGGTTCATTATTACATAACATTAATTTACAATAAGTTTAAGACATGCTGTTTGGGTTGGTTGCAGATAGGTGCACATATCAGCGGTCATCACAACATGTTATGTCTATTATAGTTTTCCTTTGTTTGTTCTCATTAACCACACAGAGACAAGTTGTAATTATGCATTTTTGTTATTTATTATTTCAAATCTGTATTTATCTCCACATTGCAAACAGTGTCCATGTTGTCTACTCACCATTTCCTGTTCCTGTGACTCCTCAAAGGAGGGGGCGGGACTACAGTTTCCCTTTTTCTTGTGTTGGGTTAAACCATTTCTATTAATAGGGAAGGGAACTTAACCTTTGTTTATGTAGGTATGGAGAAATGTCTTCTGGTGTCTACAATTAGTTTAAATATCTGAATGAGTTTATTTTAATTGTTTTTGGAAGTTAAATGGTCATATGTTTCGGCTACAAAGGTTTTTGGTATTGTTGCCCCTGCAGTTGGTACGGTCTTGAGTGTAATGAGCCTGTCCTAGGCTATATAAGACAGTCTAAACTGAACCTGAGGATGGTAAAGAGGGGGTCATATTGCTGAATGTAATCATGAAGATTTTGCTGCCTGTAGCAATTTGTTTTTCTTTGTTTGTTGATACATCAAAGTTTGCACTGAGTTAAGTGTATGTTTATTTTGGTTTAATTTTGTAATTTTTTCTTTTGCCATAACACTGTGAATATATTCACCCCTACTTCTTCACTGGCATGAAATAAAAATCGTTGGATGATATCTGAGTCCTGAGCCTATCTATCACCTCCCTTTGATCTCCACGGGACACGTTATGACAGAGAACAAATGCTAAATTTGCATAAAAAAATAAAATATCAGACAACTTGCAATGGTGTTTTTCTTAGTTATTATGTAATATGGAATACATCACATATCATATATACACTGGGAACATTTAAGAGTGATATTGATTGAATATGTATGTCGGCCTTAAATTACACAAATAATGCTTAATTTCACCTTAAAAGTTGCTAATTTGCATATATATACATTAAAAAGGCAGTGAGCCTCCATTATATCTTTGCTCTGACCCTTGACTATCGATCTAGAAACTTAATTTCCTCATCTTGATTGCCTACTTACAAAAAATATAGGGGAAAATGGTCCAACGACTGAGCAAGATAGGCAATTTGGCGGCCATTTTGATATGCAAATTAGAAGGTCAAAAACTCACAATTTCACTTGGGAACCAGTTTTTTTGGACTCAGCACCCTTGAAATATGTAAGGTAGGCCGGTTCCCGACTTGTACCCATAAATGCTCCTCACTTCTTATAGAAGGCCATTTTTCTGAAATCCGTCTAGTCTAAAAATACGGGTTTCTCTCTTTAAAACACATGCGTAGTATTGTTATACCATGGTGCTTTATTTTTCTCTCTGACCTTTTTTCATTTAGTAGGTGCAACCACATCCAATGTTCTAGAGAGAATGGTGCTCATAGTGCTAGTTAGTTCTTCTAGTTCATCTGTTTGTTTGGGTTCAGGCAGCAGCTGAGACAGATTAGATAAGCAATTTGAGAAATTATCTATGGTGGATGGGAGGATTGTTCTGCCTGGTTGATAACGCGACGCCGCATGACATTTTACAGCAGTACGTAATATGCAAGTTACCATGTAGTGATCAGTGACTTCATCACTTTGTGGAATGATATCTATATCGGTTGGATCGGTTCCATGTGATATAATAAAATCGAGTGTATGATTAAGACGATGTGTTGGTCCGGTGACGTTTTGCTTGACCCCAAATGAATTTAATAAATCTGTAAACGCAGCTCCTAACGCATCATTTGGATTATCTACGTGTATGTTAAAATCTCCAACAATTGGTGCTTTATCGACATTGACTAATAGGTCTGAGAGAAAATCTGCAAACTCTTTTAGGAAATCAGCGTAAGGCCCTGGCGGTCTATATACGGTAGCCAAGGCTAGAGATAATAGGGATGTTTTTCTAACATCTAAGAGCGTAACATTTAGTACAAGTACTTCAAATGAAATAAACTTATAACCCGTTTTCTGGGTAACATTTAGAATATCTTTATAAATGGTTGCAACACCTCCGCCACGACCAATCAGACGGGGCTCATGCTTATAACAGTATCCAGGAGGAGTAGACTCATTAATACCGAAATAATCATTTGGTTTAAGCCAGGTTTCAGTAAGGCAAAGTACATCGAAGCTATTATCTGTGACAATTTCATTTACAATAACTGCCTTAGGTGTGAGTGATCTAATGTTTAGAAGACCTAGCTTTAGAAATAGTTTGTTTACTAATAGCAACATTTTCTGTTTTAATAACAATTAGATTTTTCCTAAATCCTGCATTAGATTTATTATTTGATCTCACTAAACGAGGAATAGACACGGTTTCTATGCAATGTTCTACACTAGTATTTATATCAGTTGAATTGGTGCAGCGGAGACTATGATTTGGACTTTTGGTTACTAGTCAAAGGGTATTTAACATTTTGGAGATGTTATCTGACAGAAGATCCGCTCCGAATCTGCTTGGGTGTAAGCCATCAGCACGGAAAAGCCTAGGACGCTCCCAAAACAGATTCCAATTATTTACAAAGAGCAGTTTCTGCTCATTGCACCATGACATTAACCATTCATTTAGCGCAAATAATCTGCTGAACTTTTCATGCCCTAGTCGGTACGTGGGAAGCGGTCCTGACACAATGATCGTTATTTCAGGCGATGTGCTGCGTAACATATCGATTAGATTCCTGAAGTCTTTCTTCAGAATCTCCGTCTGGCGCAGCCTGATGTCGTTCACTCCCGCGTGCAGGACCACAGTTCCGACGCGCTCGTCATCGTTCAGGATCTCGGGAACGCGAGCAGCGATTTCAGAAACACGAGCAACAGGAAAGCAGTGACTTTGCACCTTACTTTTACCTAACGTAGCGTGTACGTGCCGAACGATGGAATCGCCGATGATCACAGCATCGCGTTCTGTTTCGCGTAGAGGGGAGAAGCGGTTTTGTGTCGATAACTCGAAAACCGGGAGGGTCGGAGAAAGTCTTGGTCTAAACCTGACTCGCGTCTTCCGCTGCGGAACCACCCATGCTTCGTGGTGGCGTGTTGGAGCCGGAGTGAACGAGACCATGGCTGATTGCGACCGATGCTGAGGAACGCACGGAGTAGACGCGGTCGGAGTCAGCGGGTTAGTAACGTTAAACACTGATTTGTGTGCATCGGCGCGTGATGTTTCAAGAGCCAAACACTGGTCTCTCAGCTCGGCCTGTCTCAATAAAAGGTTGTGGATCTGTTTCTCAACAGCTTCCAGCTCAGACTGCAGTGCGTGCAGCTCAAATGTGTCCTCACCTGCACCAAGCGGTAGACTACTTACATCTGATATATTCGCCATTTTAACAGATGGACAGTGAGTTAGCAACGAAGCTACCAGTGATGCTATCAATATTAATACTAATTTATATTATAAGTTTGTTTGTAAGTGAGTGTGGAGAAGACGCGTTCAGCCGTGATCCATGGACGTAACCTTTAAGAGTAACCTTGAGACGTCTGCTCAACAGTCCGCGTTGTAACTATGAGGTTTTTTAGGTTTTTTAGTGGTAGGGGTGTAGAGTAGACGCACGATAGGCGAAAAAAAAATGTTTGTTTATAAGTGAGTGTGGAGAAGACGCGTTCAGCCGTGATCCACGGACGTAACCTTTTAGAGTATGCAGCGTTGGATCACTAATAGGCTTGAGACGCGTCTGCTCAACAGTCCGCGTTGTAACAATGAGGTTTGAGCAGTAACATTAGTGCTTCTCAGTGAGGAAAAGTAGAAAATGTTCGTTGTAAGCGAGTTTAAAGAGAAAAATCAAGAATTATAAATCAAATCGATAGAGCTCCAAAAACAACAACGCATTCAGACGCAACGCATGATAATAACAGGACAAGACATTACTCACCGTGTTTGTTGAGTGTTTCTTACTCACCTGAGCTTTTATGAACTCAAAGGCGCGAGTGCGCGAGAGAAAATAAATAAATAAAAATAGCTGAGCGCACGGGTGGCGCGTTTACAGGCTAGCGAATTACTAGCGTGTTGTGCTAGTAGTAACGTAAGCTAGCGATGTCAGGGTTGGGTAAGCTGTATTTAGTAGTAATATAAACAACTAGAAATTGTTGTAAATTATGGTTCAAAACAAGGAAATACGAGGCTAAGACGGAGCTTACAGCACCGAAGCAGACACACTCACAGCAGGCAGCGAGGCAGAGAGAAAAATCAAGAATTATAAATCAAATCGATAGAGCTCCAAAAACAACAACGTATTCAGACGCGACGCATGATAATAACAGGACAAGACATTACTCACAACTCTTGGATGGTACGAGATTCAAAGTCTGGCCCCTGGTCGCTGAGCAGTTTCTCCGGAAAACCGCAATGGACAAAGAAATTATCCCACAGGCATCTAGCAACTGTTTGCGCTTTCTGGTTACGGGTAGGAATGGCAACAGCGTACTTGGTGAAATGGTCGGTGATGACCAAAATATCCTTGGTGTTACTGCTGTCTGGTTCCAGTGACAGAAAATCCATACAAACTAGTTCTAATGGCCTATGAGTCTGAATATTCACCAAGGGAGCCGCTTTCTGTGGAGGAGTCTTCCTACGAACACAGCGCTCGCACCTTTTGATTTTTTTGTCCACATCGGCCGCCATCTTCGGCCAGTAAAATCTGGAACGGAGAAGATCGAGAAGACTGGTAAGTACAATTCCTCGAAGATCTTCAGGTAAAGCCAGTTGGATCAACACTTTGTCTCCATCCATCCTCTTCCGATATAACAACCCATTTTTCAGCTCAAGTTTGTTCCATTGTCTCATCCACAAAGTTACTGCGGGTAAGTGGAATTTCAAGTTTGAAGGTTTGTTGTCAGACTCCATGTGCTCAATTACCTCTTTAATTTCAGGGTCAGCTCGCTGCTTCCTGATCAGATCCTCTTCAGACAGGCAAGGAATCTCTGGGAGACCATGGCCATCTTCTTGATGACCATGGCAGTATCCACCTCTTCAGCTGCTCCACCAACTGCATCATGGGAATATGTTGACATTTGATGAGTAGCAGTTCTCATTTTGGGGGCATTACTCTGTTTGTTCAATCCAAAATGATTTCTCATTCTGTCTTCTTTTGAGGCTTGCCGGTCTTCTTCCGTGCGAATTTGCACTACCATCTCTGCAAAAGAAGGTGGATTGATCTTTTTCTTCTCTAGCTGTAAGCTGGAAATTAACCCATTATCCCAGCATCCACGGCAGAATTGCTTTATCAGACAGCGCTTTTGCTCACTCTCCGCAATTCCGCCTCTCCTTACAGTAGTGCTCAACATAACTTGCAACCGGTGCAAATAACTGGAGGGCTTCTCCCCTGGGTTCTGTAGCATGGTCATGAATTTTGCTAACAGCTCATCCTCTACGGATCCGTAAACAGACTCTAGCAACTCCAAGTAAACTGAAGGTAAAGACTGGGGACTCACATGTTTAATGACATCAGCAGCAGGAGGGAGCAGACTATCAAGTATTCTCCTCGTGCGAGACAAATCCGAAATGGAAGGATCATCTAAAAGAAATTGAACACTTGCCCGCCAAGTATCAAAGTCTGGTTCGTTTACTGGTCTTCGAATTTTCCCAGAGAAAGACCTGAGACGGAAAGAGGCAGGTTGTAATGTAGCAGTGTTGTTTGTTCTGACAATGTGTTCAACTACAACTTTTTGCACGCTGATTTGCATGTGATGTCTCAGATTCAATTGAGGGAGGGGCTACTTGTTCTGTGGTCACTCTCTGTAAGTTGGCTGGGGACGACGGTCCATCCAGTGAGCTGGTGGTGCTGCTATCACGAGTTTGAGAGTCTGCAGCATGTGGATACTCAACTCTTTCACCTGAAGCAGATATGGGCTCAGCAACAGAACAGCCAGCTTTCATCCTCTTTAACTCCTCCTGGAGCACTTCTTCAATTGACTTCCCACTAGCGCTAGCGATATTTTGTAGTTCTTCCAAGTACAACTTAGTGGCTCTGTCACTAGCTACATGAGGGTAGACACAGCTTAAGGCACGCACTATGAAAGTGGTATCTGGGTTTGACGTACTGACCATTGTTATGGGAGAGTTTGGGTCATCAATAAGAAGGTTGCGACTAATGCTGCCATATCTCAACAACCATGCTTCTAAGTCCTGATCTGTTTCAGTCAATGTTAAGCCGCTGACTATTACGGCATTTGAGACATCTACATTCTCTCTTTTCACAATATCCATGTTGTCAATATTCTGCTGAGTATATAGGTTATTAATATATAGGCCAATCTCTCTCCTGGCTGGCTCTCGCCACTTTTACTTGTAACCCGTTACACGTGATAACAACTTTGTGTCAAACTTACTAATGGACCAGTGAGCTCAGAAAAATAGGTTCGTCCGAGAAGAGAGATGATGCAGCAGCAGTGAATACTCAGACAAACCAAGATGAGGTAAGAACAAGTTTAAATTTATATTGAAACAATAAAATGAAAAGAAATGATTACAAAAATTTATACTCAATGTGGTAGATTTTTTCCCCTATCTTCCTTTCTAGGTTTCATGGCGGTTTCTCGTTGTTAAGGTAAGTTGATACTTCTCGCTAGATTGAGTTTGGTGAGTCACTAATTAGAATAGCCAAATATGTTTAAGTACTAACCATCTAATTGACACTGTCTTTCTTTTAATACCTTGTTGTTAGATTGTTATTTTAGTTAATCAACTAATAGAACAATGACTCATATAACCTCAACACAGATTTAAATAAAAAATAAGGTCAAACAAAAACAAAACAAAATGTCGTTCTCTCTGAATGTAAAATACCCCGAATTGTCCAAAAGTCAAATGTTTTCTCAATTGAACAGATCAGTTCATAAACTCAGTCCCAAAAGTCCATGAGGTGCTCAGTTCAGATGTCCAATTCTATCCCGGACCCGCATAGGACAAAATGAATCAATGTGTGATTCTACTCCTACCGTTCAAGTTCAGTTTCTGTTTCTCTTTGACAGGGAAAATCAAAGGATTCGATAAACGGGCGGCTCGCCAGTCCAACCCCACCAATGAGCACACGGGAAGAGTTGAGACAATCCAGGAATGATTCACACGTCGTTCGATTCACATTGCAGAGTGGATCACATTCATCAGCTGAACATCACAGAACTCACATGGAAACAAAAGAAAAAAGAAAAAAACCTGGCCTTTAAGATACAAAGACAAAATAACAATTAGCATTTAATATTATACAAATCAATTCAGTTCACACACAGTTTCTAATAAAACACAGCAAATAAAGTATTTTCATACAACTCTGTGCTATAAATTGTCTTTGTGCAATAAATACATCATTGCATAGCCTACTTGTTTGTAAACCTCTTATTTAACACACAAATGCACTTCATTACCATTAATAATTCACCAAATAAACAATAATTTGATGTAATACACTTAATATGACCTTGAATCTTATTGAACCAAAGCTGAAATGAAAATGAATGAAAACTACATTAACTCACCAAGGAACTCGTTTACATGTAGCCTACATCGGGAAAAACCAGGGAAATTCCAGATGATACACGTTCCAAAATGTCACTCAAACATGCACTGCTTCACTCTGAACCCTTCGTTAGAGATATATACACACGTGATATTAGCTTTAAGCTAGCGCTAATATTGCGTCATTAACATACGGTCAACACACATGTGAACAATCACATCACCTCAACTCGTTTTAACTGCTAATTATTTCTACATCATCGTCATATAAATTATATAGAAACAATTTAAACAACTCTTACATCAGTTCTCGCTCAATTTGAAGTTTTACATCTGCCGGAGCAGCAACAAGCATCCGCTCGCGTCAGAGGTTCATGGAGAAAAGAAAGATCTAGACTGCGCTGCTCTCTAAAAGTGCCGCGATAGCGGACTTTCTAACTGACGTCACTCAAAATGCGATCTCATTGGAGGCTTTGCACAGGAAGATAATGCTATTGGATGTATTTATAATATTCAATATTTTATATTTCTCTATTTTTATATCATTAATTAATTTGTTTGCAGTCTTATATATTCTCTGTAAGCAGTTTTCATACTTTTAATCTGTTATTTAATTTGAAGTTCCTTCTGTCTCTGCCAGTACTCACTGGTAACCTGGGTTACATGTGCCTAAACACAAGTCCTTTTGAAAACACCTGTGAATTGGAGTTCTTCTATGGAGAGCAGAGTGGCGCAGCGGCAGCGTGCTGGGCCCATAACCCAGAGGTCGATGGATCGAAACAATCCTCTGCTAAGACCGCTCTACTTATGTACATGCTCTTTTCCTACTTGGAGAAAACTTGCCTCAGCTGTGTCCTAAAACCCTCTGTAGTTTTCACATGTTCTAATAGATGACAGAAGAGCACTTCAAGTGAGCCTAAACGCAAGTCCTTTTGAAAACAGTAGGGTATGGCAATTTTGCGATCAGGAGCAGAGTGGCGCAGCGGAAGCTTGCTGGGCCCATAACCCAGAGGTCGATGGATCGAAACCATCCTCTGCTAAACCTTTTTTACTTAAATACATGCTCTGCTCCTACTTGAAGAAAAGTTGCCTCAACTCTATGCTAAAATGCTCTGTATTTTTCTCCTGATCTAATTTATGACGGGAGCACTTCAAATGTGCCTAAACGCAAGTCCTTTTGAAAAGTTGTGGGTATGGCAGTTTTGTGATCAGGAGCAGAGTGGCGCAGCGGAAGCGTGCTGGGCCCATAACCCAGAGGTCGATGGATCGAAACCATCCTCTGCTAAGACTGCTTCACTTATAAACACGCTCTGTTCTTACTTGAAGAAAAGCTCACACATGTGCTCCTCATGTGTGCCTAAACACAAGTCCTTTAGAAAACACCTGTGAATTGGAGTTCTTCTATGGCGAGCAGAGTGGCGCAGCGGAAGCGTGCTGGGCCCATAACCCAGAGGTCGATGGATCGAAACCATCCTCTGCTAAGACCGCTCTACTTATGTACATGCTCTTTTCCTACTTGGAGAAAACTTGCCTCAGCTGTGTCCTAAAACCCTCTGTATTTCACATGTTCTAATAGATGACAGAAGAGCACTTCAAGTGAGCCTAAACGCAAGTCCTTTTGAAAACAGTAGGGTATGGCAGTTTTGTGATCAGGAGCAGAGTGGCGCAGCGGAAGCGTGCTGGGCCCATAACCCAGAGGTCGATGGATCGAAACCATCCTCTGCTAAGACTGCTTCACTTATAAAAATGCTCTGTTCTTACTTGAAGAAGAGCTCACACGTGTGCCTTAACACAAGTCCTTTTGAAAACACCTGTGAACTGGAGCTCTTCTATGGCGAGCAGAGTGGCGCAGCGGAAGCGTGCTGGGCCCATAACCCAGAGGTCGATGGATCGAAACCATCCTCTGCTAAGACTGCTTCACTTATAAACATGCTCTGTTCTTACTTGAAGAAAAGCTCACACATGTGCTCTTCATGTGTGCCTAAACACAAGTCATTTTGAAAACACCTGTGAATTGGAGCTCCCCTATGGCGAGCAGAGTGGCGCAGCGGAAGCGTGCTGGGCCCATAACCCAGAGGTCGATGGATCGAAACCATCCTCTGCTAAGGCTTCTTCACTTATATACATGTTTTATCCCAAATAAAGAGCAACTTCCACATCCCGCTTGTTCTTTCAGAAAATCTGTGTGTATGCCCTATTCAAATGCCTCATTGACTAAGCCACCTGAATGAGATGGAGAATTAGTAGGGCAAGCGAGTCATGCCCCAGTGGCCTGTCGAAGTAGTCGTTCATCCGGATTACTTTGTGTGCTGGCCTTGTTTAAATGCCAATGCTGTTGTTGTCACTGTAGCCAAAGTAATGGGGGCACATGAGCACAGGTTTTTATCAGCCCCATTGGCCTAATGGATAAGGCACTGGCCTCCTAAGCCAGGGATTGTGGGTTCGAGTCCCATCTGGGGTGGTTTACAGCAGAATGGCGCAGCGGAAGCGTGCTGGGCCCATAACCCAGAGGTCGATGGATCGAAACCATCCTCTGCTAAGACTGCTCTACTTATGTACATTCTCTGTTCCTACTTGGAGAAAAGTTGCCTCAGCTGTGTGCTAAAACCCTCTGTAGTTTTCACATGTTCTAATAGATGACAGAAGAGCACTTCAAGTGAGCCTAAACGCAAGTCCTTTTGAAAACAGTAGGGTATGGCAATTTTGCGATCAGGAGCAGAGTGGCGCAGCGGAAGCGTGCTGGGCCCATAACCCAGAGGTCGATGGATCGAAACCATCCTCTGCTAAGACTGCTTCACTTATAAACATGCTCTGTTCTTACTTGAAGAAGAGCTCACACATGTGCTCTTCATGTGTGCCTAAACACAAGTCCTTTTGAAAACACCTGTGAATTGGAGCTCTTCTATGGCGAGCAGAGTGGCGCAGCGGAAGCGTGCTGGGCCCATAACCCAGAGGTCGATGGATCGAAACCATCCTCTGCTAAGACTGCTTCACTTATAAACATGCTCTGTTCTTACTTGAAGAAAAGCTCACACATGTGCTCTTCATGTGTGCCTAAACACAAGTCCTTTTGAAAACACCTGTGAATTGGAGCTCCCCTATGGCGAGCAGAGTGGCGCAGCGGAAGCGTGCTGGGCCCATAACCCAGAGGTCGATGGAACGAAACCATCCTCTGCTAAGGCTTCTTCACTTATATACATGTTTTATCCCAAATAAAGAGCAACTTCCACATCCCGCTTGTTCGTTCAGAAAATCTGTGTGTATGCCCTATTCAAACGCCTCATTGACTAAGCCACCTGAATGAGATGGAGAATTGGTAGGGCAAGCGAGTCATGCCCCAGTGGCCTGTCGAAGTAGTCGTTCATCCGGATTACTTTGTGTGCTGGCCTTGTTTAAATGCCGATGCTGTTGTTGTCACTGTAGCCAAAGTAATGGGGGCACATGAGCACAGGTTTTTATCAGCCCCAGTGGCCTAATGGATAAGGCACTGGCCTCCTAAGCCAGGGATTGTGGGTTCGAGTCCCATCTGGGGTGGTTTACAGCAGAGTGGCGCAGCGGAAGCGTGCTGGGCCCATAACCCAGAGGTCGATGGATCGAAACCATCCTCTGCTAAGACTGCTCTACTTATGTACATGCTCTGTTCCTACTTGGAGAAAAGTTGCCTCAGCTGTGTGCTAAAACCCTCTGTAGTTTTCACATGTTCTAATAGATGACAGAAGAGCACTTCAAGTGAGCCTAAACGCAAGTCCTTTTGAAAACAGTAGGGTATGGCAATTTTGCGATGAGGAGCAGAGTGGCGCAGCGGAAGCGTGCTGGGCCCATAACCCAGAGGTCGATGGATCGAAACCATCCTCTGCTAAGACTGCTTCACTTATAAACATGCTCTGTTCTTACTTGAAGAAGAGCTCACACATGTGCTCTTCATGTGTGCCTAAACACAAGTCCTTTTGAAAACACCTGTAAATTGGAACTCTTCTATGGCGAGCAGAGTGGCGCAGCGGAAGCGTGCTGGGCCCATAACCCAGAGGTCGATGGATCGAAACCATCCTCTGCTAAGACTGCTCTACTTATGTACATGCTCTGTTCCTACTTGGAGAAAAGTTGCCTCAGCTGTGTGCTAAAACCCTCTGTAGTTTTCACATGTTCTAATAGATGACAGAAGAGCACTTCAAGTGAGCCTAAACGCAAGTCCTTTTGAAAACAGTAGGGTATGGCAATTTTGCGATCAGGAGCAGAGTGGCGCAGCGGAAGCGTGCTGGGCCCATAACCCAGAGGTCGATGGATCGAAACCATCCTCTGCTAAACCTTTTTTACTTAAATACATGCTCTGCTCCTACTTGAAGAAAAGTTGCCTCAACTCTATGCTAAAACGCTCTGTATTTTTCTCCTGATCTAATTTATGACGGGAGCACTTCAAATGTGCCTAAACGCAAGTCCTTTTGAAAAGTTGTGGGTATGGCAGTTTTGTGATCAGGAGCAGAGTGGCGCAGCGGAAGCGTGCTGGGCCCATAACCCAGAGGTCGATGGATCGAAACCATCCTCTGCTAAGACTGCTTTACTTATAAACATGCTCTGTTCTTACTTGAAGAAGAGCTCACACATGTGCTCTTCATGTGTGCCTAAACACAAGTCCTTTTGAAAACACCTGTGAATTGGAGCTCTTCTATGGCGAGCAGAGTGGCGCAGCGGAAGCGTGCTGGGCCCATAACCCAGAGGTCGATGGATCGAAACCATCCTCTGCTAAGACTGCTTCACTTATAAACATGCTCTGTTCTTACTTGAAGAAAAGCTCACACATGTGCTCTTCATGTGTGCCTAAACACAAGTCCTTTTGAAAACACCTGTGAATTGGAGCTCCCCTATGGCGAGCAGAGTGGCGCAGCGGAAGCGTGCTGGGCCCATAACCCAGAGGTCGATGGATCGAAACCATCCTCTGCTAAGGCTGCTTCACTTATATACATGTTTTATCCCAAATAAAGAGCAACTTCCACATCCCGCTTGTTCGTTCAGAAAATCTGTGTGTATGCCCTATTCAAACGCCTCATTGACTAAGCCACCTGAATGAGATGGAGAATTAGTAGGGCAAGCGAGTCATGCCCCAGTGGCCTGTCGAAGTAGTCGTTCATCCGGATTACTTTGTGTGCTGGCCTTGTTTAAATGCCGATGCTGTTGTTGTCACTGTAGCCAAAGTAATGGGGGCACATGAGCACAGGTTTTTATCAGCCCCAGTGGCCTAATGGATAAGGCACTGGCCTCCTAAGCCAGGGATTGTGGGTTCGAGTCCCATCTGGGGTGGTTTACAGCAGAGTGGCGCAGCGGAAGCGTGCTGGGCCCATAACCCAGAGGTCGATGGATCGAAACCATCCTCTGCTAAGACTGCTCTACTTATGTACATGCTCTACTTATGTACATGCTCTGTTCCTACTTGGAGAAAAGTTGCCTCAGCTGTGTGCTAAAACCCTCTGTAGTTTTCACATGTTCTAATAGATGACAGAAGAGCACTTCAAGTGAGCCTAAACGCAAGTCCTTTTGAAAACAGTAGGGTATGGCAATTTTGCAATCAGGAGCAGAGTGGCGCAGCGGAAGCGTGCTGGGCCCATAACCCAGAGGTCGATGGATCGAAACCATCCTCTGCTAAACCTTTTTTACTTAAATACATGCTCTGCTCCTA
This sequence comes from Leuciscus leuciscus, assembly GCF_965113295.1. NCBI lineage: Eukaryota > Metazoa > Chordata > Actinopteri > Cypriniformes > Leuciscidae > Leuciscus > Leuciscus leuciscus. The sequence goes on from NC_138731.1 coordinate 3,529,506, forward strand.
CTTGAAGAAAAGTTGCCTCAACTCTATGCTAAAACGCTCTGTATTTTTCTCCTGATCTAATTTATGACGGGAGCACTTCAAATGTGCCTAAACGCAAGTCCTTTTGAAAAGTTGTGGGTATGGCAGTTTTGTGATCAGGAGCAGAGTGGCGCAGCGGAAGCGTGCTGGGCCCATAACCCAGAGGTCGATGGATCGAAACCATCCTCTGCTAAGACTGCTTCACTTATAAACACGCTCTGTTCTTACTTGAAGAAAAGCTCACACATGTGCTCCTCATGTGTGCCTAAACACAAGTCCTTTAGAAAACACCTGTGAATTGGAGTTCTTCTATGGCGAGCAGAGTGGCGCAGCGGAAGCGTGCTGGGCCCATAACCCAGAGGTCGATGGATCGAAACCATCCTCTGCTAAGCCCGCTCTACTTATGTACATGCTCTTTTCCTACTTGGAGAAAACTTGCCTCAGCTGTGTCCTAAAACCCTCTGTATTTCACATGTTCTAATAGATGACAGAAGAGCACTTCAAGTGAGCCTAAACGCAAGTCCTTTTGAAAACCGTAGGGTATGGCAGTTTTGTGATCAGGAGCAGAGTGGCGCAGCGGAAGCGTGCTGGGCCCATAACCCAGAGGTCGATGGATCGAAACCATCCTCTGCTAAGACTGCTTCACTTATAAACATGCTCTGTTCTTACTTGAAGAAGAGCTCACACGTGTGCCTTAACACAAGTCCTTTTGAAAACACCTGTGAATTGGAGCTCTTCTATGGCGAGCAGAGTGGCGCAGCGGAAGCGTGCTGGGCCCATAACCCAGAGGTCGATGGATCGAAACCATCCTCTGCTAAGACTGCTTCACTTATAAACATGCTCTGTTCTTACTTGAAGAAGAGCTCACCCATGTGCTCTTCATGTGTGCCTAAACACAAGTCCTTTTGAAAACACCTGTGAATTGGAGCTCTTCTATGGCGAGCAGAGTGGCGCAGCGGAAGCGTGCTGGGCCCATAACCCAGAGGTCGATGGATCGAAACCATCCTCTGCTAAGACTGCTTCACTTATAAACATGCTCTGTTCTTACTTGAAGAAAAGCTCACACATGTGCTCTTCATGTGTGCCTAAACACAAGTCCTTTTGAAAACACCTGTGAATTGGAGCTCCCCTATGGCGAGCAGAGTGGCGCAGCGGAAGCGTGCTGGGCCCATAACCCAGAGGTCGATGGATCGAAACCATCCTCTGCTAAGGCTGCTTCACTTATATACATGTTTTATCCCAAATAAAGAGCAACTTCCACATCCCGCTTGTTCGTTCAGAAAATCTGTGTGTATGCCCTATTCAAACGCCTCATTGACTAAGCCACCTGAATGAGATGGAGAATTAGTAGGGCAAGCGAGTCATGCCCCAGTGGCCTGTCGAAGTAGTCGTTCATCCGGATTACTTTGTGTGCTGGCCTTGTTTAAATGCCGATGCTGTTGTTGTCACTGTAGCCAAAGTAATGGGGGCACATGAGCACAGGTTTTTATCAGCCCCAGTGGCCTAATGGATAAGGCACTGGCCTCCTAAGCCAGGGATTGTGGCTTCGAGTCCCATCTGGGGTGGTTTACAGCAGAGTGGCGCAGCGGAAGCGTGCTGGGCCCATAACCCAGAGGTCGATGGATCGAAACCATCCTCTGCTAAGACTGCTCTACTTATGTACATGCTCTGTTCTTACTTGGAGAAAAGTTGCCTCAGCTGTGTGCTAAAACCCTCTGTAGTTTTCACATGTTCTAATAGATGACAGAAGAGCACTTCAAGTGAGCCTAAACGCAAGTCCTTTTGAAAACAGTAGGGTATGGCAATTTTGCGATCAGGAGCAGAGTGGCGCAGCGGAAGCGTGCTGGGCCCATAACCCAGAGGTCGATGGATCGAAACCATCCTCTGCTAAACCTTTTTTACTTAAATACATGCTCTGCTCCTACTTGAAGAAAAGTTGCCTCAACTCTATGCTAAAACGCTCTGTATTTTTCTCCTGATCTAATTTATGACGGGAGCACTTCAAATGTGCCTAAACGCAAGTCCTTTTGAAAAGTTGTGGGTATGGCAGTTTTGTGATCAGGAGCAGAGTGGCGCAGCGGAAGCGTGCTGGGCCCATAACCCAGAGGTCGATGGATCGAAACCATCCTCTGCTAAGACTGCTTCACTTATAAACACGCTCTGTTCTTACTTGAAGAAAAGCTCACACATGTGCTCCTCATGTGTGCCTAAACACAAGTCCTTTAGAAAACACCTGTGAATTGGAGTTCTTCTATGGCGAGCAGAGTGGCGCAGCGGAAGCGTGCTGGGCCCATAACCCAGAGGTCGATGGATCGAAACCATCCTCTGCTAAGACCGCTCTACTTATGTACATGCTCTTTTCCTACTTGGAGAAAACTTGCCTCAGCTGTGTCCTAAAACCCTCTGTAGTTTTCACATGTTCTAATAGATGACAGAAGAGCACTTCAAGTGAGCCTAAACGCAAGTCCTTTTGAAAACAGTAGGGTATGGCAATTTTGTGATCAGGAGCAGAGTGGCGCAGCGGAAGCGTGCTGGGCCCATAACCCAGAGGTCGATGGATCGAAACCATCCTCTGCTAAGACTGCTTCACTTATAAACATGCTCTGTTCTTACTTGAAGAAAAGCTCACACATGTGCTCCTCATGTGTGCCTAAACACAAGTCCTTTTGAAAACACCTGTGAATTGGAGCTCCCCTATGGCGAGCAGAGTGGCGCAGCGGAAGCGTGCTGGGCCCATAACCCAGAGGTCGATGGATCGAAACCATCCTCTGCTAAGGCTGCTTCACTTATATACATGTTTTATCCCAAATAAAGAGCAACTTCCACATCCCGCTTGTTCGTTCAGAAAATCTGTGTGTATGCCCTATTCAAACGCCTCATTGACTAAGCCACCTGAATGAGATGGAGAATTAGTAGGGCAAGCGAGTCATGCCCCAGTGGCCTGTCGAAGTAGTCGTTCATCCGGATTACTTTGTGTGCTGGCCTTGTTTAAATGCCGATGCTGTTGTTGTCACTGTAGCCAAAGTAATGGGGGCACATGAGCACAGGTTTTTATCAGCCCCAGTGGCCTAATGGATAAGGCACTGGCCTCCTAAGCCAGGGATTGTGGCTTCGAGTCCCATCTGGGGTGGTTTACAGCAGAGTGGCGCAGCGGAAGCGTGCTGGGCCCATAACCCAGAGGTCGATGGATCGAAACCATCCTCTGCTAAGACTGCTCTACTTATGTACATGCTCTGTTCCTACTTGGAGAAAAGTTGCCTCAGCTGTGTGCTAAAACCCTCTGTAGTTTTCACATGTTCTAATTTATGACGGGAGCACTTCAAATGTGCCTAAACGCAAGTCCTTTTGAAAAGTTGTGGGTATGGCAGTTTTGTGATCAGGAGCAGAGTGGCGCAGCGGAAGCCTGCTGGGCCCATAACCCAGAGGTCAATGGATCGAAACCATCCTCTGCTAAGACTGCTTCACTTATAAACACGCTCTGTTCTTACTTGAAGAAAAGCTCACACATGTGCTCCTCATGTGTGCCTAAACACAAGTCCTTTAGAAAACAGTTCTTCTATGGCGAGCAGAGTGGCGCAGCGGAAGCGTGCTGGGCCCATAACCCAGAGGTCGATGGATCGAAACCATCCTCTGCTAAGACCGCTCTACTTATGTACATGCTCTTTTCCTACTTGGAGAAAACTTGCCTCAGCTGTGTCCTGAAACCCTCTGTAGTTTTCACATGTTCTAATAGATGACAGAATAGCACTTCAAGTGAGCCTAAACGCAAGTCCTTTTGAAAACAGTAGGGTATGGCAATTTTGTGATAAGAAGCAGAGTGGCGCAGCGGAAGCGTGCTGGGCCCATAACCCAGAGGTCGATGGATCGAAACCATCCTCTGCTAAGACTGCTTCACTTATAAACATGCTCTGTTCTTACTTGAAGAAGAGCTCACACATGTGCTCCTCATGTGTGCCTAAACACAAGTCCTTTAGAAAACACCTGTGAATTGGAGTTCTTCTATGTCGAGCAGAGTGGCGCAAAGGAAGCGTGCTGGGCCCATAACCCAGAGGTCGATGGATCGAAACCATCCTCTGCTAAGACCGCTCTACTTATGTACATGCTCTTTTCCTACTTGGAGAAAACTTGCCTCAGCCGTGTCCTAAAACCCTCTGTAGTTTTCACATGTTCTAATAGATGACAGAAGAGCACTTCAAGTGAGCCTAAACGCAAGTCCTTTTGAAAACAGTAGGGTATGGCAATTTTGTGATCAGGAGCAGAGTGGCGCAGCGGAAGCGTGCTGGGCCCATAACCCAGAGGTCGATGGATCGAAACCATCCTCTGCTAAGACTGCTTCACTTATAAACATGCTCTGTTCTTACTTGAAGAAAAGCTCACACACGTGCTCTTCATGTGTGCCTAAACACAAGTCATTTTGAAAACACCTGTGAATTGGAGCTCCCCTATGGCGAGCAGAGTGGCGCAGCGGAAGCGTGCTGGGCCCATAACCCAGAGGTCGATGGATCGAAACCATCCTCTGCTAAGGCTTCTTCACTTATATACATGTTTTATCCCAAATAAAGAGCAACTTCCACATCCCGCTTGTTCTTTCAGAAAATCTGTGTTTATGCCCTATTCAAATGCCTCATTGACTAAGCCACCTGAATGAGATGGAGAATTAGTAGGGCAAGCGAGTCATGCCCCAGTGGCCTGTCGAAGTAGTCGTTCATCCGGATTACTTTGTGTGCTGGCCTTGTTTAAATGCCAATGCTGTTGTTGTCACTGTAGCCAAAGTAATGGGGGCACATGAGCACAGGTTTTTATCAGCCCCATTGGCCTAATGGATAAGGCACTGGCCTCCTAAGCCAGGGATTGTGGGTTCGAGTCCCATCTGGGGTGGTTTACAGCAGAATGGCGCAGCGGAAGCGTGCTGGGCCCATAACCCAGAGGTCGATGGATCGAAACCATCCTCTGCTAAGACTGCTCTACTTATGTACATTCTCTGTTCCTACTTGGAGAAAAGTTGCCTCAGCTGTGTGCTAAAACCCTCTGTAGTTTTCACATGTTCTAATAGATGACAGAAGAGCACTTCAAGTGAGCCTAAACGCAAGTCCTTTTGAAAACAGTAGGGTATGGCAATTTTGCGATCAGGAGCAGAGTGGCGCAGCGGAAGCGTGCTGGGCCCATAACCCAGAGGTCGATGGATCGAAACCATCCTCTGCTAAGACTGCTTCACTTATAAACATGCTCTGTTCTTACTTGAAGAAGAGCTCACACATGTGCTCTTCATGTGTGCCTAAACACAAGTCCTTTTGAAAACACCTGTGAATTGGAGCTCTTCTATGGCGAGCAGAGTGGCGCAGCGGAAGCGTGCTGGGCCCATAACCCAGAGGTCGATGGATCGAAACCATCCTCTGCTAAGACTGCTTCACTTATAAACATGCTCTGTTCTTACTTGAAGAAAAGCTCACACATGTGCTCTTCATGTGTGCCTAAACACAAGTCCTTTTGAAAACACCTGTGAATTGGAGCTCCCCTATGGTGAGCAGAGTGGCGCAGCGGAAGCGTGCTGGGCCCATAACCCAGAGGTCGATGGAACGAAACCATCCTCTGCTAAGGCTTCTTCACTTATATACATGTTTTATCCCAAATAAAGAGCAACTTCCACATCCCGCTTGTTCGTTCAGAAAATCTGTGTGTATGCCCTATTCAAACGCCTCATTGACTAAGCCACCTGAATGAGATGGAGAATTGGTAGGGCAAGCGAGTCATGCCCCAGTGGCCTGTCGAAGTAGTCGTTCATCCGGATTACTTTGTGTGCTGGCCTTGTTTAAATGCCGATGCTGTTGTTGTCACTGTAGCCAAAGTAATGGGGGCACATGAGCACAGGTTTTTATCAGCCCCAGTGGCCTAATGGATAAGGCACTGGCCTCCTAAGCCAGGGATTGTGGGTTCGAGTCCCATCTGGGGTGGTTTACAGCAGAGTGGCGCAGCAGAAGCGTGCTGGGCCCATAACCCAGAGGTCGATGGATCGAAACCATCCTCTGCTAAGACTGCTCTACTTATGTACATGCTCTGTTCCTACTTGGAGAAAAGTTGCCTCAGCTGTGTGCTAAAACCCTCTGTAGTTTTCACATGTTCTAATAGATGACAGAAGAGCACTTCAAGTGAGCCTAAACGCAAGTCCTTTTGAAAACAGTAGGGTATGGCAATTTTGCGATGAGCAGCAGAGTGGCACAGCGGAAGCGTGCTGGGCCCATAACCCAGAGGTCGATGGATCGAAACCATCCTCTGCTAAGACTGCTTCACTTATAAACATGCTCTGTTCTTACTCTCTTTAGGCCGCCACGTTAGGGAGGGGGTCCGCGAACAGCCTGATAGGCACTCGGCGGTAGGAGGTCAGTGGACCGCTGCGCGCCGCCCCCTAGATGATTTTTCGGGGCCCGGCCGACCGCGGGGGAGCTCGACGAAATTCGGCCGATTCGCCCGCAATCCGGGCATCGGCCACAGGGGGGCGACACCCGGCCGCCTGCAATCGTTTCGACGCGCGCCGAATAGGTTGCGGGCGGGCGTCCACGGAGCGCACGCGCCTCCCCCTGACCGCCTTTTCGGCAGATTCCCTGACCACACCCACCGACCACGAAGCGCCCGTTCGTCCCACTGAGCGCCCGTGACCGCCCCCGACCACGCCCACTGACACGAACAGCCTATTTCGTCCCCCTAACCGCCAGTTTGACCAGGAAGCGCCCGACCGCCCGTGACCGCCCCCGACCACGCCCACTGACCACGAACGGCCTATTCGTCCCCCTAACCGCCCGTGCGACCACGAAGTGCCCGTCCGTCCCCCTGACCGCCTGTGTGACCACGAACGGCTTATTCGTCCCACTGACCGCCTATGCGACCACGAAGTGCCCGTTCGTCCCCCTGACCGCCAGTGTGACCACGGACAGCCTATTCGTCCCACCGACCGCCTATCTGACCACGAACGGCCTCTCAGTCCACGGCCGATCTAGGTGACGGCCCGTGGCCCCGCCCGCTGACCACGGACAGCCTATTCGTCCCACTGACCGCCTATCTGACCACGAACGGCCTCTCAGTCCACGGCCGATCTAGGTGACGGCCCGTGGCCCCGCCCGCTGACCACGGACAGCCTATTCGTCCCACTGACCGCCTATTTGACCACGAACGGCCTCTTAGTCCACGGCCGATCTAGGTGACGGCCCGTGGCCCCGCCCGCTGACCACGGACAGCCTATTCGTCCCACTGACCCCCTATTTGACCACGAACGGCCTGTTCGTCCACGGCCAATCTAAGTGACAGCCCCGTTGCCCCGCTTACTGACCACGAACAGCCTATTCATCCCACTGACCGCCTATGTGACCAGGAATGGCCTATGTGTCCCATCAGCATAACTTTGCATCATTAGACTTAAAATGTCATGTCCACGGAGAGCTTACAGGGACCCTGTCATATAAGTTACAAGTGGGCCCTTCCTGTGCTTACAGGGACCCTGTCAAATAAGTTGCAGGTGGGCACAGGAAGGGTCCACCTGCAACTTATCTGATGGGACCTCTTTAGGCTGTCCATGGTCAATGCATTAAAAGGGTGGTGGTGGCGCAGTGGATAAGACACATGCCTTTGGTGTGAGAGACCCGGGTTCGAATCCACTGTGAGACACCAATGTGTCCCTGAGCAAGACACTTAACCCCTAGTTGCTCCAGAGGCGTGCGACCTCTGACATATATAGCAATTGTAAGTCGCTCTGGATAAAAGCGTCAGCTAAATGAATAAATGTAAAAATGTAAAATGTAAAAGGTCATATTTCATAATTCTAAATGATTTATTGCATAAATCATAACCACCAGGCGCCGAGATATGGAAGGGTGAGTTTTTGGAAAGATACGGGTGAGTTTTTGGAAAGATAGGGGTGAGTTTTTGGAAAGATACGGGTGAGTTTTTGGAAAGATATGGGTTATTGCTTAAATCAAAGAGTACAGTGCACAGGGAAGACAATCCAACGTGTTGGTGTACTTAACAGTTTATAATTATGCATAATTAGCCTTAAATGGACATGTCCACGGACAGCTTACAGGGACCCTGTCAAATAAGTTGCAGGTGGGCACAGGAAGGGCCCACCTGTAACTTATTTGATATGTCCACGGAGAGCTTACAGGGACCCTGTCATATAAGTTGCAAGTGGGCACAGGAAGGGCCCAACTGTAACTTATATGACAGGGTCCCTGCAAGCTGTCCGCGGACCCTGTCAAATAAGTTACAGGTGGGCCCTTCCTGTGCCCAATTGCAACTTATTTGACAGGGTCTCTTTAAGCTGTCCGTGGTCAATGCATTATTAGGTCATATTTCATCATTATAAATGTTTTATTACTTAAATTATGCAGTAAAGTGCACAGGCCAGACAATCCAACATGTTGGGGTACTTTACAGTTCATAATTATGCATTATTAGCCTTAAAATGACATGTCCATGGAGTGCATACAGGGACCCTGTCAAATAAGTTGCAGGTGGGCACAAGAAAGGCCCACCTATAACTTATTTGATATGTCCACGGACAGCTTACAGGGACCCTGTCAAATAAGTTGCAGGTGGGCACAGGAAGGTCCCACCTGTAACTTATTTGACGGGACCTCTTTAGGCTGTCCGTGGTCAATGCATTAACAGGTCATAATTTATGATTATTAATGTTTTATTACTTAAAACATGCAGTACAGTGCACAGGGAAGACAATGCAACATGTTGGGGTACTTTACAGTTCATAATTATGCATAATTAGCCTTAAATGGACAAGTCCACGGACAGCTTACAGGGACCCTGTCATATAGGTTACAGGTGGGATCCTTTTTATATTTTGATGTCATTATGGAAAAGATTGCATAAAAATGATTAAATATCAATTTTATGTTAATCTCTGGGCCCCCCTGAGCGATTTGCAGCCTTCAGAACCTCCAAATTCCACTGTCCACGAACAGCCTACATTTTTGAATGGGATAGATTGTACGTGGGACGTCCAGATCTCAGCCTCTGGACAGAATTTGGAGATGAAACCTGCACTCCTGTGCTCATCTGGACACGCCCTGTCCATGGTGTGAATTTCAAAGAGATTGGAGAAACTTGAAAATTCGACCCAAAAAAACTCAAAGGGGTATCCCTTGGAGAATTTTTCAGTCAGATTTTCAAGTTTCTCCAAACTCCCTGAAATTCACAGCGCTGTCTGGGCACGTCCAGACGAGCGCAGGAGCGCAGGTTTCATCTCCAAATTCTGTCCAGAGGCTGAGATCTGGACGTTCCACGTACAATCTATCCCATTCAAAAATTTAGGCTGTTCGTGGACAGTGGAAATTCTGGGTTCTGAAGGCTGCAAATTGCTCAGGGGGGCCCAAAGATGAACATAAAATTGATATTTAATCAATTTTCTTAATTTTTAATCAATCTTGGCATCAAAATATAAAACAGCATCCCACCTGTAACTTATCTGACAGGGTCTCTGTAAGCTGTCCGTGGTCAATGCATTAATAGGTCATATTTCATACTTATTAATGTTTTATTACTTAAATCATAGAGTACAGTGCACAGGGAAGACAATCCAACATGTTACAGCCATTAATTATGCATAATTTGCATAAAATTCAACTGTCCCACAGACAGCCTATAGGGGCTCTGTCAAATAGGTTACAGGTGGGATGCTGTTTTTGACTTAGACATTTTCAGCGGGTGAATCCCTGTAAAGAATTGGGGATTTCAGCATATGTGCTGAAGGCCAGTGAGTAACTTATTAAGTTACAGGTGGGATGCTGATTTTGACCGGTGTACTTCACAGTTCATAATTATGCTGTCCACGGACAGCTTACAGGAACCCTGTCAAATAAGTTACAGGTGGGCACAGTAAGGGCCCACCTGTAACTTATTTGATGGGACCTCTTTAGGCTGTCCGTGGTCAATGCATTAACAGGTCACAATTCATACTCATAAATATTTTATGACTTTAAACATAATGTACAGTGCACAGGAAAGACAATCCAACATGTTGGGGGTCCTTTACAGTTCATAATTATGCATTATTAGCCTTAAAATGACATGTCCATGAAGTGCATACGGGGACCCTGTCAGATAAGTTGCAGGTGGGCTCAGGAAGGGCCCACCTGTAACTTATTTGACATGTCCACGGACAGCTTACAGGGACCCTGTCATATAAGTTGCAAGTGGGCCCTTCCTTTGCCCAACTGTAACTTATTTGACAGGGTCTCTGTAAGCTGTCCGTGGTCAATGCATTAACAGGTCATAATTCATGATTATTAATGTTTTATTACATAAATCATAGCCACCAGGCGCCGAGATATGGACGGGTGAGTTTTTGGAAAGATACGGTTGAGTTTTTGGGAAAGATACGATTGAGTTTTCGGAAAGATACGGGTGAGTTTTTGGAAAGATATGAGTTGTTGCTTAAATCATAGAGTACAGTGCACAGGGAAGACGACGCAACGTGTTGGGGCTCTTTACAGTTCATAATTATGCATAATTAGCCTTAAAATGGCATGTCCACGGACAGCTTACAGGAACCCTGTTGAATAAGTTACAGGTGGGCACTTCCTGTAAAATCATAGGAATTGCCCACCTGTAACTTATTCGACGGGACCTCTTTAGGCTGTCCGTGGTCAATGCATCAGTGGGTCATAATTCATGATTATTAATGTTTTATGACTTAAAACATGCAGTACATTGCACAGGGAAGACAATCTAACATGTTGGGGCTCTTTACAGTTCATAATTATACATAATTAGCCTTAAAATGGCATGTCCACGGACAGCTTACAGGAACCCTGTCGAATAAGTTACAGGTGGGCACTTCCTGTAAAATCATAGGAATTGCCCAGCTGTAACTTATTTGACGGGACCTCTTTAGGCTGTCCGTGGTCAATGCATCAGTGGGTCATAATTCATGATTATTAATGTTTTATTACTTAAAACGTGCAGTACAGTGCACAGGAAAGACAATCCAACATGTTGGGGTACTTTACAGTTCATAATTGTGCATCGTTAGCCTTAAAATGACATGTCCATGGAGAGCTGACAGGGACCCCGTCAAATAAGTTGCAGGTGGGACTTCAGCACATATGCTGAAATCCCCAATTCCTTACAGGGATTCACCGGCCGAAAATGTCTAAGTCAAAAACAGCATCCCACCTGCAACTTATTTGATAGGGTCTCTGTAAGCTGTCCGTGGTCGTTGCATTAATAGGTCATATTTCATGATTATTAATGTCTTATTACTTAAAACATGCAGCACAGTGCACAGGGAAGACAATCCAACATGTTGGGGTACTTTACAGTTCATAATTGTGCATCGTTAGCCTTAAAATGACATGTCCATGGAGAGCTTACAGGGACCCCGTCAAATAAGTTGCAGGTGGGACTTCAGCACATATGCTGAAATCCCCAATTCCTTACAGGGATTCACCGGCCGAAAATGTCTAAGTGAAAAACAGCATCCCACCTGCAACTTATTTGATAGGGTCTCTGTAAGCTGTCCGTGGTCAATGCATCAATGGGTCATAATTCATGATTATTAATGTTTTATTACTTAAAACATGCAGTACAGTGCACAGGGAAGACAATCTAACATGTTGGGGCTCTTTACAGTTCATAATTATGCATAATTAGCCTTAAAATGGCATGTCCACGGACAGCTTACAGGAACCCTGTTGAATAAGTTACAGGTGGGCACTTCCTGTAAAATCATAGGAATTGCCCACCTGTAACTTATTCGACGGGACCTCTTTAGGCTGTCCGTGGTCAATGCATCAATGGGTCATAATTCATGATTATTAATGTTTTATTACTTAAAACATGCAGTACAGTGCACAGGGAAGACAATCTAACATGTTGGGGCTCTTTAAAGTTCATAATTATGCATAATTAGCCTTAAAATGACATGTCCACGGGCAGCTTAAAGGAACCCTGTTGAATAAGTTACAGGTGGGATGTTCACCAAACGCCTATGAAAATGAATGGGATAAGTGGCACGTGTCAGTGGCTCCCGCGCGGCCCCCGGGGGTCCGAGGGGCCCCAAACTCGGCAAAAAGTTGCGTCACGTGGCCCTCTGCGACATACCGAGCGGGCCAGGTCGAGACGCGCCCGGTTTATTTTTTGCTATTTTTTATGCACCTCTCTGTCTCCCATTGATCTCTATGGGAGCATGTGTCTGCTAGGGTTAATTCAGCAGTTAGGATTAGAGGGCCCTCTAGGCTCAGGAAGCACCTAGAGCCACGAAACTCTGGGGCCCGACTCGGGGGCCCGTGGCGGTCGTCCGTGACGAATTTCGAGGTCCTGCGACCTTTTGACCCCTATGGGCGACTGTTTATTTGACGTCCCACGTGCAACTTATTCCATGGGGCTGTTGGTGGCCAATTAGCGCGAAAAAAGGTCAGAGGGACACGGAACTCTAGAACCCGTCCCAGGGGCCCGTGACGGGACGCATACGTCGATTTCGGGCCGATCGGGCGTTTCTTTCAAACCGTTTTGCCGAAACACACAATTAGAACCGATCTAGAACCACCAAATCCAGGATCTAGAACCGGGGGCCCCTGGACTAGCACCGTGTCGAATTTGGGGTCGCTGCGACCTTTCGACCCCTTTTGGCCCCTGTTTATGTGACGTCCCACGTGCAACTTATTCCATAGGGCTGTTGGTGGCCAATTAGCGCGAAAAAAGGTCAGAGGGACACGGAACTCTAGAACCCGTCCCAGGGGCCCGTGACGGGACGCATACGTCGATTTCGGGCCGATCGGACCTTTCTGTCCACCTTTCACGAAGCACATGGTCCAATTAATGCAGGCCCTCTTGCACACACAGACAGACATATGGTCAAAGTGAACCAAAGGGAGGAGAATTTCGCACTGCAAAAAGACACACTTGGAACCGATCTAGAACCCTGCGATCCGGGATCTAGAACCGGGGGCCCCTCGACTACCAGGGTGGCGAATTTGGAGGCGCTGCGACCTTTCGACCCCTGTGTTTCCGCCCTCCCACGTGCAACTTATTCAGTTCAAACTTCACAGGCGCTTCCTGGTCAAGGGGGTCTTTTTTCGGCCAAACGAGCGGACGGGGACACGGAACTCTAGAACCCGTCCCCGGGGCCCGTGAAGGGACGCATATGTCAGTTTCGGGACGATCGGGCGTTTCCTTCAAACAGTTTTGCCAAAACACACACTTAGAACCGATCTAGAACCCCGCGACCCGTGATCTAGAACCGGGGGCCCCTGGACTAGCACCGTGTCGAATTTGGGGTCGCTGCGACCTTTCGACCCCTTTTGGCCCCTGTTTATGTGTCGTCCCACGTGCAACTTATTCCATTGGGCTGTTGGTGGCCAATTAGCGCGAAAAAAGGTCCGAGGGACACGGAACTCTAGAACCCGTCCCAAGGGCCCGTGACGGGACGCATATGTCAATTTCGGGCCGATCGGACCTTTCTGTCACACCGTCCACCAAACACCTATGAAAATGAATGGGATAAGTTGCAAGTGTCAGTGGCCCCTGTTCGGCCCCCGGAGGTCCCACGGGCCCCAAACACTGCGTGCCGGTAGCTCTCGGGCCCCCGAACAACATATCAGGAGGACAAGTCTCTAGAACTCAGGGCTAAATTTTATGCAACCCTTGTTCAAGTTTCTCTCACAGGCCACTTGCACTCATAGATAACTCATAGACTGATATACCTTGATCGGTTCTAAGGTTCTATATATACTTAGAACCGATCTAGAACCCCACGACCCATGATCTAGAACCGGGGGCCCCTGGGCTTCCACCGTGTCGAATTTGGGGTCGCTGCGACCTTTTGACCCCTATGGGCGACTGTTTATTCGACGTCCCACGTGCAACTTATTCCATGGGGCTGTTGGTGGCCAATTAGCCCGAAAAAAGGTCCGAGGGACACGGAACTCTAGAACCCGTCCCAGGGGCCCGTGACGGGACGCGTACGTCGATTTCGGGCCGATCGGGCGTTTCTTTCAAACCGTTTTGCCGAAACACACACTTAGAACCGATCTAGAACCCCGCGACCCGTGATCTAGAACCGGGGGCCCCTGGACTAGCACCGTGTCGAATTTGGGGTCGCCGCGACCTTTCGACCCCTTTTGGCCCCTGTTTATGTGACGTCCCACGTGCAACTTATTCCATAGGGCTGTTGGTGGCCAATTAGCGCGAAAAAAGGTCCGAGGGACACGGAACTCTAGAACCCGTCCCAGGGGCCCGTGACGGGACGCATACGTCGATTTCGGGCCGATCGGACCTTTCTGTCCACCTTTCACGAAGCACATGGTCCAATTAATGGAGTCCCTCTTGCTAACACAGACAGACATATGGTCAGAGTGAACCAAAGGGAGGAGAATTTCGCACTGCAAAAAGACACACTTGGAACCGATCTAGAACCCTGCGATCCGGGATCTAGAACCGGGGGCCCCTCGACTACCAGGGTGGCGAATTTGGAGGCGCTGCGACCTTTCGACCCCTTTGTTTCCGCCCTCCCACGTGCAACTTATTCAGTTCAAACTTCACAGGCGCTTCCTGGTCAAGGGGGTCTTTTTTCGGCCAAACGAGCGGACGGGGACACGGAACTCTAGAACCCGTCCCCGGGGCCCGTGAAGGGACGCATATGTCAGTTTCGGGACGATCGGGCGTTTCCTTCAAACCGTTGTGCTGAAACACACACTTAGAACCGATCTAGAACCCCGCGACCCGTGATCTAGAACCGGGGGCCCCTGGACTAGCACCGTGTCGAATTTGGGGTCGCTGCGACCTTTCGACCCCTTTTGGCCCCTGTTTATGTGTCGTCCCACGTGCAACTTATTCCATAGGGCTGTTGGTGGCCAATTAGCGCGAAAAAAGGTCCGAGGGACACGGAACTCTAGAACCCGTCCCAGGGGCCCGTGACGGGACGCATACGTCGATTTCGGGCCGATCGGACCTTTCTGTCCACCTTTCACGAAGCACATGGTCCAATTAATGGAGTCCCTCTTGCTAACACAGACAGACATATGGTCAGAGTGAACCAAAGGGAGGAGAATTTCGCACTGCAAAAAGACACACTTGGAACCAATCTAGAACCCTGCGATCCGGGATCTAGAACCGGGGGCCCCTCGACTACCAGGGTGGCGAATTTGGAGGCGCTGCGACCTTTCGACCCCTGTGTTTCCGCCCTCCCACGTGCAACTTATTCAGTTCAAACTTCACAGGCGCTTCTTGGTCAAGGGGGTCTTTTTTCGGCCAAACGAGCGGACGGGGACACGGAACTCTAGAACCCGTCCCAGGGGCCCGTGACGGGACGCATATGTCAGTTTCAGGACGATCGGGCGTTTCCTTCAAACCGTTGTGCTGAAACACACACTTAGAACCGATCTAGAACCCCGCGACCCGTGATCTAGAACCGGGGGCCCCTGGACTAGCACCGTGTCGAATTTGGGGTCGCCGCGAACTTTCGACCCCTTTAGGCCCCTGTTTATGTGTCGTCCCACGTGCAACTTATTCCATAGGGCTGTTGGTGGCCAATTAGCGCGAAAAAAGGTCAGAGGGACACGGAACTCTAGAACCCGTCCCAGGGGCCCGTGACGGGACGCATATGTCATTTTCGGGCCGATCGGACCTTTCTGTCACACCGTCCACCAAACACCTATGAAAATGAATGGGATAAGTTGCAAGTGTCAGTGGCCCCTGTTCGGCCCCCGGAGGTCCCACGGGCCCCAAACACTGCGTGCCGGTAGTCCTCGGGCCCCCGAACAACATATCAGGAGGACGAGTCTCTAGAACTCAGGGCTCATTTTTATGCAACCCTTGTTCAAGTTTCTCTCACAGGCCACTTGCACTCATAGATAACTCATAGACTGATATACCTTGATCGGTTCTAAGGTTCTATATACTTAGAACCGATCTAGAACCCCGCGACCCATGATCTAGAACCGGGGGCCCCTGGACTAGCACCGTGTCGAATTTGGGGTCGCTGCGACCTTTTGACCCCTTTTGGTCCCTGTTTAAGTGACGTCCCACGTGCAACTTATTCCATTGGGCTGTTGGTGGACAATTAGCGCGAAAAAAGGTCCGAGGGACACGGAACTCTAGAACCCGTCCCAGGGGCCCGTGGCGGGACGCATATGTCAGTTTCGGGCCGATCGGGCGTTTCCTTCAAACCGTTGTGCTGAAACACACACTTAGAACCGATCTAGAACCCCACGACCCATGATCTAGAACCGGGGGCCCCTGGACTAGCACCGTGTCGAATTTGGGGTCGCTGCGACCTTTTGACCCCTTTTGGCCCCTGTTTGTTTGACGTCCCACCTGCAACTTATTCCATAGGGCTGTTGGTGGCCAATTAGCTCGAAAAAAGGTCCGAGGGACACGGAACTCTAGAACCCGTCCCAGGGGCCCGTGACGGGACGCATACGTCGATTTCGGGGCGATCGGACCACACCGGACCTCGTTCGGCCCCTGGAGGTGCTAGGGGCCCGAAACTTCATAGAAAGCTGCGTCACACGGCCCCCACAAACATACAGAGAGGGGAACGTCTACACACACTCACAAAAAAACACTTGGCGGTTAGGGGTCAAAATAGGCCCTTTTTGGACTATGAGGAAGACTATGGTGAAGGTTAGGTGGTCAGGGGACCCCATAGGCACTTCGTGGCAGTGAAGAAGAGGATAGGTGGTTAGGGGTCAAAATAGGCGCTTCGTGGACAATGAGGAAGACTATGGTGAAGTTTAGGTGGTCAGGGGACCCCATAGGCACTTCGTGGCAGTGAAGAAGAGGATAGGTGTTTAGGGGTCAAAATAGGCGCTTCGTGGACAATGAGGAAGACTATGGTGAAGTTTAGGTGGTCAGGGGACCCCATAGGCACTTCGTGGCAATGAAGAAGAGGATAGGTGGTTAGGGGTCAAAATAGGCGCTTCGTGGACAATGAGGAAGACTATGGTGAAGTTTAGGTGGTCAGGGGACCCCATAGGCACTTCGTGGCAATGAAGAAGAGGATAGGTGGTTAGGGGTCAAAATAGGCGCTTCGTGGACAATGAGGAAGACTATGGTGAAGTTTAGGTGGTCAGGGGACCCCATAGGCACTTTGTGGCAATGAAGAAGAGAATAGGTGGTTAGGGGTCCAAATAGGGACTCCGTGGCACTGAGGAGGACTACGGTGAAGAGTAGGTCGTTGGCGGACCCCAAAAGCACTTGGTGGACCTCCCCGTAGTGCGCTGGCACCCCCAGAGGCGTCCACACAGGGCCTATGTTAATTTATGGTAATTTGGGCCACTTTATATGCGATTTTAGAAAACGTCCAACTCACCATTAGGTTAAGCAGCTCGTGTCGTCCATTTCGAGCACGCGGACATCGGAGTGCCTAGGCCGACAATGGCAACTTAAATGAATGGGCAAATTCCCACGAACTACCTAGTTTCCCTTACTTGAAGAAGAGCTCACACATGTGCTCTTCATGTGTGCCTAAACACAAGTCCTTTTGAAAACACCTGTGAATTGGAGCTCTTCTATGGCGAGCAGAGTGGCGCAGCGGAAGCGTGCTGGGCCCATAACCCAGAGGTCGATGGATCGAAACCATCCTCTGCTAAGACTGCTCTACTTATGTACATGCTCTGTTCCTACTTGGAGAAAAGTTGCCTCAGCTGTGTGCTAAAACCCTCTGTAGTTTTCACATGTTCTAATAGATGACAGAAGAGCACTTCAAGTGAGCCTAAACGCAAGTCATTTTGAAAACAGTAGGGTATGGCAATTTTGCGATCAGGAGCAGAGTGGCGCAGCGGAAGCGTGCTGGGCCCATAACCCAGAGGTCGATGGATCGAAACCATCCTCTGCTAAACCTTTTTTACTTAAATACATGCTCTGCTCCTACTTGAAGAAAAGTTGCCTCAACTCTATGCTAAAACGCTCTGTATTTTTCTCCTGATCTAATTTATGACGGGAGCACTTCAAATGTGCCTAAACGCAAGTCCTTTTGAAAAGTTGTGGGTATGGCAGTTTTGTGATCAGGAGCAGAGTGGCGCAGCGGAAGCGTTCTGGGCCCATAACCCAGAGGTCGATGGATCGAAACCATCCTCTGCTAAGACTGCTTTACTTATAAACACGCTCTGTTCTTACTTGAAGAAAAGCTCACACATGTGCTCCTCATGTGTGCCTAAACACAAGTCCTTTAGAAAACACCTGTGAATTGGAGTTCTTCTATGGCGAGCAGAGTGGCGCAGCGGAAGCGTGCTGGGCCCATAACCCAGAGGTCGATGGATCGAAACCATCCTCTGCTAAGACCGCTCTACTTATGTACATGCTCTTTTCCTACTTGGAGAAAACTTGCCTCAGCTGTGTCCTAAAACCCTCTGTAGTTTTCACATGTTCTAATAGATGACAGAAGAGCACTTCAAGTGAGCCTAAACGCAAGTCCTTTTGAAAACAGTAGGGTATGGCAATTTTGCGATCAGGAGCAGAGTGGCGCAGCGGAAGCGTGCTGGGCCCATAACCCAGAGGTCGATGGATCGAAACCATCCTCTGCTAAGACTGCTTCACTTATAAACATGCTCTGTTCTTACTTGAAGAAGAGCTCACACATGTGCTCTTCATATGTGCCTAAACACAAGTCCTTTTGAAAACACCTGTGAATTGAAGCTCTTCTATGGCGAGCAGAGTGGCGCAGCGGAAGCGTGCTGGGCCCATAACCCAGAGGTCGATGGATCGAAACCATCCTCTGCTAAGACTGCTTCACTTATAAACATGCTCTGTTCTTACTTGAAGAAAAGCTCACACTTGTGCTCCTCTTGTGTGCCTAAACACAAGTCCTTTTGAAAACCCCTGTGAATTGGAGCTCCCCTATGGCGAGCAGAGTGGCGCAGCGGAAGCGTGCTGGGCCCATAACCCAGAGGTCGATGGATCGAAACCATCCTCTGCTAAGGCTGCTTCACTTATATACATGTTTTATCCCAAATAAAGAGCAACTTCCACATCCCGCTTGTTCGTTCAGAAAATCTGTGTGTATGCCCTATTCATACGCCTCATTGACTAAGCCACCTGAATGAGATGGAGAATTAGTAGGGCAAGCGAGTCATGCCCCAGTGGCCTGTCGAAGTAGTCGTTCATCCGGATTACTTTGTGTGCTGGCCTTGTTTAAATGCCGATGCTGTTGTTGTCACTGTAGC
Source organism: Leuciscus leuciscus (assembly GCF_965113295.1). NCBI lineage: Eukaryota > Metazoa > Chordata > Actinopteri > Cypriniformes > Leuciscidae > Leuciscus > Leuciscus leuciscus. The sequence goes on from NC_138731.1 coordinate 3,548,690, forward strand.
CAAAGTAATGGGGGCACATGAGCACAGGTTTTTATCAGCCCCAGTGGCCTAATGGATAAGGCACTGGCCTCCTAAGCCAGGGATTGTGGGTTCGAGTCCCATCTGGGGTGTTTTACAGCAGAGTGGCGCAGCGGAAGCGTGCTGGGCCCATAACCCAGAGGTCGATGGATCGAAACCATCCTCTGCTAAGACTGCTCTACTTATGTACATGCTCTGTTCCTACTTGGAGAAAAGTTGCCTCAGCTGTGTGCTAAAACCCTCTGTAGTTTTCACATGTTCTAATAGATGACAGAAGAGCACTTCAAGTGAGCCTAAACGCAAGTCCTTTTGAAAACAGTAGGGTATGGCAATTTTGCGATCAGGAGCAGAGTGGCGCAGCGGAAGCGTGCTGGGCCCATAACCCAGAGGTCGATGGATCGAAACCATCCTCTGCTAAACCTTTTTTACTTAAATACATGCTCTGCTCCTACTTGAAGAAAAGTTGCCTCAACTCTATGCTAAAACGCTCTGTATTTTTCTCCTGATCTAATTTATGACGGGAGCACTTCAAATGTGCCTAAACGCAAGTCCTTTTGAAAAGTTGTGGGTATGGCAGTTTTGTGATCAGGAGCAGAGTGGCGCAGCGGAAGCGTGCTGGGCCCATAACCCAGAGGTCGATGGATCGAAACCATCCTCTGCTAAGACTGCTTTACTTATAAACACGCTCTGTTCTTACTTGAAGAAAAGCTCACACATGTGCTCCTCATGTGTGCCTAAACACAAGTCCTTTAGAAAACACCTGTGAATTGGAGTTCTTCTATGGCGAGCAGAGTGGCGCAGCGGAAGCGTGCTGGGCCCATAACCCAGAGGTCGATGGATCGAAACCATCCTCTGCTAAGACCACTCTACTTATGTACATGCTCTTTTCCTACTTGGAGAAAACTTGCCTCAGCTGTGTCCTAAAACCCTCTGTAGTTTTCACATGTTCTAATAGATGACAGAAGAGCACTTCAAGTGAGCCTAAACGCAAGTCCTTTTGAAAACAGTAGGGTATGACAATTTTGTGATCAGGAGCAGAGTGGCGCAGCGGAAGCGTGCTGGGCCCATAACCCAGAGGTCGATGGATCGAAACCATCCTCTGCTAAGACTGCTTCACTTATAAACATGCTCTGTTCTTACTTGAAGAAGAGCTCACACATGTGCTCTTCATGTGTGCCTAAACACAAGTCCTTTTGAAAACACCTGTGAATTGAAGCTCTTCTATGGCGAGCAGAGTGGCGCAGCGGAAGCGTGCTGGGCCCATAACCCAGAGGTCGATGGATCGAAACCATCCTCTGCTAAGACTGCTTCACTTATAAACATGCTCTGTTCTTACTTGAAGAAAAGCTCACACATGTGTGCCTAAACACAAGTCCTTTTGAAAACCCCTGTGAATTGGAGCTCCCCTATGGCGAGCAGAGTGGCGCAGCGGAAGCGTGCTGGGCCCATAACCCAGAGGTCGATGGATCGAAACCATCCTCTGCTAAGGCTGCTTCACTTATATACATGTTTTATCCCAAATAAAGAGCAACTTCCACATCCCGCTTGTTCGTTCAGAAAATCTGTGTGTATGCCCTATTCATACGCCTCATTGACTAAGCCACCTGAATGAGATGGAGAATTAGTAGGGCAAGCGAGTCATGCCCCAGTGGCCTGTCGAAGTAGTCGTTCATCCGGATTACTTTGTGTGCTGGCCTTGTTTAAATGCCGATGCTGTTGTTGTCACTGTAGCCAAAGTAATGGGGGCACATGAGCACAGGTTTTTATCAGCCCCAGTGGCCTAATGGATAAGGCACTGGCCTCCTAAGCCAGGGATTGTGGGTTCGAGTCCCATCTGGGGTGGTTTACAGCAGAGTGGCGCAGCGGAAGCGTGCTGGGCCCATAACCCAGAGGTCGATGGATCGAAACCATCCTCTGCTAAGACTGCTCTACTTATGTACATGCTCTGTTCCTACTTGGAGAAAAGTTGCCTCAGCTGTGTGCTAAAACCCTCTGTAGTTTTCACATGTTCTAATAGATGACAGAAGAGCACTTCAAGTGAGCCTAAACGCAAGTCCTTTTGAAAACAGTAGGGTATGGCAATTTTGTGATCAGGAGCAGAGTGGCGCAGCGGAAGCGTGCTGGGCCCATAACCCAGAGGTCGATGGATCGAAACCATCCTCTGCTAAACCTTTTTTGCTTAAATACATGCTCTGCTCCTACTTGAAGAAAAGTTGCCTCAACTCTATGCTAAAACGCTCTGTATTTTTCTCCTGATCTAATTTATGACGGGAGCACTTCAAATGTGCCTAAACGCAAGTCCTTTTGAAAAGTTGTGGGTATGGCAGTTTTGTGATCAGGAGCAGAGTGGCGCAGCGGAAGCGTGCTGGGCCCATAACCCAGAGGTCGATGGATCGAAACCATCCTCTGCTAAGACTGCTTTACTTATAAACACGCTCTGTTCTTACTTGAAGAAAAGCTCACACATGTGCTCCTCATGTGTGCCTAAACACAAGTCCTTTAGAAAACACCTGTGAATTGGAGTTCTTCTATGGCGAGCAGAGTGGCGCAGCGGAAGCGTGCTGGGCCCATAACCCAGAGGTCGATGGATCGAAACCATCCTCTGCTAAGACCGCTCTACTTATGTACATGCTCTTTTCCTACTTGGAGAAAACTTGCCTCAGCTGTGTCCTAAAACCCTCTGTAGTTTTCACATGTTCTAATAGATGACAGAAGAGCACTTCAAGTGAGCCTAAACGCAAGTCCTTTTGAAAACAGTAGGGTATGGCAATTTTGTGATCAGGAGCAGAGTGGCGCAGCGGAAGCGTGCTGGGCCCATAACCCAGAGGTCGATGGATCGAAACCATCCTCTGCTAAGACTGCTTCACTTATAAACATGCTCTGTTCTTACTTGAAGAAGAGCTCACACATGTGCTCTTCATGTGTGCCTAAACACAAGTCCTTTTGAAAACACCTGTGAATTGAAGCTCTTCTATGGCGAGCAGAGTGGCGCAGCGGAAGCGTGCTGGGCCCATAACCCAGAGGTCGATGGATCGAAACCATCCTCTGCTAAGACTGCTTCACTTATAAACATGCTCTGTTCTTACTTGAAGAAAAGCTCACACATGTGTGCCTAAACACAAGTCCTTTTGAAAACCCCTGTGAATTGGAGCTCCCCTATGGCGAGCAGAGTGGCGCAGCGGAAGCGTGCTGGGCCCATAACCCAGAGGTCGATGGATCGAAACCATCCTCTGCTAAGGCTGCTTCACTTATATACATGTTTTATCCCAAATAAAGAGCAACTTCCACATCCCGCTTGTTCGTTCAGAAAATCTGTGTGTATGCCCTATTCATACGCCTCATTGACTAAGCCACCTGAATGAGATGGAGAATTAGTAGGGCAAGCGAGTCATGCCCCAGTGGCCTGTCGAAGTAGTCGTTCATCCGGATTACTTTGTGTGCTGGCCTTGTTTAAATGCCGATGCTGTTGTTGTCACTGTAGCCAAAGTAATGGGGGCACATGAGCACAGGTTTTTATCAGCCCCAGTGGCCTAATGGATAAGGCACTGGCCTCCTAAGCCAGGGATTGTGGGTTCGAGTCCCATCTGGGGTGTTTTACAGCAGAGTGGCGCAGCGGAAGCGTGCTGGGCCCATAACCCAGAGGTCGATGGATCGAAACCATCCTCTGCTAAGACTGCTCTACTTATGTACATGCTCTGTTCCTACTTGGAGAAAAGTTGCCTCAGCTGTGTGCTAAAACCCTCTGTAGTTTTCACATGTTCTAATAGATGACAGAAGAGCACTTCAAGTGAGCCTAAACGCAAGTCCTTTTGAAAACAGTAGGGTATGGCAATTTTGCGATCAGGAGCAGAGTGGCGCAGCGGAAGCGTGCTGGGCCCATAACCCAGAGGTCGATGGATCGAAACCATCCTCTGCTAAACCTTTTTTACTTAAATACATGCTCTGCTCCTACTTGAAGAAAAGTTGCCTCAACTCTATGCTAAAACGCTCTGTATTTTTCTCCTGATCTAATTTATGACGGGAGCACTTCAAATGTGCCTAAACGCAAGTCCTTTTGAAAAGTTGTGGGTATGGCGGTTTTGTGATCAGGAGCAGAGTGGCGCAGCGGAAGCGTGCTGGGCCCATAACCCAGAGGTCGATGGATCGAAACCATCCTCTGCTAAGACTGCTTTACTTATAAACACGCTCTGTTCTTACTTGAAGAAAAGCTCACACATGTGCTCCTCATGTGTGCCTAAACACAAGTCCTTTAGAAAACACCTGTGAATTGGAGTTCTTCTATGGCGAGCAGAGTGGCGCAGCGGAAGCGTGCTGGGCCCATAACCCAGAGGTCGATGGATCGAAACCATCCTCTGCTAAGACCGCTCTACTTATGTACATGCTCTTTTCCTACTTGGAGAAAACTTGCCTCAGCTGTGTCCTAAAACCCTCTGTAGTTTTCACATGTTCTAATAGATGACAGAAGAGCACTTCAAGTGAGCCTAAACGCAAGTCCTTTTGAAAACAGTAGGGTATGGCAATTTTTTTTTTATTTTTTTTTATTTTTTTATTAATGGAATATACAAAAGGTTATAGCAATATTAATAAATTTATACATTCCTTTTTTCCCTTTTTTACAACTACTAAGGGTGGACACAAACATGAACAATCCATATCCCTCAGTAAACCCTGTCCCTCCCTCCCACCCACTCACTCACCCACCCACTCACTCACCCACCCACTCACTCCGAGGAGGAAAATAAAACAGAAGTATATTTCCAAATTACACACGAGAAAAATTAAATAAAATAATAATAATAATAAAAAATATATATAAATAAAAATATAAAAATATATACAATAATAATAATACAATAATAATAAAAATGAATAAATATGGGGAAGAATAAAATGTAAACACCCACGATCCATCCTGCATCTAGAAAATTATACTAAAATAAATAAATAAAATAAAATAATAATAATAATTTAATTAAAAATACATATTACAAATCAGCAAAGATAGAAGGTGTATTCTTGACAAAGTTAAGTAAAGGGTCCCAATTTTTATAAAATTTGTCAGAGGAACCTCTTAGAGCAAACTTAATTTTTTCAATATAAAGAAAAGACATCAAATCCTCTAACCATGAGAAAGTAGGAGGAGGTTTAGAAGACTTCCAGTGCAATAAAATTCGTCTGCGAGCTATCAAAGAGGCAAAGGCAAGAATATTCGCATATTTTTTTGTATACTCATCCAAAACAGCTGGGACACCAAAGATGGCAATCAGAGGGCATGGTTCGATGGAAATATTAAGGATGTTAGAGAAAGTATCAAAAAAGGAATGCCAAAAATCTTCCAGCTTTGGACAAGTAAAAAACATGTGGGTATGATCAGCAGGAGCCAGAGAACACCTATTGCATGTGACATCCACGCCTGGAAATAGCTTGCTTAGTTTAACGTTTGTAAAATGAGTTCTATGGAAAACCTTAAATTGAATCAGACTCAGTTTGGCACAGGATGACGAAGAATTAATCCTCCCAGCAGCCACTTCCCACCATTCCTGATCCAAACTAAGTCCGAGTTCTGTCTCCCATTGATGTGTAAAACGAGAAGAAGGCGGCAAAACATAAGGAAGAATTAAATTGTATAAAATGGATATAGAGCCATGTTTCTGTATTAAGCACTTCTCGTATAAAGAAGGTTCAGACAAGTCTGGAAAGGAAGGACAATGAGAATGAACAAAATTGCGTACTTGAAAAAAACGAAATAAATTAGACTGTGGTATATTGAATTTCTTTGCAAGATCAGAAAAAGTTGTGAAAACTCCATCAATAAATAAATCAGAAAAATATGAGAGGCCTCTATTTTTCCATAAAACATAAGCAGAATCTAAGGTTGAGGGCACAAATAAATGATTATTGCAAATAGGGCCATAAAGAGAAGCAGCAGCAAGTTTAAAATGTTGTCTGAATTGACTCCAAATCCTAAGGGAAGAACAGACAACTGGACTTGTAGTGTATTTTGAGGGGCGATTGAACAAAGGAGCACACACCAAAGCAGAGAGCGAGGACGAAGAGCAAGATTGCGCTTCTAATACACACCAATCTATATGGGGAGAATTATACCAACTGTGAATTTTACTGATATTTGCTGCCCAGTAATAAATCAAAAAATTAGGCAGAGCAAGACCCCCATCTTTTTTATGTCTCTGAAGATATGCCTTGCTTAGCCTTGGAGGTCTGCCCTGCCATATATAGGTAGAAATAGCCCCATCCAACAGTTTAAAGAAGGACTTTGGTAAAAACACTGGAAGGGTCTGAAAAAGGAACAAAAACCTAGGTAAAATATTCATTTTGATTGACTGAATTCTACCAAATAGAGTAAGAGGTAGCTTATCCCAACGTTGCAGATCTAATTTAACTTGAGTAAGCAATTTGGAGAAATTATATTGATACAGTAGATCAAATGAGTGCGAAATATTTACCCCCAAGTAGCGAAACTTTGAGGAGGATATATGAAAAGGCAGGGCCTCCACTGGGATTTGTTTAGCTATGCTATTTACTGGAAAACATTCACTTTTGTTTATATTAAGCTTATAACCAGAAAAAGAACCAAAATTGTTAAAAATATTCAAAAGATCTGAGACCGAGCCAACAGGGTTCGTAACAAAAAGCAAAAGGTCATCAGCGTAGAGCGAGACACGATGCTCTATCCCACCTCTAACAATACCTGAAAAAAGAGGGGAATTTTTCAGGGCTATGGAAAGAGGTTCTATTGCTAAAGCGAACAATAGAGGGGAAAGAGGACAGCCTTGACGAGTACCTCTTGAGAGTGGGAAATATTGGGAACACACAAAATTTGTTCTCACACTAGCAACAGGAGCAGTGTACAAAAGGCGTATCCATGACGTGAAAAAGGGGCCAAAGCCAAATCTATCTAAAATATTGAATAAATACTTCCACTCAACCCAGTCAAAGGCCTTTTCTGCATCTAATGAGATGATTATCTCACTAGATAAAGAGGTGGATGGAGAAAAAATGATATTCAAGAGTCGTCGAATATTTGATGATAATTGTCGCCCCCTAATGAAACCGGTCTGATCTTCAGATATTATTTTAGGAAGACAGGGATCCAGACGGCAAGCCAACACCTTAGCCAATAGTTTGACATCAGAATTTAGCAAACTTATGGGCCTCCAATTGCCACATTCATCTGGATTCTTATCCCGCTTGAGTATGAGTGAAATAGAGGCCTGAGTGAGAGTTAAAGGAAGAGAACCATTTGCTAAAGAATCATTAAACATATCTAACAACAAAGGTGCCAGATTTTTGGCAAACATTTTGTAGAAATCAATCGGAAAGCCGTCTGGACCTGCTGCCTTACCACTTTGCATAAGCTGGAGACCTTTCAGAATCGCATCTAACTCTAGGGGCTTGTCGAGATCATCTGCTACTGCTGCATCAATACGAGGAATATTTAAACTATCTAAGAAACTATCCATGATGGAATCATCTTTAGTTGGCTCTGATTTATAAAGTTTGGAATAGTAAGAGAAAAAAACATCATTAATATCCGATGGATTTTTTGTTAAGGAACCAGAAGAGTCATATACCTGCGTAATTAGACGAGAGGCAGTTAATCCCTTAAGCTGGGAAGCCAGTAACCGACCAGCTTTATCTCCATGCTCATAATAAGTAGCTTTAGTTCTTCGCAGCATAAATTCCGCATTTTTTGTACTGAGCAAATCAAATTCCGTTTTTAATTCCAATTTTTTAGCACGCAACTCAGGGGTAGGATTATTAAGAAGCTGCCCATCAATCTCGATGATGTATTTAACCAGGTCTTGTAACTTTTGTTTCCTTTGTTTGTACTTATAACCAGCGTATGAAATAATATAACCTCGGATTACCACTTTGAATGTTTCCCACAATAATGAAGGAGAAACAGATTCTGATTTATTAGTCTCAATGAACGTATCAATATTAGTACTTATATACTTACAAAATTCTTTATCAGATAATAATCCTGAATCAAACCTCCACTGATTTGCCCTACCTCTAATAATAGGAAAATTCAGGTTTAGAGAGTGTGGTGCATGATCGGAAATGACTATAGCCGAATATTCAGAGGAACGTACTATTGGCAAAAGAGCTTTATCTAGGAAAAAATAGTCAATACGTGAGTAAGATTGGTGGACACTAGAAAAAAAAGAAAATTCCTTTTTTGACGGGTTAAGAAAACGCCATGGGTCAGCACAACCAGTCTGAGTCATGAATGCTGACACTGCTTTGGCCATAGCTGATTGTTCTAAGGTTTTAGGATTTGATCGATCATACCTTGGGTCCATCACACAATTGAAATCACCTCCCAAAATAAGGTGATGCGAATTTAAGTTTGGAATAGAAGAGAAAAGGGAAGAGAAAAAAGAGGGATTATCCCAGTTTGGGGCATAAATATTTACAAGCACAACTGACATATGAAAGAGAATGCCAACGACTATAACATAACGACCCTCACGATCCGCAATAATCTGTGATGGAGAGAAATTAACTCGTTTATGCATAACAATAGCTGTACCTCTGGCTCTGCTGTTAAAATTAGAATGAAACACCTGGCCTATCCAGGGTTTTCTTAATCTAACATGGTCTTTGACTCGCAGGTGTGTTTCCTGGAGAAAAATAATATCAGAATTCAAATTCTTAAGATGAGAAAACACTCGAGAACGTTTAATTGGCCCTCCCAAACCTCGAACATTCCAGCTAACTATGTTAACAGAAATACCCCTACTACTCAGTCCCGTATTTAGTCCAGCCATTTCACTGAAGCATGGAAAACAAAATTAGTAAAAAGAACTGGAAAGAAAGAAAAAAAAAAAAGAAAAAAAAAAATTAAGTTATCCTTTCCCTCCATAAGAATGAAAACAACCCCAAAACAGATCAAACAACAAAAACAAAAGAACATACATCCTAAACTCGTCATAGAAACCCACACGAGTTGCAGGAACAAACTGTAGCACAACCGGAAAACCATGCAGTGATGACCACTCCGATACTGAATAATACTGCTAATAGTGATGATGATAATAAAAATAATAATAACAAAACAAAACAAAAACATACTACAAACTAACAAAAATGACTTGTCAGGGAGACAAAAACATCAGTCCTTGGAAATAAGGAAGAGCATAAACGTATGTGATCCACGTAATTCACGCAACTGAGGAAGACATACCGTAAACTCAGTTTATGAAATAGTCTATTCACTGGCGATTAACAGAAGGGCAGCACAATTGAACATTATCCATCTTGAATGTGTTCCTGGAAGTAACGTTCAGCAGCCTCCGGGGTGTCAAAGACATGCTCACCGTTATGAGTGATGCGCAGGCGGGCTGGGTAGATCATGCCGAAGCGTATTCCCTTTTTGTACAAACTAGACTTGACTTTGTTGAAGGCAGCGCGCTTCCTGGCGACACCCACGCTGAAGTCCTCGTAGAACTTTATGGTGTGACCTTGATATGAGGTCTCCTTGTGTTCCTTAGCCCATCGCAACGCAGCATCTTTGTCCAAAAACCTGTGAAATTTAACTATGAACGGCCGCGGTCTATCGCCTTGACGGGGTTTGGGCGCCAGACTCCGATGAGCGCGATCAATTTCAGGAGGGGCTGACAGGACGTCTTTCATAGTTTCAGAGAAAAAGTCAGTCATGAATTCTCTTGGATTTCTGCCCTCAATCCCCTCTGGAAAGCCCACCACCCGTAGATTCTGTCGTTTCGATCGGGACACCAAGTCCTCCACAGTAGAACCAAGCGCTGCATTTAAATCAGCCGCCGCCGTTAGATTGGCCTTCAGCGAAGTGACTTCGCTCTCTAGCTCAGTGATCCTGCCGCTGTGGTCAGTAAGAGCCGTCTCCATCTCGGAAATAGTGGCAGTGTGAGATGCCAAAGTGCTGTGAATGCTTTCCAACGATGTTTGTAATGGAGATAAGGAAGAGTTCAGCAAAGCTGTGAATTCCTCTGTCAAATTTCGCCTCGACTTCTCAAGCTCGGACACGAGCACCGCTGCTGTTAATGGAACAGGAGCCGCCGCCATTTCGGGTGCCTCGTGGTCTTTGCCAGAGGATTCTTGGTTTTTAGCACTGCCAGTCCCAGGTTTAGTATTTTTGCCCATTTCTGTGTATTAGCTCCGCTCCCCGATCACCAAAGACACTTTATCACGTGCAATTGATAAGAAAAGACAGCTGTAATAAACACAACTTAAGAAAAAAAAATTCGGAGCACAGACACCGTGCGACCACTCACTACATCGTGAAACCGGAAGTCCAGGGTATGGCAATTTTGTGATCAGGAGCAGAGTAGCGCAGCGGAAGCGTGCTGGGCCCATAACCCAGAGGTCGATGGATCGAAACCATCCTCTGCTAAACCTTTTTTACTTAAATACATGCTCTGCTCCTACTTGAAGAAAAGTTGCCTCAACTCTATGCTAAAACGCTCTGTATTTTTCTCCTGATCTAATTTATGACGGGAGCACTTCAAATGTGCCTAAACGCAAGTCCTTTTGAAAAGTTGTGGGTATGGCAGTTTTGTGATCAGGAGCAGAGTGGCGCAGCGGAAGCGTGCTGGGCCCATAACCCAGAGGTCGATGGATCGAAACCATCCTCTGCTAAGACTGCTTTACTTATAAACACGCTCTGTTCTTACTTGAAGAAAAGCTCACACATGTGCTCCTCATGTGTGCCTAAACACAAGTCCTTTAGAAAACACCTGTGAATTGGAGTTCTTCTATGGCGCAGCGGAAGCGTGCTGGGCCCATAACCCAGAGGTCAATGGATCGAAACCATCCTCTGCTAAGACCGCTCTACTTATGTACATGCTCTTTTCCTACTTGGAGAAAACTTGCCTCAGCTGTGTCCTAAAACCCTCTGTAGTTTTCACATGTTCTAATAGATGACAGAAGAGCACTTCAAGTGAGCCTAAACGCAAGTCCTTTTGAAAACAGTAGGGTATGGCAATTTTGTGATGAGGAGCAGAGTGGCGCAGCGGAAGCGTGCTGGGCCCATAACCCAGAGGTCGATGGATCGAAACCATCCTCTGCTAAGACTGCTTCACTTATAAACATGCTCTGTTCTTACTTGAAGAAGAGCTCACACATGTGCTCTTCATGTGTGCCTAAACACAAGTCCTTTTGAAAACCCCTGTGAATTGAAGCTCTTCTATGGCGAGCAGAGTGGCGCAGCGGAAGCGTGCTGGGCCCATAACCCAGAGGTCGATGGATCGAAACCATCCTCTGCTAAGACTGCTTCACTTATAAACATGCTCTGTTCTTACTTGAAGAAAAGCTCACACATGTGTGCCTAAACACAAGTCCTTTTGAAAACCCCTGTGAATTGGAGCTCCCCTATGGCGAGCAGAGTGGCGCAGCGGAAGCGTGCTGGGCCCATAACCCAGAGGTCGATGGATCGAAACCATCCTCTGCTAAGGCTGCTTCACTTATATACATGTTTTATCCCAAATAAAGAGCAACTTCCACATCCCGCTTGTTCGTTCAGAAAATCTGTGTGTATGCCCTATTCATACGCCTCATTGACTAAGCCACCTGAATGAGATGGAGAATCAGTAGGGCAAGCGAGTCATGCCCCAGTGGCCTGTCGAAGTAGTCGTTCATCCGGATTACTTTGTGTGCTGGCCTTGTTTAAATGCCGATGCTGTTGTTGTCACTGTAGCCAAAGTAATGGGGGCACATGAGCACAGGTTTTTATCAGCCCCAGTGGCCTAATGGATAAGGCACTGGCCTCCTAAGCCAGGGATTGTGGGTTCGAGTCCCATCTGGGGTGGTTTACAGCAGAGTGGCGCAGCGGAAGCGTGCTGGGCCCATAACCCAGAGGTCGATGGATCGAAACCATCCTCTGTTAAGACTGCTCTACTTATGTACATGCTCTGTTCCTACTTGGAGAAAAGTTGCCTCAGCTGTGTGCTAAAACCCTCTGTAGTTTTCACATGTTCTAATAGATGACAGAAGAGCACTTCAAGTGAGCCTAAACGCAAGTCCTTTTGAAAACAGTAGGGTATGGCAATTTTGCGATCAGGAGCAGAGTGGCGCAGCGGAAGCGTGCTGGGCCCATAACCCAGAGGTCGATGGATCGAAACCATCCTCTGCTAAACCTTTTTTACTTAAATACATGCTCTGCTCCTACTTGAAGAAAAGTTGCCTCAACTCTATGCTAAAACGCTCTGTATTTTTCTCCTGATCTAATTTATGACGGGAGCACTTCAAATGTGCCTAAACGCAAGTCCTTTTGAAAAGTTGTGGGTATGGCAGTTTTGTGATCAGGAGCAGAGTGGCGCAGCGGAAGCGTGCTGGGCCCATAACCCAGAGGTCGATGGATCGAAACCATCCTCTGCTAAGACTGCTTTACTTATAAACACGCTCTGTTCTTACTTGAAGAAAAGCTCACACATGTGCTCCTCATGTGTGCCTAAACACAAGTCCTTTAGAAAACACCTGTGAATTGGAGTTCTTCTATGGCGAGCAGAGTGGCGCAGCGGAAGCGTGCTGGGCCCATAACCCAGAGGTCGATGGATCGAAACCATCCTCTGCTAAGACTGCTCTACTTATGTACATGCTCTTTTCCTACTTGGAGAAAACTTGCCTCAGCTGTGTCCTAAAACCCTCTGTAGTTTTCACATGTTCTAATAGATGACAGAAGAGCACTTCAAGTGAGCCTAAACGCAAGTCCTTTTGAAAACAGTAGGGTATGGCAATTTTGTGATCAGGAGCAGAGTGGCGCAGCGGAAGCGTGCTGGGCCCATAACCCAGAGGTCGATGGATCGAAACCATCCTCTGCTAAGACTGCTTCACTTATAAACATGCTCTGTTCTTACTTGAAGAAGAGCTCACACATGTGCTCTTCATGTGTGCCTAAACACAAGTCCTTTTGAAAACCCCTGTGAATTGGAGCTCCCCTATGGCGAGCAGAGTGGCGCAGCGGAAGCGTGCTGGGCCCATAACCCAGAGGTCGATGGATCGAAACCATCCTCTGCTAAGGCTGCTTCACTTATATACATGTTTTATCCCAAATAAAGAGCAACTTCCACATCCCGCTTGTTCATTCAGAAAATCTGTGTGTATGCCCTATTCATACGCCTCATTGACTAAGCCACCTGAATGAGATGGAGAATTAGTAGGGCAAGCGAGTCATGCCCCAGTGGCCTGTCGAAGTAGTCGTTCATCCGGATTACTTTGTGTGCTGGCCTTGTTTAAATGCCGATGCTGTTGTTGTCACTGTAGCCAAAGTAATGGGGGCACATGAGCACAGGTTTTTATCAGCCCCAGTGGCCTAATGGATAAGGCACTGGCCTCCTAAGCCAGGGATTGTGGGTTCGAGTCCCATCTGGGGTGGTTTACAGCAGAGTGGCGCAGCGGAAGCGTGCTGGGCCCATAACCCAGAGGTCGATGGATCGAAACCATCCTCTGCTAAGACTGCTCTACTTATGTACATGCTCTGTTCCTACTTGGAGAAAAGTTGCCTCAGCTGTGTGCTAAAACCCTCTGTAGTTTTCACATGTTCTAATAGATGACAGAAGAGCACTTCAAGTGAGCCTAAACGCAAGTCCTTTTGAAAACAGTAGGGTATGGCAATTTTGCGATCAGGAGCAGAGTGGCGCAGCGGAAGCGTGCTGGGCCCATAACCCAGAGGTCGATGGATCGAAACCATCCTCTGCTAAACCTTTTTTACTTAAATACATGCTCTGCTCCTACTTGAAGAAAAGTTGCCTCAACTCTATGCTAAAACGCTCTGTATTTTTCTCCTGATCTAATTTATGACGGGAGCACTTCAAATGTGCCTAAACGCAAGTCCTTTTGAAAAGTTGTGGGTATGGCAGTTTTGTGATCAGGAGCAGAGTGGCGCAGCGGAAGCGTGCTGGGCCCATAACCCAGAGGTCGATGGATCGAAACCATCCTCTGCTAAGACTGCTTTACTTATAAACACGCTCTGTTCTTACTTGAAGAAAAGCTCACACATGTGCTCCTCATGTGTGCCTAAACACAAGTCCTTTAGAAAACACCTGTGAATTGGAGTTCTTCTATGGCGAGCAGAGTGGCGCAGCGGAAGCGTGCTGGGCCCATAACCCAGAGGTCGATGGATCGAAACCATCCTCTGCTAAGACCGCTCTACTTATGTACATGCTCTTTTCCTACTTGGAGAAAACTTGCCTCAGCTGTGTCCTAAAACCCTCTGTAGTTTTCACATGTTCTAATAGATGACAGAAGAGCACTTCAAGTGAGCCTAAACGCAAGTCCTTTTGAAAACAGTAGGGTATGGCAATTTTGTGATCAGGAGCAGAGTGGCGCAGCGGAAGCGTGCTGGGCCCATAACCCAGAGGTCGATGGATCGAAACCATCCTCTGCTAAGACTGCTTCACTTATAAACATGCTCTGTTCTTACTTGAAGAAGAGCTCACACATGTGCTCTTCATGTGTGCCTAAACACAAGTCCTTTTGAAAACACCTGTGAATTGAAGCTCTTCTATGGCGAGCAGAGTGGCGCAGCGGAAGCGTGCTGGGCCCATAAACCCAGAGGTCGATGGATCGAAACCATCCTCTGCTAAGACTGCTTCACTTATAAACATGCTCTGTTCTTACTTGAAGAAAAGCTCACACATGTGTGCCTAAACACAAGTCCTTTTGAAAACCCCTGTGAATTGGAGCTCCCCTATGGCGAGCAGAGTGGCGCAGCGGAAGCGTGCTGGGCCCATAACCCAGAGGTCGATGGATCGAAACCATCCTCTGCTAAGGCTGCTTCACTTATATACATGTTTTATCCCAAATAAAGAGCAACTTCCACATCCCGCTTGTTCGTTCAGAAAATCTGTGTGTATGCCCTATTCATACGCCTCATTGACTAAGCCACCTGAATGAGATGGAGAATTAGTAGGGCAAGCGAGTCATGCCCCAGTGGCCTGTCGAAGTAGTCGTTCATCCGGATTACTTTGTGTGCTGGCCTTGTTTAAATGCCGATGCTGTTGTTGTCACTGTAGCCAAAGTAATGGGGGCACATGAGCACAGGTTTTTATCAGCCCCAGTGGCCTAATGGATAAGGCACTGGCCTCCTAAGCCAGGGATTGTGGGTTCGAGTCCCATCTGGGGTGGTTTACAGCAGAGTGGCGCAGCGGAAGCGTGCTGGGCCCATAACCCAGAGGTCGATGGATCGAAACCATCCTCTGCTAAGACTGCTCTACTTATGTACATGCTCTGTTCCTACTTGGAGAAAAATTGCCTCAGCTGTGTGCTAAAACCCTCTGTAGTTTTCACATGTTCTAATAGATGACAGAAGAGCACTTCAAGTGAGCCTAAACGCAAGTCCTTTTGAAAACAGTAGGGTATGGCAATTTTGCGATCAGGAGCAGAGTGGCGCAGCGGAAGCGTGCTGGGCCCATAACCCAGAGGTCGATGGATCGAAACCATCCTCTGCTAAACCTTTTTTACTTAAATACATGCTCTGCTCCTACTTGAAGAAAAGTTGCCTCAACTCTATGCTAAAACGCTCTGTATTTTTCTCCTGATCTAATTTATGACGGGAGCACTTCAAATGTGCCTAAACGCAAGTCCTTTTGAAAAGTTGTGGGTATGGCAGTTTTGTGATCAGGAGCAGAGTGGCGCAGCGGAAGCGTGCTGGGCCCATAACCCAGAGGTCGATGGATCGAAACCATCCTCTGCTAAGACTGCTTTACTTATAAACACGCTCTGTTCTTACTTGAAGAAAAGCTCACACATGTGCTCCTCATGTGTGCCTAAACACAAGTCCTTTAGAAAACACCTGTGAATTGGAGTTCTTCTATGGCGAGCAGAGTGGCGCAGCGGAAGCGTGCTGGGCCCATAACCCAGAGGTCGATGGATCGAAACCATCCTCTGCTAAGACCGCTCTACTTATGTACATGCTCTTTTCTTACTTGAAGAAAAGCTCACACATGTGTGCCTAAACACAAGTCCTTTTGAAAACCCCTGTGAATTGGAGCTCCCCTATGGTGAGCAGAGTGGCGCAGCGGAAGCGTGCTGGGCCCATAACCCAGAGGTCGATGGATCGAAACCATCCTCTGCTAAGGCTGCTTCACTTATATACATGTTTTATCCCAAATAAAGAGCAACTTCCACATCCCGCTTGTTCGTTCAGAAAATCTGTGTGTATGCCCTAGTCGTTCATCCGGATTACTTTGTGTGCTGGCCTTGTTTAAATGCCGATGCTGTTGTTGTCACTGTAGCCAAAGTAATGGGGGCACATGAGCACAGGTTTTTATCAGCCCCAGTGGCCTAATGGATAAGGCACTGGCCTCCTAAGCCAGGGATTGTGGGTTCGAGTCCCATCTGGGGTGGTTTACAGCAGAGTGGCGCAGCGGAAGCATGCTGGGCCCATAACCCAGAGGTCGATGGATCGAAACCATCCTCTGCTAAGACTGCTCTACTTATGTACATGCTCTGTTCCTACTTGGAGAAAAGTTGCCTCAGCTGTGTGCTAAAACCCTCTGTAGTTTTCACATGTTCTAATAGATGACAGAAGAGCACTTCAAGTGAGCCTAAACGCAAGTCCTTTTGAAAACAGTAGGGTATGGCAATTTTGCGATCAGGAGCAGAGTGGCGCAGCGGAAGCGTGCTGGGCCCATAACCCAGAGGTCGATGGATCGAAACCATCCTCTGCTAAACCTTTTTTACTTAAATACATGCTCTGCTCCTACTTGAAGAAAAGTTGCCTCAACTCTATGCTAAAACGCTCTGTATTTTTCTCCTGATCTAATTTATGACGGGAGCACTTCAAATGTGCCTAAACGCAAGTCCTTTTGAAAAGTTGTGGGTATGGCAGTTTTGTGATCAGGAGCAGAGTGGCGCAGCGGAAGCGTGCTGGGCCCATAACCCAGAGGTCGATGGATCGAAACCATCCTCTGCTAAGACTGCTTTACTTATAAACACGCTCTGTTCTTACTTGAAGAAAAGCTCACACATGTGCTCCTCATGTGTGCCTAAACACAAGTCCTTTAGAAAACACCTGTGAATTGGAGTTCTTCTATGGCGAGCAGAGTGGCGCAGCGGAAGCGTGCTGGGCCCATAACCCAGAGGTCGATGGATCGAAACCATCCTCTGCTAAGACCGCTCTACTTATGTACATGCTCTTTTCCTACTTGGAGAAAACTTGCCTCAGCTGTGTCCTAAAACCCTCTGTAGTTTTCACATGTTCTAATAGATGACAGAAGAGCACTTCAAGTGAGCCTAAACGCAAGTCCTTTTGAAAACAGTAGGGTATGGCAATTTTGTGATCAGGAGCAGAGTGGCGCAGCGGAAGCGTGCTGGGCCCATAACCCAGAGGTCGATGGATCGAAACCATCCTCTGCTAAGACTGCTTCACTTATAAACATGCTCTGTTCTTACTTGAAGAAGAGCTCACACATGTGCTCTTCATGTGTGCCTAAACACAAGTCCTTTTGAAAACACCTGTGAATTGAAGCTCTTCTATGGCGAGCAGAGTGGCGCAGCGGAAGCGTGCTGGGCCCATAACCCAGAGGTCGATGGATCGAAACCATCCTCTGCTAAGACTGCTTCACTTATAAACATGCTCTGTTCTTACTTGAAGAAAAGCTCACACATGTGCTCCTCATGTGTGCCTAAACACAAGTCCTTTTGAAAACACCTGTGAATTGGAGCTCCCCTATGGTGAGCAGAGTGGCGCAGCGGAAGCGTGCTGGGCCCATAACCCAGAGGTCGATGGATCGAAACCATCCTCTGCTAAGGCTGCTTCACTTATATACATGTTTTATCCCAAATAAAGAGCAACTTCCACATCCCGCTTGTTCGTTCAGAAAATCTGTGTGTATGCCCTATTCATACGCCTCATTGACTAAGCCACCTGAATGAGATGGAGAATTAGTAGGGCAAGCGAGTCATGCCCCAGTGGCCTGTCGAAGTAGTCGTTCATCCGGATTACTTTGTGTGCTGGCCTTGTTTAAATGCCGATGCTGTTGTTGTCACTGTAGCCAAAGTAATGGGGGCACATGAGCACAGGTTTTTATCAGCCCCAGTGGCCAAATGGATAAGGCACTGGCCTCCTAAGCCAGGGATTGTGGGTTTGAGTCCCATCTGGGGTGGTTTACAGCAGAGTGGCGCAGCAGAAGCGTGCTGGGCCCAATAACCCAGAGGTCGATGGATCGAAATCATCCTCTGCTAAGACTGCTCTACTTATGTACATGCTCTGTTCCTACTTGGAGAAAAGTTGCCTCAGCTGTGTGCTAAAACCCTCTGTAGTTTTCACATGTTCTAATAGATGACAGAAGAGCACTTCAAGTGAGCCTAAACGCAAGTCCTTTTGAAAACAGTAGGGTATGGCAATTTTGCGATCAGGAGCAGAGTGGCGCAGCGGAAGCGTGCTGGGCCCATAACCCAGAGGTCGATGGATCGAAACCATCCTCTGCTAAACCTTTTTTACTTAAATACATGCTCTGCTCCTACTTGAAGAAAAGTTGCCTCAACTCTATGCTAAAACGCTCTGTATTTTTCTCCTGATCTAATTTATGACGGGAGCACTTCAAATGTGCCTAAACGCAAGTCCTTTTGAAAAGTTGTGGGTATGGCAGTTTTGTGATCACGAGCAGAGTGGCGCAGCGGAAGCGTGCTGGGCCCATAACCCAGAGGTCGATGGATCGAAACCATCCTCTGCTAAGACTGCTTTACTTATAAACACGCTCTGTTCTTACTTGAAGAAAAGCTCACACATGTGCTCCTCATGTGTGCCTAAACACAAGTCCTTTAGAAAACACCTGTGAATTGGAGTTCTTTTATGGCGAGCAGAGTGGCGCAGCGGAAGCGTGCTGAGCCCATAACCCAGAGGTCGATGGATCGAAACCACCCTCTGCTAAGACCGCTCTACTTATGTACATGCTCTTTTCCTACTTGGAGAAAACTTGCCTCAGCTGTGTCCTAAAACCCTCTGTAGTTTTCACATGTTCTAATAGATGACAGAAGAGCACTTCAAGTGAGCCTAAACGCAAGTCTTAAGCCTAAACGTGAGCACTTAACCTTATAAAAAAAAAATAATAATAATAATAATAATAAAAAAAAAAAAATCCTTTCCCTTTGAAACATCACTTATCAGGCTTATGCTACTCTGAATAATACCTGAACTTCGTATTTTGAGCACTTCCTGCGTTGTTGTTGCTTTTGCCTCTTTATGATGACTCGCTGAACTTAGTCCTAATTTGTAAGTCGCTTTGGATAAGGGCGTCTGCTAAATGATTAAATGTAAATGTAAATGTAAAGTCCTTTTGAAAACAGTAGGGTATGGCAATTTTGTGATCAGGAGCAGAGTGGCGCAGCGGAAGCGTGCTGGGCCCATAACCCAGAGGTCGATGGATCGAAACCATCCTCTGCTAAGACTGCTTCACTTATAAACATGCTCTGTTCTTACTTGAAGAAGAGCTCACACATGTGCTCTTCATGTGTGCCTAAACACAAGTCCTTTTGAAAACACCTGTGAATTGAAGCTCTTCTATGGCGAGCAGAGTGGCGCAGCGGAAGCGTGCTGGGCCCATAACCCAGAGGTCGATGGATCGAAACCATCCTCTGCTAAGACTGCTTCACTTATAAACATGCTCTGTTCTTACTTGAAGAAAAGCTCACACATGTGTGCCTAAACACAAGTCCTTTTGAAAACCCCTGTGAATTGGAGCTCCCCTATGGTGAGCAGAGTGGCGCAGCGGAAGCGTGCTGGGCCCATAACCCAGAGGTCGATGGATCGAAACCATCCTCTGCTAAGGCTGCTTCACTTATATACATGTTTTATCCCAAATAAAGAGCAACTTCCACATCCCGCTTGTTCGTTCAGAAAATCTGTGTGTATGCCCTATTCATACGCCTCATTGACTAAGCCACCTGAATGAGATGGAGAATTAGTAGGGCAAGCGAGTCATGCCCCAGTGGCCTGTCGAAGTAGTCGTTCATCCGGATTACTTTGTGTGCTGGCCTTGTTTAAATGCCGATGCTGTTGTTGTCACTGTAGCCAAAGTAATGGGGGCACATGAGCACAGGTTTTTATCAGCCCCAGTGGCCTAATGGATAAGGCACTGGCCTCCTAAGCCAGGGATTGTGGGTTCGAGTCCCATCTGGGGTGGTTTACAGCAGAGTGGCGCAGCGGAAGCATGCTGGGCCCATAACCCAGAGGTCGATGGATCGAAACCATCCTCTGCTAAGACTGCTCTACTTATGTACATGCTCTGTTCCTACTTGGAGAAAAGTTGCCTCAGCTGTGTGCTAAAACCCTCTGTAGTTTTCACATGTTCTAATAGATGACAGAAGAGCACTTCAAGTGAGCCTAAACGCAAGTCCTTTTGAAAACAGTAGGGTATGGCAATTTTGCGATCAGGAGCAGAGTGGCGCAGCGGAAGCGTGCTGGGCCCATAACCCAGAGGTCGATGGATCGAAACCATCCTCTGCTAAACCTTTTTTACTTAAATACATGCTCTGCTCCTACTTGAAGAAAAGTTGCCTCAACTCTATGCTAAAACGCTCTGTATTTTTCTCCTGATCTAATTTATGACGGGAGCACTTCAAATGTGCCTAAACGCAAGTCCTTTTGAAAAGTTGTGGGTATGGCAGTTTTGTGATCAGGAGCAGAGTGGCGCAGCGGAAGCGTGCTGGGCCCATAACCCAGAGGTCGATGGATCGAAACCATCCTCTGCTAAGACTGCTTTACTTATAAACACGCTCTGTTCTTACTTGAAGAAAAGCTCACACATGTGCTCCTCATGTGTGCCTAAACACAAGTCCTTTAGAAAACACCTGTGAATTGGAGTTCTTCTATGGCGAGCAGAGTGGCGCAGCGGAAGCGTGCTGGGCCCATAACCCAGAGGTCGATGGATCGAAACCATCCTCTGCTAAGACCGCTCTACTTATGTACATGCTCTTTTCCTACTTGGAGAAAACTTGCCTCAGCTGTGTCCTAAAACCCTCTGTAGTTTTCACATGTTCTAATAGATGACAGAAGAGCACTTCAAGTGAGCCTAAACGCAAGTCCTTTTGAAAACAGTAGGGTATGGCAATTTTGTGATCAGGAGCAGAGTGGCGCAGCGGAAGCGTGCTGGGCCCATAACCCAGAGGTCGATGGATCGAAACCATCCTCTGCTAAGACTGCTTCACTTATAAACATGCTCTGTTCTTACTTGAAGAAGAGCTCACACATGTGCTCTTCATGTGTGCCTAAACACAAGTCCTTTTGAAAACACCTGTGAATTGAAGCTCTTCTATGGCGAGCAGAGTGGCGCAGCGGAAGCGTGCTGGGCCCATAACCCAGAGGTCGATGGATCGAAACCATCCTCTGCTAAGACTGCTTCACTTATAAACATGCTCTGTTCTTACTTGAAGAAAAGCTCACACATGTGCTCCTCATGTGTGCCTAAACACAAGTCCTTTTGAAAACACCTGTGAATTGGAGCTCCCCTATGGTGAGCAGAGTGGCGCAGCGGAAGCGTGCTGGGCCCATAACCCAGAGGTCGATGGATCGAAACCATCCTCTGCTAAGGCTGCTTCACTTATATACATGTTTTATCCCAAATAAAGAGCAACTTCCACATCCCGCTTGTTCGTTCAGAAAATCTGTGTGTATGCCCTATTCATACGCCTCATTGACTAAGCCACCTGAATGAGATGGAGAATTAGTAGGGCAAGCGAGTCATGCCCCAGTGGCCTGTCGAAGTAGTCGTTCATCCGGATTACTTTGTGTGCTGGCCTTGTTTAAATGCCGATGCTGTTGTTGTCACTGTAGCCAAAGTAATGGGGGCACATGAGCACAGGTTTTTATCAGCCCCAGTGGCCAAATGGATAAGGCACTGGCCTCCTAAGCCAGGGATTGTGGGTTTGAGTCCCATCTGGGGTGGTTTACAGCAGAGTGGCGCAGCAGAAGCGTGCTGGGCCCAATAACCCAGAGGTCGATGGATCGAAATCATCCTCTGCTAAGACTGCTCTACTTATGTACATGCTCTGTTCCTACTTGGAGAAAAGTTGCCTCAGCTGTGTGCTAAAACCCTCTGTAGTTTTCACATGTTCTAATAGATGACAGAAGAGCACTTCAAGTGAGCCTAAACGCAAGTCCTTTTGAAAACAGTAGGGTATGGCAATTTTGCGATCAGGAGCAGAGTGGCGCAGCGGAAGCGTGCTGGGCCCATAACCCAGAGGTCGATGGATCGAAACCATCCTCTGCTAAACCTTTTTTACTTAAATACATGCTCTGCTCCTACTTGAAGAAAAGTTGCCTCAACTCTATGCTAAAACGCTCTGTATTTTTCTCCTGATCTAATTTATGACGGGAGCACTTCAAATGTGCCTAAACGCAAGTCCTTTTGAAAAGTTGTGGGTATGGCAGTTTTGTGATCACGAGCAGAGTGGCGCAGCGGAAGCGTGCTGGGCCCATAACCCAGAGGTCGATGGATCGAAACCATCCTCTGCTAAGACTGCTTTACTTATAAACACGCTCTGTTCTTACTTGAAGAAAAGCTCACACATGTGCTCCTCATGTGTGCCTAAACACAAGTCCTTTAGAAAACACCTGTGAATTGGAGTTCTTTTATGGCGAGCAGAGTGGCGCAGCGGAAGCGTGCTGAGCCCATAACCCAGAGGTCGATGGATCGAAACCACCCTCTGCTAAGACCGCTCTACTTATGTACATGCTCTTTTCCTACTTGGAGAAAACTTGCCTCAGCTGTGTCCTAAAACCCTCTGTAGTTTTCACATGTTCTAATAGATGACAGAAGAGCACTTCAAGTGAGCCTAAACGCAAGTCTTAAGCCTAAACGTGAGCACTTAACCTTATAAAAAAAAAAAAATAATAATAATAATAATAAAAAAAAAAAAATCCTTTCCCTTTGAAACATCACTTATCAGGCTTATGCTACTCTGAATAATACCTGAACTTCGTATTTTGAGCACTTCCTGCGTTGTTGTTGCTTTTGCCTCTTTATGATGACTCGCTGAACTTAGTCCTAATTTGTAAGTCGCTTTGGATAAGGGCGTCTGCTAAATGATTAAATGTAAATGTAAATGTAAAGTCCTTTTGAAAACAGTAGGGTATGGCAATTTTGTGATCAGGAGCAGAGTGGCGCAGCGGAAGCGTGCTGGGCCCATAACCCAGAGGTCGATGGATCGAAACCATCCTCTGCTAAGACTGCTTCACTTATAAACATGCTCTGTTCTTACTTGAAGAAGAGCTCACACATGTGCTCTTCATGTGTGCCTAAACACAAGTCCTTTTGAAAACACCTGTGAATTGGAGCTCTTCTATGGCGAGCAGAGTGGCGCAGCGGAAGCGTGCTGGGCCCATAACCCAGAGGTCGATGGATCGAAACCATCCTCTGCTAAGACTGCTTCACTTATAAACATGCTCTGTTCTTACTTGAAGAAAAGCTCACACATGTGCTCTTCATGTGTGCCTAAACACAAGTCCTTTTGAAAACACCTGTGAATTGGAGCTCCCCTATGGCGAGCAGAGTGGCGCAGCGGAAGCGTGCTGGGCCCATAACCCAGAGGTCGATGGAACGAAACCATCCTCTGCTAAGGCTTCTTTACTTATATACATGTTTTATCCCAAATAAAGAGCAACTTCCACATCCCGCTTGTTCGTTCAGAAAATCTGTGTGTATGCCCTATTCAAACGCCTCATTGACTAAGCCACCTGAATGAGATGGAGAATTGGTAGGGCAAGCGAGTCATGCCCCAGTGGCCTGTCGAAGTAGTCGTTCATCCGGATTACTTTGTGTGCTGGCCTTGTTTAAATGCCGATGCTGTTGTTGTCACTGTAGCCAAAGTAATGGGGGCACATGAGCACAGGTTTTTATCAGCCCCAGTGGCCTAATGGATAAGGCACTGGCCTCCTAAGCCAGGGATTGTGGGTTCGAGTCCCATCTGGGGTGGTTTACAGCAGAGTGGCGCAGCGGAAGCGTGCTGGGCCCATAACCCAGAGGTCGATGGATCGAAACCATCCTCTGCTAAGACTGCTCTACTTATGTACATGCTCTGTTCCTACTTGGAGAAAAGTTGCCTCAGCTGTGTGCTAAAACCCTCTGTAGTTTTCACATGTTCTAATAGATGACAGAAGAGCACTTCAAGTGAGCCTAAACGCAAGTCCTTTTGAAAACAGTAGGGTATGGCAATTTTGCGATGAGCAGCAGAGTGGCGCAGCGGAAGCGTGCTGGGCCCATAACCCAGAGGTCGATGGATCGAAACCATCCTCTGCTAAGACTGCTTCACTTATAAACATGCTCTGTTCTTACTTGAAGAAGAGCTCACACATGTGCTCTTCATGTGTGCCTAAACACAAGTCCTTTTGAAAACACCTGTGAATTGGAGCTCTTCTATGGCGAGCAGAGTGGCGCAGCGGAAGCGTGCTGGGCCCATAACCCAGAGGTCGATGGATCGAAACCATCCTCTGCTAAGACTGCTCTACTTATGTACATGCTCTGTTCCTACTTGGAGAAAAGTTGCCTCAGCTGTGTGCTAAAACCCTCTGTAGTTTTCACATGTTCTAATAGATGACAGAAGAGCACTTCAAGTGAGCCTAAACGCAAGTCCTTTTGAAAACAGTAGGGTATGGCAATTTTGCGATCAGGAGCAGAGTGGCGCAGCGGAAGCGTGCTGGGCCCATAACCCAGAGGTCGATGGATCGAAACCATCCTCTGCTAAACCTTTTTTACTTAAATACATGCTCTGCTCCTACTTGAAGAAAAGTTGCCTCAACTCTATGCTAAAACGCTCTGTATTTTTCTCCTGATCTAATTTATGACGGGAGCACTTCAAATGTGCCTAAACGCAAGTCCTTTTGAAAAGTTGTGGGTATGGCAGTTTTGTGATCAGGAGCAGAGTGGCGCAGCGGAAGCGTGCTGGGCCCATAACCCAGAGGTCGATGGATCGAAACCATCCTCTGCTAAGACTGCTTCACTTATAAACACGCTCTGTTCTTACTTGAAGAAAAGCTCACACATGTGCTCCTCATGTGTGCCTAAACACAAGTCCTTTAGAAAACACCTGTGAATTGGAGTTCTTCTATGGCGAGCAGAGTGGCGCAGCGGAAGCGTGCTGGGCCCATAACCCAGAGGTCCATGGATCGAAACCATCCTCTGCTAAGACCGCTCTACTTATGTACATGCTCTTTTCCTACTTGGAGAAAACTTGCCTCAGCTGTGTCCTAAAACCCTCTGTAGTTTTCACATGTTCTAATAGATGACAGAAGAGCACTTCAAGTGAGCCTAAACGCAAGTCCTTTTGAAAACAGTAGGGTATGGCAATTTTGTGATCAGGAGCAGAGCGGCGCAGCGGAAGCGTGCTGGGCCCATAACCCAGAGGTCGATGGATCGAAACCATCCTCTGCTAAGACTGCTTCACTTATAAACATGCTCTGTTCTTACTTGAAGAAGAGCTCACACATGTGCTCCTCATGTGTGCCTAAACACAAGTCCTTTAGAAAACACCTGTGAATTGGAGTTCTTCTATGGCGAGCAGAGTGGCGCAAAGGAAGCGTGCTGGGCCCATAACCCAGAGGTCGATGGATCGAAACCATCCTCTGCTAAGACCGCTCTATTTATGTACATGCTCTTTTCCTACTTGGAGAAAACTTGCCTCAGCTGTGTCCTAAAACCCTCTGTAGTTTTCACATGTTCTAATAGATGACAGAAGAGCACATCAAGTGAGCCTAAACGCAAGTCCTTTTGAAAACAGTAGGGTATGGCAATTTTGTGATCAGGAGCAGAGTGGCGCAGCGGAAGCGTGCTGGGCCCATAACCCAGAGGTCGATGGATCGAAACCATCCTCTGCTAAGACTGCTTCACTTATAAACATGCTCTGTTCTTACTTGAAGAAAAGCTCACACATGTGCTCCTCATGTGTGCCTAAACACAAGTCCTTTTGAAAACACCTGTGAATTGGAGCTCCCCTATGGCGAGCAGAGTGGCGCAGCGGAAGCGTGCTGGGCTCATAACCCAGAGGTCGATGGATCGAAACCATCCTCTGCTAAGGCTGCTTCACTTATATACATGTTTTATCCCAAATAAAGAGCAACTTCCACATCCCGCTTGTTCGTTCAGAAAATCTGTGTGTATGCCCTATTCAAACGCCTCATTGACTAAGCCACCTGAATGAGATGGAGAATTAGTAGGGCAAGCGAGTCATGCCCCAGTGGCCTGTCGAAGTAGTCGTTCATCCGGATTACTTTGTGTGCTGGCCTTGTTTAAATGCCGATGCTGTTGTTGTCACTGTAGCCAAAGTAATGGGGGCACATGAGCACAGGTTTTTATCAGCCCCAGTGGCCTAATGGATAAGGCACTGGCCTCCTAAGCCAGGGATTGTGGGTTCGAGTCCCATCTGGGGTGGTTTACAGCAGAGTGGCGCAGCGGAAGCGTGCTGGGCCCATAACCCAGAGGTCGATGGATCGAAACCATCCTCTGCTAAGACTGCTCTACTTATGTACATGCTCTGTTCCTACTTGGAGAAAAGTTGCCTCAGCTGTGTGCTAAAACCCTCTGTAGTTTTCACATGTTCTAATAGATGACAGAAGAGCCCTTCAAGTGAGCCTAAACGCAAGTCCTTTTGAAAATAGTAGGGTATGGCAATTTTGCGATCAGGAGCAGAGTGGCGCAGCGGAAGCGTGCTGGGCCCATAACCCAGAGGTCGATGGATCGAAACCATCCTCTGCTAAACCTTTTTTACTTAAATACATGCTCTGCTCCTACTTGAAGAAAAGTTGCCTCAACTCTATGCTAAAACGCTCTGTATTTTTCTCCTGATCTAATTTATGACGGGAGCACTTCAAATGTGCCTAAACGCAAGTCCTTTTGAAAAGTTGTGGGTATGGCAGTTTTGTGATCAGGAGCAGAGTGGCGCAGCGGAAGCCTGCTGGGCCCATAACCCAGAGGTCAATGGATCGAAACCATCCTCTGCTAAGACTGCTTCACTTATAAACACGCTCTGTTCTTACTTGAAGAAAAGCTCACACATGTGCTCCTCATGTGTGCCTAAACACAAGTCCTTTAGAAAACACCTGTGAATTGGAGTTCTTCTATGGCGAGCAGAGTGGCGCAGCGGAAGCGTGCTGGGCCCATAACCCAGAGGTCGATGGATCGAAACCATCCTCTGCTAAGACCGCTCTACTTATGTACATGCTCTTTTCCTACTTGGAGAAAACTTGCCTCAGCTGTGTCCTAAAACCCTCTGTAGTTTTCACATGTTCTAATAGATGACAGAATAGCACTTCAAGTGAGCCTAAACGCAAGTCCTTTTGAAAACAGTAGGGTATGGCAAATTTGTGATAAGGAGCAGAGTGGCGCAGCGGAAGCGTGCTGGGCCCATAACCCAGAGGTCGATGGATCGAAACCATCCTCTGCTAAGACTGCTTCACTTATAAACATGCTCTGTTCTTACTTGAAGAAGAGCTCACACATGTGCTCCTCATGTGTGCCTAAACACAAGTCCTTTAGAAAACACCTGTGAATTGGAGTTCTTCTATGGCGAGCAGAGTGGCGCAAAGGAAGCGTGCTGGGCCCATAACCCAGAGGTCGATGGATCGAAACCATCCTCTGCTAAGACCGCTCTACTTATGTACATGCTCTTTTCCTACTTGGAGAAAACTTGCCTCAGCTGTGTCCTAAAACCCTCTGTAGTTTTCACATGTTCTAATAGATGACAGAAGAGCACTTCAAGTGAGCCTAAACGCAAGTCCTTTTGAAAACAGTAGGGTATGGCAATTTTGTGATCAGGAGCAGAGTGGCGCAGCGGAAGCGTGCTGGGCCCATAACCCAGAGGTCGATGGATCGAAACCATCCTCTGCTAAGACTGCTTCACTTATAAACATGCTCTGTTCTTACTTGAAGAAAAGCTCACACATGTGCTCCTCATGTGTGCCTAAACACAAGTCCTTTTGAAAACCCCTGTGAATTGGAGCTCCCCTATGGCGAGCAGAGTGGCGCAGCGGAAGCGTGCTGGGCCCATAACCCAGAGGTCGATGGATCGAAACCATCCTCTGCTAAGGCTGCTTCACTTATATACATGTTTTATCCCAAATAAAGAGCAACTTCCACATCCCGCTTGTTCGTTCAGAAAATCTGTGTGTATGCCCTATTCATACGCCTCATTGACTAAGCCACCTGAATGAGATGGAGAATTAGTAGGGCAAGCGAGTCATGCCCCAGTGGCCTGTCGAAGTAGTCGTTCATCCGGATTACTTTGTGTGCTGGCCTTGTTTAAATGCCGATGCTGTTGTTGTCACTGTAGCCAAAGTAATGGGGGCACATGAGCACAGGTTTTTATCAGCCCCAGTGGCCTAATGGATAAGGCACTGGCCTCCTAAGCCAGGGATTGTGGGTTCGAGTCCCATCTGGGGTCGTTTACAGCAGAGTGGCGCAGCGGAAGCGTGCTGGGCCCATAACCCAGAGGTCGATGGATCGAAACCATCCTCTGCTAAGACTGCTTTACTTATAAACACGCTCTGTTCTTACTTGAAGAAAAGCTCACACATGTG
Organism: Leuciscus leuciscus; assembly: GCF_965113295.1. Lineage (NCBI taxonomy): Eukaryota > Metazoa > Chordata > Actinopteri > Cypriniformes > Leuciscidae > Leuciscus > Leuciscus leuciscus. Next base: position 3,577,218 of record NC_138731.1, read on the forward strand.
CTCCTCATGTGTGCCTAAACACAAGTCCTTTAGAAAACACCTGTGAATTGGAGTTCTTCTATGGCGAGCAGAGTGGCGCAGCGGAAGCGTGCTGGGCCCATAACCCAGAGGTCGATGGATCGAAACCATCCTCTGTTAAGACCGCTCTACTTATGTACATGCTCTTTTCCTACTTGGAGAAAACTTGCCTCAGCTGTGTCCTAAAACCCTCTGTAGTTTTCACATGTTCTAATAGATGACAGAAGAGCACTTCAAGTGAGCCTAAACGCAAGTCCTTTTGAAAACAGTAGGGTATGGCAATTTTGTGATCAGGAGCAGAGTGGCGCAGCGGAAGCGTGCTGGGCCCATAACCCAGAGGTCGATGGATCGAAACCATCCTCTGCTAAGACTGCTTCACTTATAAACATGCTCTGTTCTTACTTGAAGAAGAGCTCACACATGTGCTCTTCATGTGTGCCTAAACACAAGTCCTTTTGAAAACACCTGTGAATTGAAGCTCTTCTATGGCGAGCAGAGTGGCGCAGCGGAAGCGTGCTGGGCCCATAACCCAGAGGTCGATGGATCGAAACCATCCTCTGCTAAGACTGCTTCACTTATAAACATGCTCTGTTCTTACTTGAAGAAAAGCTCACACATGTGTGCCTAAACACAAGTCCTTTTGAAAACCCCTGTGAATTGGAGCTCCCCTATGGCGAGCAGAGTGGCGCAGCGGAAGCGTGCTGGGCCCATAACCCAGAGGTCGATGGATCGAAACCATCCTCTGCTAAGGCTGCTTCACTTATATACATGTTTTATCCCAAATAAAGAGCAACTTCCACATCCCGCTTGTTCGTTCAGAAAATCTGTGTGTATGCCCTATTCATACGCCTCATTGACTAAGCCACCTGAATGAGATGGAGAATCAGTAGGGCAAGCGAGTCATGCCCCAGTGGCCTGTCGAAGTAGTCGTTCATCCGGATTACTTTGTGTGCTGGCCTTGTTTAAATGCCGATGCTGTTGTTGTCACTGTAGCCAAAGTAATGGGGGCACATGAGCACAGGTTTTTATCAGCCCCAGTGGCCTAATGGATAAGGCACTGGCCTCCTAAGCCAGGGATTGTGGGTTCGAGTCCCATCTGGGGTGGTTTACAGCAGAGTGGCGCAGCGGAAGCGTGCTGGGCCCATAACCCAGAGGTCGATGGATCGAAACCATCCTCTGTTAAGACTGCTCTACTTATGTACATGCTCTGTTCCTACTTGGAGAAAAGTTGCCTCAGCTGTGTGCTAAAACCCTCTGTAGTTTTCACATGTTCTAATAGATGACAGAAGAGCACTTCAAGTGAGCCTAAACGCAAGTCCTTTTGAAAACAGTAGGGTATGGCAATTTTGCGATCAGGAGCAGAGTGGCGCAGCGGAAGCGTGCTGGGCCCATAACCCAGAGGTCGATGGATCGAAACCATCCTCTGCTAAACCTTTTTTACTTAAATACATGCTCTGCTCCTACTTGAAGAAAAGTTGCCTCAACTCTATGCTAAAACGCTCTGTATTTTTCTCCTGATCTAATTTATGACGGGAGCACTTCAAATGTGCCTAAACGCAAGTCCTTTTGAAAAGTTGTGGGTATGGCAGTTTTGTGATCAGGAGCAGAGTGGCGCAGCGGAAGCGTGCTGGGCCCATAACCCAGAGGTCGATGGATCGAAACCATCCTCTGCTAAGACTGCTTCACTTATAAACACGCTCTGTTCTTACTTGAAGAAAAGCTCACACATGTGCTCCTCATGTGTGCCTAAACACAAGTCCTTTAGAAAACACCTGTGAATTGGAGTTCTTCTATGGCGAGCAGAGTGGCGCAGCGGAAGCGTGCTGGGCCCATAACCCAGAGGTCGATGGATCGAAACCATCCTCTGCTAAGACCGCTCTACTTATGTACATGCTCTTTTCCTACTTGGAGAAAACTTGCCTCAGCTGTGTCCTAAAACCCTCTGTAGTTTTCACATGTTCTAATAGATGACAGAATAGCACTTCAAGTGAGCCTAAACGCAAGTCCTTTTGAAAAAAGTAGGGTATGGCAATTTTGTGATAAGGAGCAGAGTGGCGCAGCGGAAGCGTGCTGGGCCCATAACCCAGAGGTCGATGGATCGAAACCATCCTCTGCTAAGACTGCTTCACTTATAAACATGCTCTGTTCTTACTTGAAGAAGAGCTCACACATGTGCTCCTCATGTGTGCCTAAACACAAGTCCTTTAGAAAACACCTGTGAATTGGAGTTCTTCTATGGCGAGCAGAGTGGCGCAAAGGAAGCGTGCTGGGCCCATAACCCAGAGGTCGATGGATCGAAACCATCCTCTGCTAAGACCGCTCTACTTATGTACATGCTCTTTTCCAACTTGGAGAAAACTTGCCTCAGCTGTGTCCTAAAACCCTCTGTAGTTTTCACATGTTCTAATAGATGACAGAAGAGCACATCAAGTGAGCCTAAACGCAAGTCCTTTTGAAAACAGTAGGGTATGGCAATTTTGTGATCAGGAGCAGAGTGGCGCAGCGGAAGCGTGCTGGGCCCATAACCCAGAGGTCGATGGATCGAAACCATCCTCTGCTAAGACTGCTTCACTTATAAACATGCTCTGTTCTTACTTGAAGAAAAGCTCACACATGTGTGCCTAAACACAAGTCCTTTTGAAAACCCCTGTGAATTGGAGCTCCCCTATGGCGAGCAGAGTGGCGCAGCGGAAGCGTGCTGGGCCCATAACCCAGAGGTCGATGGATCGAAACCATCCTCTGCTAAGGCTGCTTCACTTATATACATGTTTTATCCCAAATAAAGAGCAACTTCCACATCCCGCTTGTTCGTTCAGAAAATCTGTGTGTATGCCCTATTCATACGCCTCATTGACTAAGCCACCTGAATGAGATGGAGAATCAGTAGGGCAAGCGAGTCATGCCCCAGTGGCCTGTCGAAGTAGTCGTTCATCCGGATTACTTTGTGTGCTGGCCTTGTTTAAATGCCGATGCTGTTGTTGTCACTGTAGCCAAAGTAATGGGGGCACATGAGCACAGGTTTTTATCAGCCCCAGTGGCCTAATGGATAAGGCACTGGCCTCCTAAGCCAGGGATTGTGGGTTCGAGTCCCATCTGGGGTGGTTTACAGCAGAGTGGCGCAGCGGAAGCGTGCTGTGCCCATAACCCAGAGGTCGATGGATCGAAACCATCCTCTGCTAAGACTGCTCTACTTATGTACATGCTCTGTTCCTACTTGGAGAAAAGTTGCCTCAGCTGTGTGCTAAAACCCTCTGTAGTTTTCACATGTTCTAATAGATGACAGAAGAGCACTTCAAGTGAGCCTAAACGCAAGTCCTTTTGAAAACAGTAGGGTATGGCAATTTTGCGATCAGGAGCAGAGTGGCGCAGCGGAAGCGTGCTGGGCCCATAACCCAGAGGTCGATGGATCGAAACCATCCTCTGCTAAACCTTTTTTACTTAAATACATGCTCTGCTCCTACTTGAAGAAAAGTTGCCTCAACTCTATGCTAAAACGCTCTGTATTTTTCTCCTGATCTAATTTATGACGGGAGCACTTCAAATGTGCCTAAACGCAAGTCCTTTTGAAAAGTTGTGGGTATGGCAGTTTTGTGATCAGGAGCAGAGTGGCGCAGCGGAAGCGTGCTGGGCCCATAACCCAGAGGTCGATGGATCGAAACCATCCTCTGCTAAGACTGCTTTACTTATAAACACGCTCTGTTCTTACTTGAAGAAAAGCTCACACATGTGCTCCTCATGTGTGCCTAAACACAAGTCCTTTAGAAAACACCTGTGAATTGGAGTTCTTCTATGGCGAGCAGAGTGGCGTAGCGGAAGCGTGCTGGGCCCATAACCCAGAGGTCGATGGATCGAAACCATCCTCTGCTAAGACCGCTCTACTTATGTACATGCTCTTTTCCTACTTGGAGAAAACTTGCCTCAGCTGTGTCCTAAAACCCTCTGTAGTTTTCACATGTTCTAATAGATGACAGAAGAGCACTTCAAGTGAGCCTAAACGCAAGTCCTTTTGAAAACAGTAGGGTATGGCAATTTTGTGATCAGGAGCAGAGTGGCGCAGCGGAAGCGTGCTGGGCCCATAACCCAGAGGTCGATGGATCGAAACCATCCTCTGCTAAGACTGCTTCACTTATAAACATGCTCTGTTCTTACTTGAAGAAGAGCTCACACATGTGCTCTTCATGTGTGCCTAAACACAAGTCCTTTTGAAAACACCTGTGAATTGAAGCTCTTCTATGGCGAGCAGAGTGGCGCAGCGGAAGCGTGCTGGGCCCATAACCCAGAGGTCGATGGATCGAAACCATCCTCTGCTAAGACTGCTTCACTTATAAACATGCTCTGTTCTTACTTGAAGAAAAGCTCACACATGTGTGCCTAAACACAAGTCCTTTTGAAAACCCCTGTGAATTGGAGCTCCCCTATGGCGAGCAGAGTGGCGCAGCGGAAGCGTGCTGGGCCCATAACCCAGAGGTCGATGGATCGAAACCATCCTCTGCTAAGGCTGCTTCACTTATATACATGTTTTATCCCAAATAAAGAGCAACTTCCACATCCCGCTTGTTCGTTCAGAAAATCTGTGTGTATGCCCTATTCATACGCCTCATTGACTAAGCCACCTGAATGAGATGGAGAATTAGTAGGGCAAGCGAGTCATGCCCCAGTGGCCTGTCGAAGTAGTCGTTCATCCGGATTACTTTGTGTGCTGGCCTTGTTTAAATGCCGATGCTGTTGTTGTCACTGTAGCCAAAGTAATGGGGGCACATGAGCACAGGTTTTTATCAGCCCCAGTGGCCTAATGGATAAGGCACTGGCCTCCTAAGCCAGGGATTGTGGGCTCGAGTCCCATCTGGGGTGGTTTACAGCAGAGTGGCGCAGCGGAAGCGTGCTGGGCCCATAACCCAGAGGTCGATGGATCGAAACCATCCTCTGCTAAGACTGCTCTACTTATGTACATGCTCTGTTCCTACTTGGAGAAAAGTTGCCTCAGCTGTGTGCTAAAACCCTCTGTAGTTTTCACATGTTCTAATAGATGACAGAAGAGCACTTCAAGTGAGCCTAAACGCAAGTCCTTTTGAAAACAGTAGGGTATGGCAATTTTGCGATCAGGAGCAGAGTGGCGCAGCGGAAGCGTGCTGGGCCCATAACCCAGAGGTCGATGGATCGAAACCATCCTCTGCTAAACCTTTTTTACTTAAATACATGCTCTGCTCCTACTTGACGAAAAGTTGCCTCAACTCTATGCTAAAACGCTCTGTATTTTTCTCCTGATCTAATTTATGACGGGAGCACTTCAAATGTGCCTAAACGCAAGTCCTTTTGAAAAGTTGTGGGTATGGCAGTTTTGTGATCAGGAGCAGAGTGGCGCAGCGGAAGCGTGCTGGGCCCATAACCCAGAGGTCGATGGATCGAAACCATCCTCTGCTAAGACTGCTTTACTTATAAACACGCTCTGTTCTTACTTGAAGAAAAGCTCACACATGTGCTCCTCATGTGTGCCTAAACACAAGTCCTTTAGAAAACACCTGTGAATTGGAGTTCTTCTATGGCGAGCAGAGTGGCGCAGCGGAAGCGTGCTGGGCCCATAACCCAGAGGTCGATGGATCGAAACCATCCTCTGCTAAGACCGCTCTACTTATGTACATGCTCTTTTCCGACTTGGAGAAAACTTGCCTCAGCTGTGTCCTAAAACCCTCTGTAGTTTTCACATGTTCTAATAGATGACAGAAGAGCACTTCAAGTGAGCCTAAACGCAAGTCCTTTTGAAAACAGCAGGGTATGGCAATTTTGTGATCAGGAGCAGAGTGGCGCAGCGGAAGCGTGCTGGGCCCATAACCCAGAGGTCGATGGATCGAAACCATCCTCTGCTAAGACTGCTTCACTTATAAACATGCTCTGTTCTTACTTGAAGAAGAGCTCACACATGTGCTCTTCATGTGTGCCTAAACACAAGTCCTTTTGAAAACACCTGTGAATTGAAGCTCTTCTATGGCAAGCAGAGTGGCGCAGCGGAAGCGTGCTGGCCCCATAACCCAGAGGTCGATGGATCGAAACCATCCTCTGCTAAGACTGCTTCACTTATAAACATGCTCTGTTCTTACTTGAAGAAAAGCTCACACATGTGTGCCTAAACACAAGTCCTTTTGAAAACCCCTGTGAATTGGAGCTCCCCTATGGCGAGCAGAGTGGCGCAGCGGAAGCGTGCTGGGCCCATAACCCAGAGGTCGATGGATCGAAACCATCCTCTGCTAAGGCTGCTTCACTTATATACATGTTTTATCCCAAATAAAGAGCAACTTCCACATCCCGCTTGTTCGTTCAGAAAATCTGTGTGTATGCCCTATTCATACGCCTCATTGACTAAGCCACCTGAATGAGATGGAGAATTAGTAGGGCAAGCGAGTCATGCCCCAGTGGCCTGTCGAAGTAGTCGTTCATCCGGATTACTTTGTGTGCTGGCCTTGTTTAAATGCCGATGCTGTTGTTGTCACTGTAGCCAAAGTAATGGGGGCACATGAGCACAGGTTTTTATCAGCCCCAGTGGCCTAATGGATAAGGCACTGGCCTCCTAAGCCAGGGATTGTGGGTTCGAGTCCCATCTGGGGTGGTTTACAGCAGAGTGGCGCAGCGGAAGCGTGCTGGGCCCATAACCCAGAGGTCGATGGATCGAAACCATCCTCTGCTAAGACTGCTCTACTTATGTACATGCTCTGTTCCTACTTGGAGAAAAGTTGCCTCAGCTGTGTGCTAAAACCCTCTGTAGTTTTCACATGTTCTAATAGATGACAGAAGAGCACTTCAAGTGAGCCTAAACGCAAGTCCTTTTGAAAACAGTAGGGTATGGCAATTTTGCGATCAGGAGCAGAGTGGCGCAGCGGAAGCGTGCTGGGCCCATAACCCAGAGGTCGATGGATCGAAACCATCCTCTGCTAAACCTTTTTTACTTAAATACATGCTCTGCTCCTACTTGAAGAAAAGTTGCCTCAACTCTATGCTAAAACGCTCTGTATTTTTCTCCTGATCTAATTTATGACGGGAGCACTTCAAATGTGCCTAAACGCAAGTCCTTTTGAAAAGTTGTGGGTATGGCAGTTTTGTGATCAGGAGCAGAGTGGCGCAGCGGAAGCGTGCTGGGCCCATAACCCAGAGGTCGATGGATCGAAACCATCCTCTGCTAAGACTGCTTTACTTATAAACACGCTCTGTTCTTACTTGAAGAAAAGCTCACACATGTGCTCCTCATGTGTGCCTAAACACAAGTCCTTTAGAAAACACCTGTGAATTGGAGTTCTTCTATGGCGAGCAGAGTGGCCCAGCGGAAGCGTGCTGGGCCCATAACCCAGAGGTCGATGGATCGAAACCATCCTCTGCTAAGACCGCTCTACTTATGTACATGCTCTTTTCCTACTTGGAGAAAACTTGCCTCAGCTGTGTCCTAAAACCCTCTGTAGTTTTCACATGTTCTAATAGATGACAGAAGAGCACTTCAAGTGAGCCTAAACGCAAGTCCTTTTGAAAACAGTAGGGTATGGCAATTTTGTGATCAGGAGCAGAGTGGCGCAGCGGAAGCGTGCTGGGCCCATAACCCAGAGGTCGATGGATCGAAACCATCCTCTGCTAAGACTGCTTCACTTATAAACATGCTCTGTTCTTACTTGAAGAAGAGCTCACACATGTGCTCTTCATGTGTGCCTAAACACAAGTCCTTTTGAAAACACCTGTGAATTGAAGCTCTTCTATGGCGAGCAGAGTGGCGCAGCGGAAGCGTGCTGGGCCCATAACCCAGAGGTCGATGGATCGAAACCATCCTCTGCTAAGACTGCTTCACTTATAAACATGCTCTGTTCTTACTTGAAGAAAAGCTCACACATGTGCTCCTCATGTGTGCCTAAACACAAGTCCTTTTGAAAACCCCTGTGAATTGGAGCTCCCCTATGGCGAGCAGAGTGGCGCAGCGGAAGCGTGCTGGGCCCATAACCCAGAGGTCGATGGATCGAAACCATCCTCTGCTAAGGCTGCTTCACTTATATACATGTTTTATCCCAAATAAAGAGCAACTTCCACATCCCGCTTGTTCGTTCAGAAAATCTGTGTGTATGCCCTATTCATACGCCTCATTGACTAAGCCACCTGAATGAGATGGAGAATTAGTAGGGCAAGCGAGTCATGCCCCAGTGGCCTGTCGAAGTAGTCGTTCATCCGGATTACTTTGTGTGCTGGCCTTGTTTAAATGCCGATGCTGTTGTTGTCACTGTAGCCAAAGTAATGGGGGCACATGAGCACAGGTTTTTATCAGCCCCAGTGGCCTAATGGATAAGGCACTGGCCTCCTAAGCCAGGGATTGTGGGTTCGAGTCCCATCTGGGGTGGTTTACAGCAGAGTGGCGCAGCGGAAGCGTGCTGGGCCCATAACCCAGAGGTCGATGGATCGAAACCATCCTCTGCTAAGACTGCTCTACTTATGTACATGCTCTGTTCCTACTTGGAGAAAAGTTGCCTCAGCTGTGTGCTAAAACCCTCTGTAGTTTTCACATGTTCTAATAGATGACAGAAGAGCACTTCAAGTGAGCCTAAACGCAAGTCCTTTTGAAAACAGTAGGGTATGGCAATTTTGCGATCAGGAGCAGAGTGGCGCAGCGGAAGCGTGCTGGGCCCATAACCCAGAGGTCGATGGATCGAAACCATCCTCTGCTAAACCTTTTTTACTTAAATACATGCTCTGCTCCTACTTGAAGAAAAGTTGCCTCAACTCTATGCTAAAACGCTCTGTATTTTTCTCCTGATCTAATTTATGACGGGAGCACTTCAAATGTGCCTAAACGCAAGTCCTTTTGAAAAGTTGTGGGTATGGCAGTTTTGTGATCAGGAGCAGAGTGGCGCAGCGGAAGCGTGCTGGGCCCATAACCCAGAGGTCGATGGATCGAAACCATCCTCTGCTAAGACTGCTTTACTTATAAACATGCTCTGTTCTTACTTGAAGAAGAGCTCACACATGTGCTCTTCATGTGTGCCTAAACACAAGTCCTTTTGAAAACACCTGTGAATTGAAGCTCTTCTATGGCGAGCAGAGTGGCGCAGCGGAAGCGTGCTGGGCCCATAACCCAGAGGTCGATGGATCGAAACCATCCTCTGCTAAGACTGCTTCACTTATAAACATGCTCTGTTCTTACTTGAAGAAAAGCTCACACATGTGCTCCTCATGTGTGCCTAAACACAAGTCCTTTTGAAAACCCCTGTGAATTGGAGCTCCCCTATGGCGAGCAGAGTGGCGCAGCGGAAGCGTGCTGGGCCCATAACCCAGAGGTCGATGGATCGAAACCATCCTCTGCTAAGGCTGCTTCACTTATATACATGTTTTATCCCAAATAAAGAGCAACTTCCACATCCCGCTTGTTCGTTCAGAAAATCTGTGTGTATGCCCTATTCATACGCCTCATTGACTAAGCCACCTGAATGAGATGGAGAATTAGTAGGGCAAGCGAGTCATGCCCCAGTGGCCTGTCGAAGTAGTCGTTCATCCGGATTACTTTGTGTGCTGGCCTTGTTTAAATGCCGATGCTGTTGTTGTCACTGTAGCCAAAGTAATGGGGGCACATGAGCACAGGTTTTTATCAGCCCCAGTGGCCTAATGGATAAGGCACTGGCCTCCTAAGCCAGGGATTGTGGGTTCGAGTCCCATCTGGGGTGGTTTACAGCAGAGTGGCGCAGCGGAAGCGTGCTGGGCCCATAACCCAGAGGTCGATGGATCGAAACCATCCTCTGCTAAGACTGCTCTACTTATGTACATGCTCTGTTCCTACTTGGAGAAAAGTTGCCTCAGCTGTGTGCTAAAACCCTCTGTAGTTTTCACATGTTCTAATAGATGACAGAAGAGCACTTCAAGTGAGCCTAAACGCAAGTCCTTTTGAAAACAGTAGGGTATGGCAATTTTGCGATCAGGAGCAGAGTGGCGCAGCGGAAGCGTGCTGGGCCCATAACCCAGAGGTCGATGGATCGAAACCATCCTCTGCTAAACCTTTTTTACTTAAATACATGCTCTGCTCCTACTTGAAGAAAAGTTGCCTCAACTCTATGCTAAAACGCTCTGTATTTTTCTCCTGATCTAATTTATGACGGGAGCACTTCAAATGTGCCTAAACGCAAGTCCTTTTGAAAAGTTGTGGGTATGGCAGTTTTGTGATCAGGAGCAGAGTGGCGCAGCGGAAGCGTGCTGGGCCCATAACCCAGAGGTCGATGGATCGAAACCATCCTCTGCTAAGACTGCTTTACTTATAAACACGCTCTGTTCTTACTTGAAGAAAAGCTCACACATGTGCTCCTCATGTGTGCCTAAACACAAGTCCTTTAGAAAACACCTGTGAATTGGAGTTCTTCTATGGCGAGCAGAGTGGCGCAGCGGAAGCGTGCTGGGCCCATAACCCAGAGGTCGATGGATCGAAACCATCCTCTGTTAAGACCGCTCTACTTATGTACATGCTCTTTTCCTACTTGGAGAAAACTTGCCTCAGCTGTGTCCTAAAACCCTCTGTAGTTTTCACATGTTCTAATAGATGACAGAAGAGCACTTCAAGTGAGCCTAAACGCAAGTCCTTTTGAAAACAGTAGGGTATGGCAATTTTGTGATCAGGAGCAGAGTGGCGCAGCGGAAGCGTGCTGGGCCCATAACCCAGAGGTCGATGGATCGAAACCATCCTCTGCTAAGACTGCTTCACTTATAAACATGCTCTGTTCTTACTTGAAGAAGAGCTCACACATGTGCTCTTCATGTGTGCCTAAACACAAGTCCTTTTGAAAACACCTGTGAATTGAAGCTCTTCTATGGCGAGCAGAGTGGCGCAGCGGAAGCGTGCTGGGCCCATAACCCAGAGGTCGATGGATCGAAACCATCCTCTGCTAAGACTGCTTCACTTATAAACATGCTCTGTTCTTACTTGAAGAAAAGCTCACACATGTGTGCCTAAACACAAGTCCTTTTGAAAACCCCTGTGAATTGGAGCTCCCCTATGGCGAGCAGAGTGGCGCAGCGGAAGCGTGCTGGGCCCATAACCCAGAGGTCGATGGATCGAAACCATCCTCTGCTAAGGCTGCTTCACTTATATACATGTTTTATCCCAAATAAAGAGCAACTTCCACATCCCGCTTGTTCGTTCAGAAAATCTGTGTGTATGCCCTATTCATACGCCTCATTGACTAAGCCACCTGAATGAGATGGAGAATCAGTAGGGCAAGCGAGTCATGCCCCAGTGGCCTGTCGAAGTAGTCGTTCATCCGGATTACTTTGTGTGCTGGCCTTGTTTAAATGCCGATGCTGTTGTTGTCACTGTAGCCAAAGTAATGGGGGCACATGAGCACAGGTTTTTATCAGCCCCAGTGGCCTAATGGATAAGGCACTGGCCTCCTAAGCCAGGGATTGTGGGTTCGAGTCCCATCTGGGGTGGTTTACAGCAGAGTGGCGCAGCGGAAGCGTGCTGGGCCCATAACCCAGAGGTCGATGGATCGAAACCATCCTCTGTTAAGACTGCTCTACTTATGTACATGCTCTGTTCCTACTTGGAGAAAAGTTGCCTCAGCTGTGTGCTAAAACCCTCTGTAGTTTTCACATGTTCTAATAGATGACAGAAGAGCACTTCAAGTGAGCCTAAACGCAAGTCCTTTTGAAAACAGTAGGGTATGGCAATTTTGCGATCAGGAGCAGAGTGGCGCAGCGGAAGCGTGCTGGGCCCATAACCCAGAGGTCGATGGATCGAAACCATCCTCTGCTAAACCTTTTTTACTTAAATACATGCTCTGCTCCTACTTGAAGAAAAGTTGCCTCAACTCTATGCTAAAACGCTCTGTATTTTTCTCCTGATCTAATTTATGACGGGAGCACTTCAAATGTGCCTAAACGCAAGTCCTTTTGAAAAGTTGTGGGTATGGCAGTTTTGTGATCAGGAGCAGAGTGGCGCAGCGGAAGCGTGCTGGGCCCATAACCCAGAGGTCGATGGATCGAAACCATCCTCTGCTAAGACTGCTTCACTTATAAACACGCTCTGTTCTTACTTGAAGAAAAGCTCACACATGTGCTCCTCATGTGTGCCTAAACACAAGTCCTTTAGAAAACACCTGTGAATTGGAGTTCTTCTATGGCGAGCAGAGTGGCGCAGCGGAAGCGTGCTGGGCCCATAACCCAGAGGTCGATGGATCGAAACCATCCTCTGCTAAGACCGCTCTACTTATGTACATGCTCTTTTCCTACTTGGAGAAAACTTGCCTCAGCTGTGTCCTAAAACCCTCTGTAGTTTTCACATGTTCTAATAGATGACAGAATAGCACTTCAAGTGAGCCTAAACGCAAGTCCTTTTGAAAAAAGTAGGGTATGGCAATTTTGTGATAAGGAGCAGAGTGGCGCAGCGGAAGCGTGCTGGGCCCATAACCCAGAGGTCGATGGATCGAAACCATCCTCTGCTAAGACTGCTTCACTTATAAACATGCTCTGTTCTTACTTGAAGAAGAGCTCACACATGTGCTCCTCATGTGTGCCTAAACACAAGTCCTTTAGAAAACACCTGTGAATTGGAGTTCTTCTATGGCGAGCAGAGTGGCGCAAAGGAAGCGTGCTGGGCCCATAACCCAGAGGTCGATGGATCGAAACCATCCTCTGCTAAGACCGCTCTACTTATGTACATGCTCTTTTCCAACTTGGAGAAAACTTGCCTCAGCTGTGTCCTAAAACCCTCTGTAGTTTTCACATGTTCTAATAGATGACAGAAGAGCACATCAAGTGAGCCTAAACGCAAGTCCTTTTGAAAACAGTAGGGTATGGCAATTTTGTGATCAGGAGCAGAGTGGCGCAGCGGAAGCGTGCTGGGCCCATAACCCAGAGGTCGATGGATCGAAACCATCCTCTGCTAAGACTGCTTCACTTATAAACATGCTCTGTTCTTACTTGAAGAAGAGCTCACACATGTGCTCTTCATGTGTGCCTAAACACAAGTCCTTTTGAAAACACCTGTGAATTGAAGCTCTTCTATGGCGAGCAGAGTGGCGCAGCGGAAGCGTGCTGGGCCCATAACCCAGAGGTCGATGGATCGAAACCATCCTCTGCTAAGACTGCTTCACTTATAACCATGCTCTGTTCTTACTTGAAGAAAAGCTCACACATGTGTGCCTAAACACAAGTCCTTTTGAAAACCCCTGTGAATTGGAGCTCCCCTATGGCGAGCAGAGTGGCGCAGCGGAAGCGTGCTGGGCCCATAACCCAGAGGTCGATGGATCGAAACCATCCTCTGCTAAGGCTGCTTCACTTATATACATGTTTTATCCCAAATAAAGAGCAACTTCCACATCCCGCTTGTTCGTTCAGAAAATCTGTGTGTATGCCCTATTCATACGCCTCATTGACTAAGCCACCTGAATGAGATGGAGAATTAGTAGGGCAAGCGAGTCATGCCCCAGTGGCCTGTCGAAGTAGTCGTTCATCCGGATTACTTTGTGTGCTGGCCTTGTTTAAATGCCGATGCTGTTGTTGTCACTGTAGCCAAAGTAATGGGGGCACATGAGCACAGGTTTTTATCAGCCCCAGTGGCCTAATGGATAAGGCACTGGCCTCCTAAGCCAGGGATTGTGGGTTCGAGTCCCATCTGGGGTGGTTTACAGCAGAGTGGCGCAGCGGAAGCGTGCTGGGCCCATAACCCAGAGGTCGATGGATCGAAACCATCCTCTGCTAAGACTGCTCTACTTATGTACATGCTCTGTTCCTACTTGGAGAAAAGTTGCCTCAGCTGTGTGCTAAAACCCTCTGTAGTTTTCACATGTTCTAATAGATGACAGAAGAGCACTTCAAGTGAGCCTAAACGCAAGTCCTTTTGAAAACAGTAGGGTATGGCAATTTTGCGATCAGGAGCAGAGTGGCGCAGCGGAAGCGTGCTGGGCCCATAACCCAGAGGTCGATGGATCGAAACCATCCTCTGCTAAACCTTTTTTACTTAAATACATGCTCTGCTCCTACTTGACGAAAAGTTGCCTCAACTCTATGCTAAAACGCTCTGTATTTTTCTCCTGATCTAATTTATGACGGGAGCACTTCAAATGTGCCTAAACGCAAGTCCTTTTGAAAAGTTGTGGGTATGGCAGTTTTGTGATCAGGAGCAGAGTGGCGCAGCGGAAGCGTGCTGGGCCCATAACCCAGAGGTCGATGGATCGAAACCATCCTCTGCTAAGACTGCTTTACTTATAAACACGCTCTGTTCTTACTTGAAGAAAAGCTCACACATGTGCTCCTCATGTGTGCCTAAACACAAGTCCTTTAGAAAACACCTGTGAATTGGAGTTCTTCTATGGCGAGCAGAGTGGCGCAGCGGAAGCGTGCTGGGCCCATAACCCAGAGGTCGATGGATCGAAACCATCCTCTGCTAAGACCGCTCTACTTATGTACATGCTCTTTTCCGACTTGGAGAAAACTTGCCTCAGCTGTGTCCTAAAACCCTCTGTAGTTTTCACATGTTCTAATAGATGACAGAAGAGCACTTCAAGTGAGCCTAAACGCAAGTCCTTTTGAAAACAGCAGGGTATGGCAATTTTGTGATCAGGAGCAGAGTGGCGCAGCGGAAGCGTGCTGGGCCCATAACCCAGAGGTCGATGGATCGAAACCATCCTCTGCTAAGACTGCTTCACTTATAAACATGCTCTGTTCTTACTTGAAGAAGAGCTCACACATGTGCTCTTCATGTGTGCCTAAACACAAGTCCTTTTGAAAACACCTGTGAATTGAAGCTCTTCTATGGCGAGCAGAGTGGCGCAGCGGAAGCGTGCTGGCCCCATAACCCAGAGGTCGATGGATCGAAACCATCCTCTGCTAAGACTGCTTCACTTATAAACATGCTCTGTTCTTACTTGAAGAAAAGCTCACACATGTGTGCCTAAACACAAGTCCTTTTGAAAACCCCTGTGAATTGGAGCTCCCCTATGGCGAGCAGAGTGGCGCAGCGGAAGCGTGCTGGGCCCATAACCCAGAGGTCGATGGATCGAAACCATCCTCTGCTAAGGCTGCTTCACTTATATACATGTTTTATCCCAAATAAAGAGCAACTTCCACATCCCGCTTGTTCGTTCAGAAAATCTGTGTGTATGCCCTATTCATACGCCTCATTGACTAAGCCACCTGAATGAGATGGAGAATTAGTAGGGCAAGCGAGTCATGCCCCAGTGGCCTGTCGAAGTAGTCGTTCATCCGGATTACTTTGTGTGCTGGCCTTGTTTAAATGCCGATGCTGTTGTTGTCACTGTAGCCAAAGTAATGGGGGCACATGAGCACAGGTTTTTATCAGCCCCAGTGGCCTAATGGATAAGGCACTGGCCTCCTAAGCCAGGGATTGTGGGTTCGAGTCCCATCTGGGGTGGTTTACAGCAGAGTGGCGCAGCGGAAGCGTGCTGGGCCCATAACCCAGAGGTCGATGGATCGAAACCATCCTCTGCTAAGACTGCTCTACTTATGTACATGCTCTGTTCCTACTTGGAGAAAAGTTGCCTCAGCTGTGTGCTAAAACCCTCTGTAGTTTTCACATGTTCTAATAGATGACAGAAGAGCACTTCAAGTGAGCCTAAACGCAAGTCCTTTTGAAAACAGTAGGGTATGGCAATTTTGCGATCAGGAGCAGAGTGGCGCAGCGGAAGCGTGCTGGGCCCATAACCCAGAGGTCGATGGATCGAAACCATCCTCTGCTAAACCTTTTTTACTTAAATACATGCTCTGCTCCTACTTGAAGAAAAGTTGCCTCAACTCTATGCTAAAACGCTCTGTATTTTTCTCCTGATCTAATTTATGACGGGAGCACTTCAAATGTGCCTAAACGCAAGTCCTTTTGAAAAGTTGTGGGTATGGCAGTTTTGTGATCAGGAGCAGAGTGGCGCAGCGGAAGCGTGCTGGGCCCATAACCCAGAGGTCGATGGATCGAAACCATCCTCTGCTAAGACTGCTTTACTTATAAACACGCTCTGTTCTTACTTGAAGAAAAGCTCACACATGTGCTCCTCATGTGTGCCTAAACACAAGTCCTTTAGAAAACACCTGTGAATTGGAGTTCTTCTATGGCGAGCAGAGTGGCGCAGCGGAAGCGTGCTGGGCCCATAACCCAGAGGTCGATGGATCGAAACCATCCTCTGCTAAGACCGCTCTACTTATGTACATGCTCTTTTCCTACTTGGAGAAAACTTGCCTCAGCTGTGTCCTAAAACCCTCTGTAGTTTTCACATGTTCTAATAGATGACAGAAGAGCACTTCAAGTGAGCCTAAACGCAAGTCCTTTTGAAAACAGTAGGGTATGGCAATTTTGTGATCAGGAGCAGAGTGGCGCAGCGGAAGCGTGCTGGGCCCATAACCCAGAGGTCGATGGATCGAAACCATCCTCTGCTAAGACTGCTTCACTTATAAACATGCTCTGTTCTTACTTGAAGAAGAGCTCACACATGTGCTCTTCATGTGTGCCTAAACACAAGTCCTTTTGAAAACACCTGTGAATTGAAGCTCTTCTATGGCGAGCAGAGTGGCGCTGCGGAAGCGTGCTGGGCCCATAACCCAGAGGTCGATGGATCGAAACCATCCTCTGCTAAGACTGCTTCACTTATAAACATGCTCTGTTCTTACTTGAAGAAAAGCTCACAC
Source organism: Leuciscus leuciscus (assembly GCF_965113295.1). Lineage (NCBI taxonomy): Eukaryota > Metazoa > Chordata > Actinopteri > Cypriniformes > Leuciscidae > Leuciscus > Leuciscus leuciscus. Next base: position 3,593,871 of record NC_138731.1, read on the forward strand.
ATGTGCTCCTCATGTGTGCCTAAACACAAGTCCTTTTGAAAACACCTGTGAATTGGAGCTCCCCTATGGCGAGCAGAGTGGCGCAGCGGAAGCGTGCTGGGCCCATAACCCAGAGGTCGATGGATCGAAACCATCCTCTGCTAAGGCTGCTTCACTTATATACATGTTTTATCCCAAATAAAGAGCAACTTCCACATCCCGCTTGTTCGTTCAGAAAATCTGTGTGTATGCCCTATTCATACGCCTCATTGACTAAGCCACCTGAATGAGATGGAGAATTAGTAGGGCAAGCGAGTCATGCCCCAGTGGCCTGTCGAAGTAGTCGTTCATCCGGATTACTTTGTGTGCTGGCCTTGTTTAAATGCCGATGCTGTTGTTGTCACTGTAGCCAAAGTAATGGGGGCACATGAGCACAGGTTTTTATCAGCCCCAGTGGCCTAATGGATAAGGCACTGGCCTCCTAAGCCAGGGATTGTGGGTTCGAGTCCCATCTGGGGTGGTTTACAGCAGAGTGGCGCAGCGGAAGCGTGCTGGGCCCATAACCCAGAGGTCGATGGATCGAAACCATCCTCTGCTAAGACTGCTCTACTTATGTACATGCTCTGTTCCTACTTGGAGAAAAGTTGCCTCAGCTGTGTGCTAAAACCCTCTGTAGTTTTCACATGTTCTAATAGATGACAGAAGAGCACTTCAAGTGAGCCTAAACGCAAGTCCTTTTGAAAACAGTAGGGTATGGCAATTTTGCGATCAGGAGCAGAGTGGCGCAGCGGAAGCGTGCTGGGCCCATAACCCAGAGGTCGATGGATCGAAACCATCCTCTGCTAAACCTTTTTTACTTAAATACATGCTCTGCTCCTACTTGAAGAAAAGTTGCCTCAACTCTATGCTAAAACGCTCTGTATTTTTCTCCTGATCTAATTTATGACGGGAGCACTTCAAATGTGCCTAAACGCAAGTCCTTTTGAAAAGTTGTGGGTATGGCAGTTTTGTGATCAGGAGCAGAGTGGCGCAGCGGAAGCGTGCTGGGCCCATAACCCAGAGGTCGATGGATCGAAACCATCCTCTGCTAAGACTGCTTTACTTATAAACACGCTCTGTTCTTACTTGAAGAAAAGCTCACACATGTGCTCCTCATGTGTGCCTAAACACAAGTCCTTTAGAAAACACCTGTGAATTGGAGTTCTTCTATGGCGAGCAGAGTGGCGCAGCGGAAGCGTGCTGGGCCCATAACCCAGAGGTCGATGGATCGAAACCATCCTCTGCTAAGACCGCTCTACTTATGTACATGCTCTTTTCCTACTTGGAGAAAACTTGCCTCAGCTGTGTCCTAAAACCCTCTGTAGTTTTCACATGTTCTAATAGATGACAGAAGAGCACTTCAAGTGAGCCTAAACGCAAGTCCTTTTGAAAACAGTAGGGTATGGCAATTTTGTGATCAGGAGCAGAGTGGCGCAGCGGAAGCGTGCTGGGCCCATAACCCAGAGGTCGATGGATCGAAACCATCCTCTGCTAAGACTGCTTCACTTATAAACATGCTCTGTTCTTACTTGAAGAAGAGCTCACACATGTGCTCTTCATGTGTGCCTAAACACAAGTCCTTTTGAAAACACCTGTGAATTGAAGCTCTTCTATGGCGAGCAGAGTGGCGCAGCGGAAGCGTGCTGGGCCCATAACCCAGAGGTCGATGGATCGAAACCATCCTCTGCTAAGACTGCTTCACTTATAAACATGCTCTGTTCTTACTTGAAGAAAAGCTCACACATGTGCTCCTCATGTGTGCCTAAACACAAGTCCTTTTGAAAACCCCTGTGAATTGGAGCTCCCCTATGGCGAGCAGAGTGGCGCAGCGGAAGCGTGCTGGGCCCATAACCCAGAGGTCGATGGATCGAAACCATCCTCTGCTAAGGCTGCTTCACTTATATACATGTTTTATCCCAAATAAAGAGCAACTTCCACATCCCGCTTGTTCGTTCAGAAAATCTGTGTGTATGCCCTATTCATACGCCTCATTGACTAAGCCACCTGAATGAGATGGAGAATTAGTAGGGCAAGCGAGTCATGCCCCAGTGGCCTGTCGAAGTAGTCGTTCATCCGGATTACTTTGTGTGCTGGCCTTGTTTAAATGCCGATGCTGTTGTTGTCACTGTAGCCAAAGTAATGGGGGCACATGAGCACAGGTTTTTATCAGCCCCAGTGGCCTAATGGATAAGGCACTGGCCTCCTAAGCCAGGGATTGTGGGTTCGAGTCCCATCTGGGGTGGTTTACAGCAGAGTGGCGCAGCGGAAGCGTGCTGGGCCCATAACCCAGAGGTCGATGGATCGAAACCATCCTCTGCTAAGACTGCTCTACTTATGTACATGCTCTGTTCCTACTTGGAGAAAAGTTGCCTCAGCTGTGTGCTAAAACCCTCTGTAGTTTTCACATGTTCTAATAGATGACAGAAGAGCACTTCAAGTGAGCCTAAACGCAAGTCCTTTTGAAAACAGTAGGGTATGGCAATTTTGCGATCAGGAGCAGAGTGGCGCAGCGGAAGCGTGCTGGGCCCATAACCCAGAGGTCGATGGATCGAAACCATCCTCTGCTAAACCTTTTTTACTTAAATACATGCTCTGCTCCTACTTGAAGAAAAGTTGCCTCAACTCTATGCTAAAACGCTCTGTATTTTTCTCCTGATCTAATTTATGACGGGAGCACTTCAAATGTGCCTAAACGCAAGTCCTTTTGAAAAGTTGTGGGTATGGCAGTTTTGTGATCAGGAGCAGAGTGGCGCAGCGGAAGCGTGCTGGGCCCATAACCCAGAGGTCGATGGATCGAAACCATCCTCTGCTAAGACTGCTTTACTTATAAACACGCTCTGTTCTTACTTGAAGAAAAGCTCACACATGTGCTCCTCATGTGTGCCTAAACACAAGTCCTTTAGAAAACACCTGTGAATTGGAGTTCTTCTATGGCGAGCAGAGTGGCGCAGCGGAAGCGTGCTGGGCCCATAACCCAGAGGTCGATGGATCGAAACCATCCTCTGCTAAGACCGCTCTACTTATGTACATGCTCTTTTCCTACTTGGAGAAAACTTGCCTCAGCTGTGTCCTAAAACCCTCTGTAGTTTTCACATGTTCTAATAGATGACAGAAGAGCACTTCAAGTGAGCCTAAACGCAAGTCCTTTTGAAAACAGTAGGGTATGGCAATTTTGTGATCAGGAGCAGAGTGGCGCAGCGGAAGCGTGCTGGGCCCATAACCCAGAGGTCGATGGATCGAAACCATCCTCTGCTAAGACTGCTTCACTTATAAACATGCTCTGTTCTTACTTGAAGAAGAGCTCACACATGTGCTCTTCATGTGTGCCTAAACACAAGTCCTTTTGAAAACACCTGTGAATTGAAGCTCTTCTATGGCGAGCAGAGTGGCGCAGCGGAAGCGTGCTGGGCCCATAACCCAGAGGTCGATGGATCGAAACCATCCTCTGCTAAGACTGCTTCACTTATAAACATGCTCTGTTCTTACTTGAAGAAAAGCTCACACATGTGCTCCTCATGTGTGCCTAAACACAAGTCCTTTTGAAAACCCCTGTGAATTGGAGCTCCCCTATGGCGAGCAGAGTGGCGCAGCGGAAGCGTGCTGGGCCCATAACCCAGAGGTCGATGGATCGAAACCATCCTCTGCTAAGGCTGCTTCACTTATATACATGTTTTATCCCAAATAAAGAGCAACTTCCACATCCCGCTTGTTCGTTCAGAAAATCTGTGTGTATGCCCTATTCATACGCCTCATTGACTAAGCCACCTGAATGAGATGGAGAATTAGTAGGGCAAGCGAGTCATGCCCCAGTGGCCTGTCGAAGTAGTCGTTCATCCGGATTACTTTGTGTGCTGGCCTTGTTTAAATGCCGATGCTGTTGTTGTCACTGTAGCCAAAGTAATGGGGGCACATGAGCACAGGTTTTTATCAGCCCCAGTGGCCTAATGGATAAGGCACTGGCCTCCTAAGCCAGGGATTGTGGGTTCGAGTCCCATCTGGGGTGGTTTACAGCAGAGTGGCGCAGCGGAAGCGTGCTGGGCCCATAACCCAGAGGTCGATGGATCGAAACCATCCTCTGCTAAGACTGCTCTACTTATGTACATGCTCTGTTCCTACTTGGAGAAAAGTTGCCTCAGCTGTGTGCTAAAACCCTCTGTAGTTTTCACATGTTCTAATAGATGACAGAAGAGCACTTCAAGTGAGCCTAAACGCAAGTCCTTTTGAAAACAGTAGGGTATGGCAATTTTGCGATCAGGAGCAGAGTGGCGCAGCGGAAGCGTGCTGGGCCCATAACCCAGAGGTCGATGGATCGAAACCATCCTCTGCTAAACCTTTTTTACTTAAATACATGCTCTGCTCCTACTTGAAGAAAAGTTGCCTCAACTCTATGCTAAAACGCTCTGTATTTTTCTCCAGATCTAATTTATGACGGGAGCACTTCAAATGTGCCTAAACGCAAGTCCTTTTGAAAAGTTGTGGGTATGGCAGTTTTGTGATCAGGAGCAGAGTGGCGCAGCGGAAGCGTGCTGGGCCCATAACCCAGAGGTCGATGGATCGAAACCATCCTCTGCTAAGACTGCTTTACTTATAAACATGCTCTGTTCTTACTTGAAGAAGAGCTCACACATGTGCTCTTCATGTGTGCCTAAACACAAGTCCTTTTGAAAACACCTGTGAATTGAAGCTCTTCTGTGGCGAGCAGAGTGGCGCAGCGGAAGCGTGCTGGGCCCATAACCCAGAGGTCGATGGATCGAAACCATCCTCTGCTAAGACTGCTTCACTTATAAACATGCTCTGTTCTTACTTGAAGAAAAGCTCACACATGTGCTCCTCATGTGTGCCTAAACACAAGTCCTTTTGAAAACCCCTGTGAATTGGAGCTCCCCTATGGCGAGCAGAGTGGCGCAGCGGAAGCGTGCTGGGCCCATAACCCAGAGGTCGATGGATCGAAACCATCCTCTGCTAAGGCTGCTTCACTTATATACATGTTTTATCCCAAATAAAGAGCAACTTCCACATCCCGCTTGTTCGTTCAGAAAATCTGTGTGTATGCCCTATTCATACGCCTCATTGACTAAGCCACCTGAATGAGATGGAGAATTAGTAGGGCAAGCGAGTCATGCCCCAGTGGCCTGTCGAAGTAGTCGTTCATCCGGATTACTTTGTGTGCTGGCCTTGTTTAAATGCCGATGCTGTTGTTGTCACTGTAGCCAAAGTAATGGGGGCACATGAGCACAGGTTTTTATCAGCCCCAGTGGCCTAATGGATAAGGCACTGGCCTCCTAAGCCAGGGATTGTGGGTTCGAGTCCCATCTGGGGTGGTTTACAGCAGAGTGGCGCAGCGGAAGCGTGCTGTGCCCATAACCCAGAGGTCGATGGATCGAAACCATCCTCTGCTAAGACTGCTCTACTTATGTACATGCTCTGTTCCTACTTGGAGAAAAGTTGCCTCAGCTGTGTGCTAAAACCCTCTGTAGTTTTCACATGTTCTAATAGATGACAGAAGAGCACTTCAAGTGAGCCTAAACGCAAGTCCTTTTGAAAACAGTAGGGTATGGCAATTTTGCGATCAGGAGCAGAGTGGCGCAGCGGAAGCGTGCTGGGCCCATAACCCAGAGGTCGATGGATCGAAACCATCCTCTGCTAAACCTTTTTTACTTAAATACATGCTCTGCTCCTACTTGAAGAAAAGTTGCCTCAACTCTATGCTAAAACGCTCTGTATTTTTCTCCTGATCTAATTTATGACGGGAGCACTTCAAATGTGCCTAAACGCAAGTCCTTTTGAAAAGTTGTGGGTATGGCAGTTTTGTGATCAGGAGCAGAGTGGCGCAGCGGAAGCGTGCTGGGCCCATAACCCAGAGGTCGATGGATCGAAACCATCCTCTGCTAAGACTGCTTTACTTATAAACACGCTCTGTTCTTACTTGAAGAAAAGCTCACACATGTGCTCCTCATGTGTGCCTAAACACAAGTCCTTTAGAAAACACCTGTGAATTGGAGTTCTTCTATGGCGAGCAGAGTGGCGCAGCGGAAGCGTGCTGGGCCCATAACCCAGAGGTCGATGGATCGAAACCATCCTCTGCTAAGACCGCTCTACTTATGTACATGCTCTTTTCCTACTTGGAGAAAACTTGCCTCAGCTGTGTCCTAAAACCCTCTGTAGTTTTCACATGTTCTAATAGATGACAGAAGAGCACTTCAAGTGAGCCTAAACGCAAGTCCTTTTGAAAACAGTAGGGTATGGCAATTTTGTGATCAGGAGCAGAGTGGCGCAGCGGAAGCGTGCTGGGCCCATAACCCAGAGGTCGATGGATCGAAACCATCCTCTGCTAAGACTGCTTCACTTATAAACATGCTCTGTTCTTACTTGAAGAAGAGCTCACACATGTGCTCTTCATGTGTGCCTAAACACAAGTCCTTTTGAAAACACCTGTGAATTGAAGCTCTTCTATGGCGAGCAGAGTGGCGCAGCGGAAGTGTGCTGGGCCCATAACCCAGAGGTCGATGGATCGAAACCATCCTCTGCTAAGACTGCTTCACTTATAAACATGCTCTGTTCTTACTTGAAGAAAAGCTCACACATGTGTGCCTAAACACAAGTCCTTTTGAAAACCCCTGTGAATTGGAGCTCCCCTATGGCGAGCAGAGTGGCGCAGCGGAAGCGTGCTGGGCCCATAACCCAGAGGTCGATGGATCGAAACCATCCTCTGCTAAGGCTGCTTCACTTATATACATGTTTTATCCCAAATAAAGAGCAACTTCCACATCCCGCTTGTTCGTTCAGAAAATCTGTGTGTATGCCCTATTCATACGCCTCATTGACTAAGCCACCTGAATGAGATGGAGAATCAGTAGGGCAAGCGAGTCATGCCCCAGTGGCCTGTCGAAGTAGTCGTTCATCCGGATTACTTTGTGTGCTGGCCTTGTTTAAATGCCGATGCTGTTGTTGTCACTGTAGCCAAAGTAATGGGGGCACATGAGCACAGGTTTTTATCAGCCCCAGTGGCCTAATGGATAAGGCACTGGCCTCCTAAGCCAGGGATTGTGGGTTCGAGTCCCATCTGGGGTGGTTTACAGCAGAGTGGCGCAGCGGAAGCGTGCTGTGCCCATAACCCAGAGGTCGATGGATCGAAACCATCCTCTGCTAAGACTGCTCTACTTATGTACATGCTCTGTTCCTACTTGGAGAAAAGTTGCCTCAGCTGTGTGCTAAAACCCTCTGTAGTTTTCACATGTTCTAATAGATGACAGAAGAGCACTTCAAGTGAGCCTAAACGCAAGTCCTTTTGAAAACAGTAGGGTATGGCAATTTTGCGATCAGGAGCAGAGTGGCGCAGCGGAAGCGTGCTGGGCCCATAACCCAGAGGTCGATGGATCGAAACCATCCTCTGCTAAACCTTTTTTACTTAAATACATGCTCTGCTCCTACTTGAAGAAAAGTTGCCTCAACTCTATGCTAAAACGCTCTGTATTTTTCTCCTGATCTAATTTATGACGGGAGCACTTCAAATGTGCCTAAACGCAAGTCCTTTTGAAAAGTTGTGGGTATGGCAGTTTTGTGATCAGGAGCAGAGTGGCGCAGCGGAAGCGTGCTGGGCCCATAACCCAGAGGTCGATGGATCGAAACCATCCTCTGCTAAGACTGCTTTACTTATAAACACGCTCTGTTCTTACTTGAAGAAAAGCTCACACATGTGCTCCTCATGTGTGCCTAAACACAAGTCCTTTAGAAAACACCTGTGAATTGGAGTTCTTCTATGGCGAGCAGAGTGGCGCAGCGGAAGCGTGCTGGGCCCATAACCCAGAGGTCGATGGATCGAAACCATCCTCTGCTAAGACTGCTCTACTTATGTACATGCTCTTTTCCTACTTGGAGAAAACTTGCCTCAGCTGTGTCCTAAAACCCTCTGTAGTTTTCACATGTTCTAATAGATGACAGAAGAGCACTTCAAGTGAGCCTAAACGCAAGTCCTTTTGAAAACAGTAGGGTATGGCAATTTTGTGATCAGGAGCAGAGTGGCGCAGCGGAAGCGTGCTGGGCCCATAACCCAGAGGTCGATGGATCGAAACCATCCTCTGCTAAGACTGCTTCACTTATAAACATGCTCTGTTCTTACTTGAAGAAGAGCTCACACATGTGCTCTTCATGTGTGCCTAAACACAAGTCCTTTTGAAAACACCTGTGAATTGAAGCTCTTCTATGGCGAGCAGAGTGGCGCAGCGGAAGCGTGCTGGGCCCATAACCCAGAGGTCGATGGATCGAAACCATCCTCTGCTAAGACTGCTTCACTTATAAACATGCTCTGTTCTTACTTGAAGAAAAGCTCACACATGTGTGCCTAAACACAAGTCCTTTTGAAAACCCCTGTGAATTGGAGCTCCCCTATGGCGAGCAGAGTGGCGCAGCGGAAGCGTGCTGGGCCCATAACCCAGAGGTCGATGGATCGAAACCATCCTCTGCTAAGGCTGCTTCACTTATATACATGTTTTATCCCAAATAAAGAGCAACTTCCACATCCCGCTTGTTCGTTCAGAAAATCTGTGTGTATGCCCTATTCATACGCCTCATTGACTAAGCCACCTGAATGAGATGGAGAATTAGTAGGGCAAGCGAGTCATGCCCCAGTGGCCTGTCGAAGTAGTCGTTCATCCGGATTACTTTGTGTGCTGGCCTTGTTTAAATGCCGATGCTGTTGTTGTCACTGTAGCCAAAGTAATGGGGGCACATGAGCACAGGTTTTTATCAGCCCCAGTGGCCTAATGGATAAGGCACTGGCCTCCTAAGCCAGGGATTGTGGGTTCGAGTCCCATCTGGGGTGGTTTACAGCAGAGTGGCGCAGCGGAAGCGTGCTGGGCCCATAACCCAGAGGTCGATGGATCGAAACCATCCTCTGATAAGACTGCTCTACTTATGTACATGCTCTGTTCCTACTTGGAGAAAAGTTGCCTCAGCTGTGTGCTAAAACCCTCTGTAGTTTTCACATGTTCTAATAGATGACAGAAGAGCACTTCAAGTGAGCCTAAACGCAAGTCCTTTTGAAAACAGTAGGGTATGGCAATTTTGCGATCAGGAGCAGAGTGGCGCAGCGGAAGCGTGCTGGGCCCATAACCCAGAGGTCGATGGATCGAAACCATCCTCTGCTAAACCTTTTTTACTTAAATACATGCTCTGCTCCTACTTGAAGAAAAGTTGCCTCAACTCTATGCTAAAACGCTCTGTATTTTTCTCCTGATCTAATTTATGACGGGAGCACTTCAAATGTGCCTAAACGCAAGTCCTTTTGAAAAGTTGTGGGTATGGCAGTTTTGTGATCAGGAGCAGAGTGGCGCAGCGGAAGCGTGCTGGGCCCATAACCCAGAGGTCGATGGATCGAAACCATCCTCTGCTAAGACTGCTTTACTTATAAACACGCTCTGTTCTTACTTGAAGAAAAGCTCACACATGTGCTCCTCATGTGTGCCTAAACACAAGTCCTTTAGAAAACACCTGTGAATTGGAGTTCTTCTATGGCGAGCAGAGTGGCGCAGCGGAAGCGTGCTGGGCCCATAACCCAGAGGTCGATGGATCGAAACCATCCTCTGCTAAGACCGCTCTACTTATGTACATGCTCTTTTCCGACTTGGAGAAAACTTGCCTCAGCTGTGTCCTAAAACCCTCTGTAGTTTTCACATGTTCTAATAGATGACAGAAGAGCACTTCAAGTGAGCCTAAACGCAAGTCCTTTTGAAAACAGCAGGGTATGGCAATTTTGTGATCAGGAGCAGAGTGGCGCAGCGGAAGCGTGCTGGGCCCATAACCCAGAGGTCGATGGATCGAAACCATCCTCTGCTAAGACTGCTTCACTTATAAACATGCTCTGTTCTTACTTGAAGAAGAGCTCACACATGTGCTCTTCATGTGTGCCTAAACACAAGTCCTTTTGAAAACACCTGTGAATTGAAGCTCTTCTATGGCAAGCAGAGTGGCGCAGCGGAAGCGTGCTGGCCCCATAACCCAGAGGTCGATGGATCGAAACCATCCTCTGCTAAGACTGCTTCACTTATAAACATGCTCTGTTCTTACTTGAAGAAAAGCTCACACATGTGTGCCTAAACACAAGTCCTTTTGAAAACCCCTGTGAATTGGAGCTCCCCTATGGCGAGCAGAGTGGCGCAGCGGAAGCGTGCTGGGCCCATAACCCAGAGGTCGATGGATCGAAACCATCCTCTGCTAAGGCTGCTTCACTTATATACATGTTTTATCCCAAATAAAGAGCAACTTCCACATCCCGCTTGTTCGTTCAGAAAATCTGTGTGTATGCCCTATTCATACGCCTCATTGACTAAGCCACCTGAATGAGATGGAGAATTAGTAGGGCAAGCGAGTCATGCCCCAGTGGCCTGTCGAAGTAGTCGTTCATCCGGATTACTTTGTGTGCTGGCCTTGTTTAAATGCCGATGCTGTTGTTGTCACTGTAGCCAAAGTAATGGGGGCACATGAGCACAGGTTTTTATCAGCCCCAGTGGCCTAATGGATAAGGCACTGGCCTCCTAAGCCAGGGATTGTGGGTTCGAGTCCCATCTGGGGTGGTTTACAGCAGAGTGGCGCAGCGGAAGCGTGCTGGGCCCATAACCCAGAGGTCGATGGATCGAAACCATCCTCTGCTAAGACTGCTCTACTTATGTACATGCTCTGTTCCTACTTGGAGAAAAGTTGCCTCAGCTGTGTGCTAAAACCCTCTGTAGTTTTCACATGTTCTAATAGATGACAGAAGAGCACTTCAAGTGAGCCTAAACGCAAGTCCTTTTGAAAACAGTAGGGTATGGCAATTTTGCGATCAGGAGCAGAGTGGCGCAGCGGAAGCGTGCTGGGCCCATAACCCAGAGGTCGATGGATCGAAACCATCCTCTGCTAAACCTTTTTTACTTAAATACATGCTCTGCTCCTACTTGAAGAAAAGTTGCCTCAACTCTATGCTAAAACGCTCTGTATTTTTCTCCTGATCTAATTTATGACGGGAGCACTTCAAATGTGCCTAAACGCAAGTCCTTTTGAAAAGTTGTGGGTATGGCAGTTTTGTGATCAGGAGCAGAGTGGCGCAGCGGAAGCGTGCTGGGCCCATAACCCAGAGGTCGATGGATCGAAACCATCCTCTGCTAAGACTGCTTTACTTATAAACACGCTCTGTTCTTACTTGAAGAAAAGCTCACACATGTGCTCCTCATGTGTGCCTAAACACAAGTCCTTTAGAAAACACCTGTGAATTGGAGTTCTTCTATGGCGAGCAGAGTGGCGCAGCGGAAGCGTGCTGGGCCCATAACCCAGAGGTCGATGGATCGAAACCATCCTCTGCTAAGACCGCTCTACTTATGTACATGCTCTTTTCCTACTTGGAGAAAACTTGCCTCAGCTGTGTCCTAAAACCCTCTGTAGTTTTCACATGTTCTAATAGATGACAGAAGAGCACTTCAAGTGAGCCTAAACGCAAGTCCTTTTGAAAACAGTAGGGTATGGCAATTTTGTGATCAGGAGCAGAGTGGCGCAGCGGAAGCGTGCTGGGCCCATAACCCAGAGGTCGATGGATCGAAACCATCCTCTGCTAAGACTGCTTCACTTATAAACATGCTCTGTTCTTACTTGAAGAAGAGCTCACACATGTGCTCTTCATGTGTGCCTAAACACAAGTCCTTTTGAAAACACCTGTGAATTGAAGCTCTTCTATGGCGAGCAGAGTGGCGCTGCGGAAGCGTGCTGGGCCCATAACCCAGAGGTCGATGGATCGAAACCATCCTCTGCTAAGACTGTTTCACTTATAAACATGCTCTGTTCTTACTTGAAGAAAAGCTCACACATGTGCTCCTCATGTGTGCCTAAACACAAGTCCTTTTGAAAACACCTGTGAATTGGAGCTCCCCTATGGCGAGCAGAGTGGCGCAGCGGAAGCGTGCTGGGCCCATAACCCAGAGGTCGATGGATCGAAACCATCCTCTGCTAAGGCTGCTTCACTTATATACATGTTTTATCCCAAATAAAGAGCAACTTCCACATCCCGCTTGTTCGTTCAGAAAATCTGTGTGTATGCCCTATTCATACGCCTCATTGACTAAGCCACCTGAATGAGATGGAGAATTAGTAGGGCAAGCGAGTCATGCCCCAGTGGCCTGTCGAAGTAGTCGTTCATCCGGATTACTTTGTGTGCTGGCCTTGTTTAAATGCCGATGCTGTTGTTGTCACTGTAGCCAAAGTAATGGGGGCACATGAGCACAAGTTTTTATCAGCCCCAGTGGCCTAATGGATAAGGCACTGGCCTCCTAAGCCAGGGATTGTGGGTTCGAGTCCCATCTGGGGTGGTTTACAGCAGAGTGGCGCAGCGGAAGCGTGCTGGGCCCATAACCCAGAGGTCGATGGATCGAAACCATCCTCTGCTAAGACTGCTCTACTTATGTACATGCTCTGTTCCTACTTGGAGAAAAGTTGCCTCAGCTGTGTGCTAAAACCCTCTGTAGTTTTCACATGTTCTAATAGATGACAGAAGAGCACTTCAAGTGAGCCTAAACGCAAGTCCTTTTGAAAACAGTAGGGTATGGCAATTTTGCGATCAGGAGCAGAGTGGCGCAGCGGAAGCGTGCTGGGCCCATAACCCAGAGGTCGATGGATCGAAACCATCCTCTGCTAAACCTTTTTTACTTAAATACATGCTCTGCTCCTACTTGAAGAAAAGTTGCCTCAACTCTATGCTAAAACGCTCTGTATTTTTCTCCTGATCTAATTTATGACGGGAGCACTTCAAATGTGCCTAAACGCAAGTCCTTTTGAAAAGTTGTGGGTATGGCAGTTTTGTGATCAGGAGCAGAGTGGCGCAGCGGAAGCGTGCTGGGCCCATAACCCAGAGGTCGATGGATCGAAACCATCCTCTGCTAAGACTGCTTTACTTATAAACACGCTCTGTTCTTACTTGAAGAAAAGCTCACACATGTGCTCCTCATGTGTGCCTAAACACAAGTCCTTTAGAAAACACCTGTGAATTGGAGTTCTTCTATGGCGAGCAGAGTGGCGCAGCGGAAGCGTGCTGGGCCCATAACCCAGAGGTCGATGGATCGAAACCATCCTCTGCTAAGACCGCTCTACTTATGTACATGCTCTTTTCCTACTTGGAGAAAACTTGCCTCAGCTGTGTCCTAAAACCCTCTGTAGTTTTCACATGTTCTAATAGATGACAGAAGAGCACTTCAAGTGAGCCTAAACGCAAGTCCTTTTGAAAACAGTAGGGTATGGCAATTTTGTGATCAGGAGCAGAGTGGCGCAGCGGAAGCGTGCTGGGCCCATAACCCAGAGGTCGATGGATCGAAACCATCCTCTGCTAAGACTGCTTCACTTATAAACATGCTCTGTTCTTACTTGAAGAAGAGCTCACACATGTGCTCTTCATGTGTGCCTAAACACAAGTCCTTTTGAAAACACCTGTGAATTGAAGCTCTTCTATGGCGAGCAGAGTGGCGCAGCGGAAGCGTGCTGGGCCCATAACCCAGAGGTCGATGGATCGAAACCATCCTCTGCTAAGACTGCTTCACTTATAAACATGCTCTGTTCTTACTTGAAGAAAAGCTCACACATGTGCTCCTCATGTGTGCCTAAACACAAGTCCTTTTGAAAACCCCTGTGAATTGGAGCTCCCCTATGGCGAGCAGAGTGGCGCAGCGGAAGCGTGCTGGGCCCATAACCCAGAGGTCGATGGATCGAAACCATCCTCTGCTAAGGCTGCTTCACTTATATACATGTTTTATCCCAAATAAAGAGCAACTTCCACATCCCGCTTGTTCGTTCAGAAAATCTGTGTGTATGCCCTATTCATACGCCTCATTGACTAAGCCACCTGAATGAGATGGAGAATTAGTAGGGCAAGCGAGTCATGCCCCAGTGGCCTGTCGAAGTAGTCGTTCATCCGGATTACTTTGTGTGCTGGCCTTGTTTAAATGCCGATGCTGTTGTTGTCACTGTAGCCAAAGTAATGGGGGCACATGAGCACAGGTTTTTATCAGCCCCAGTGGCCTAATGGATAAGGCACTGGCCTCCTAAGCCAGGGATTGTGGGTTCGAGTCCCATCTGGGGTGGTTTACAGCAGAGTGGCGCAGCGGAAGCGTGCTGGGCCCATAACCCAGAGGTCGATGGATCGAAACCATCCTCTGCTAAGACTGCTCTACTTATGTACATGCTCTGTTCCTACTTGGAGAAAAGTTGCCTCAGCTGTGTGCTAAAACCCTCTGTAGTTTTCACATGTTCTAATAGATGACAGAAGAGCACTTCAAGTGAGCCTAAACGCAAGTCCTTTTGAAAACAGTAGGGTATGGCAATTTTGCGATCAGGAGCAGAGTGGCGCAGCGGAAGCGTGCTGGGCCCATAACCCAGAGGTCGATGGATCGAAACCATCCTCTGCTAAACCTTTTTTACTTAAATACATGCTCTGCTCCTACTTGAAGAAAAGTTGCCTCAACTCTATGCTAAAACGCTCTGTATTTTTCTCCTGATCTAATTTATGACGGGAGCACTTCAAATGTGCCTAAACGCAAGTCCTTTTGAAAAGTTGTGGGTATGGCAGTTTTGTGATCAGGAGCAGAGTGGCGCAGCGGAAGCGTGCTGGGCCCATAACCCAGAGGTCGATGGATCGAAACCATCCTCTGCTAAGACTGCTTTACTTATAAACACGCTCTGTTCTTACTTGAAGAAAAGCTCACACATGTGCTCCTCATGTGTGCCTAAACACAAGTCCTTTAGAAAACACCTGTGAATTGGAGTTCTTCTATGGCGAGCAGAGTGGCGCAGCGGAAGCGTGCTGGGCCCATAACCCAGAGGTCGATGGATCGAAACCATCCTCTGCTAAGACCGCTCTACTTATGTACATGCTCTTTTCCTACTTGGAGAAAACTTGCCTCAGCTGTGTCCTAAAACCCTCTGTAGTTTTCACATGTTCTAATAGATGACAGAAGAGCACTTCAAGTGAGCCTAAATGCAAGTCCTTTTGAAAACAGTAGGGTATGGCAATTTTGTGATCAGGAGCAGAGTGGCGCAGCGGAAGCGTGCTGGGCCCATAACCCAGAGGTCGATGGATCGAAACCATCCTCTGCTAAGACTGCTTCACTTATAAACATGCTCTGTTCTTACTTGAAGAAGAGCTCACACATGTGCTCTTCATGTGTGCCTAAACACAAGTCCTTTTGAAAACACCTGTGAATTGAAGCTCTTCTATGGCGAGCAGAGTGGCGCAGCGGAAGCGTGCTGGGCCCATAACCCAGAGGTCGATGGATCGAAACCATCCTCTGCTAAGACTGCTTCACTTATAAACATGCTCTGTTCTTACTTGAAGAAAAGCTCACACATGTGCTCCTCATGTGTGCCTAAACACAAGTCCTTTTGAAAACCCCTGTGAATTGGAGCTCCCCTATGGCGAGCAGAGTGGCGCAGCGGAAGCGTGCTGGGCCCATAACCCAGAGGTCGATGGATCGAAACCATCCTCTGCTAAGGCTGCTTCACTTATATACATGTTTTATCCCAAATAAAGAGCAACTTCCACATCCCGCTTGTTCGTTCAGAAAATCTGTGTGTATGCCCTATTCATACGCCTCATTGACTAAGCCACCTGAATGAGATGGAGAATTAGTAGGGCAAGCGAGTCATGCCCCAGTGGCCTGTCGAAGTAGTCGTTCATCCGGATTACTTTGTGTGCTGGCCTTGTTTAAATGCCGATGCTGTTGTTGTCACTGTAGCCAAAGTAATGGGGGCACATGAGCACAGGTTTTTATCAGCCCCAGTGGCCTAATGGATAAGGCACTGGCCTCCTAAGCCAGGGATTGTGGGTTCGAGTCCCATCTGGGGTGGTTTACAGCAGAGTGGCGCAGCGGAAGCGTGCTGGGCCCATAACCCAGAGGTCGATGGATCGAAACCATCCTCTGCTAAGACTGCTCTACTTATGTACATGCTCTGTTCCTACTTGGAGAAAAGTTGCCTCAGCTGTGTGCTAAAACCCTCTGTAGTTTTCACATGTTCTAATAGATGACAGAAGAGCACTTCAAGTGAGCCTAAACGCAAGTCCTTTTGAAAACAGTAGGGTATGGCAATTTTGCGATCAGGAGCAGAGTGGCGCAGCGGAAGCGTGCTGGGCCCATAACCCAGAGGTCGATGGATCGAAACCATCCTCTGCTAAACCTTTTTTACTTAAATACATGCTCTGCTCCTACTTGAAGAAAAGTTGCCTCAACTCTATGCTAAAACGCTCTGTATTTTTCTCCTGATCTAATTTATGACGGGAGCACTTCAAATGTGCCTAAACGCAAGTCCTTTTGAAAAGTTGTGGGTATGGCAGTTTTGTGATCAGGAGCAGAGTGGCGCAGCGGAAGCGTGCTGGGCCCATAACCCAGAGGTCGATGGATCGAAACCATCCTCTGCTAAGACTGCTTTACTTATAAACATGCTCTGTTCTTACTTGAAGAAGAGCTCACACATGTGCTCTTCATGTGTGCCTAAACACAAGTCCTTTTGAAAACACCTGTGAATTGAAGCTCTTCTATGGCGAGCAGAGTGGCGCAGCGGAAGCGTGCTGGGCCCATAACCCAGAGGTCGATGGATCGAAACCATCCTCTGCTAAGACTGCTTCACTTATAAACATGCTCTGTTCTTACTTGAAGAAAAGCTCACACATGTGCTCCTCATGTGTGCCTAAACACAAGTCCTTTTGAAAACCCCTGTGAATTGGAGCTCCCCTATGGCGAGCAGAGTGGCGCAGCGGAAGCGTGCTGGGCCCATAACCCAGAGGTCGATGGATCGAAACCATCCTCTGCTAAGGCTGCTTCACTTATATACATGTTTTATCCCAAATAAAGAGCAACTTCCACATCCCGCTTGTTCGTTCAGAAAATCTGTGTGTATGCCCTATTCATACGCCTCATTGACTAAGCCACCTGAATGAGATGGAGAATTAGTAGGGCAAGCGAGTCATGCCCCAGTGGCCTGTCGAAGTAGTCGTTCATCCGGATTACTTTGTGTGCTGGCCTTGTTTAAATGCCGATGCTGTTGTTGTCACTGTAGCCAAAGTAATGGGGGCACATGAGCACAGGTTTTTATCAGCCCCAGTGGCCTAATGGATAAGGCACTGGCCTCCTAAGCCAGGGATTGTGGGTTCGAGTCCCATCTGGGGTGGTTTACAGCAGAGTGGCGCAGCGGAAGCGTGCTGGGCCCATAACCCAGAGGTCGATGGATCGAAACCATCCTCTGCTAAGACTGCTCTACTTATGTACATGCTCTGTTCCTACTTGGAGAAAAGTTGCCTCAGCTGTGTGCTAAAACCCTCTGTAGTTTTCACATGTTCTAATAGATGACAGAAGAGCACTTCAAGTGAGCCTAAACGCAAGTCCTTTTGAAAACAGTAGGGTATGGCAATTTTGCCATCAGGAGCAGAGTGGCGCAGCGGAAGCGTGCTGGGCCCATAACCCAGAGGTCGATGGATCGAAACCATCCTCTGCTAAACCTTTTTTACTTAAATACATGCTCTGCTCCTACTTGAAGAAAAGTTGCCTCAACTCTATGCTAAAACGCTCTGTATTTTTCTCCTGATCTAATTTATGACGGGAGCACTTCAAATGTGCCTAAACGCAAGTCCTTTTGAAAAGTTGTGGGTATGGCAGTTTTGTGATCAGGAGCAGAGTGGCGCAGCGGAAGCGTGCTGGGCCCATAACCCAGAGGTCGATGGATCGAAACCATCCTCTGCTAAGACTGCTTTACTTATAAACACGCTCTGTTCTTACTTGAAGAAAAGCTCACACATGTGCTCCTCATGTGTGCCTAAACACAAGTCCTTTAGAAAACACCTGTGAATTGGAGTTCTTCTATGGCGAGCAGAGTGGCGCAGCGGAAGCGTGCTGGGCCCATAACCCAGAGGTCGATGGATCGAAACCATCCTCTGCTAAGACCGCTCTACTTATGTACATGCTCTTTTCCTACTTGGAGAAAACTTGCCTCAGCTGTGTCCTAAAACCCTCTGTAGTTTTCACATGTTCTAATAGATGACAGAAGAGCACTTCAAGTGAGCCTAAACGCAAGTCCTTTTGAAAACAGTAGGGTATGGCAATTTTGTGATCAGGAGCAGAGTGGCGCAGCGGAAGCGTGCTGGGCCCATAACCCAGAGGTCGATGGATCGAAACCATCCTCTGCTAAGACTGCTTCACTTATAAACATGCTCTGTTCTTACTTGAAGAAGAGCTCACACATGTGCTCTTCATGTGTGCCTAAACACAAGTCCTTTTGAAAACACCTGTGAATTGAAGCTCTTCTATGGCGAGCAGAGTGGCGCAGCGGAAGCGTGCTGGGCCCATAACCCAGAGGTCGATGGATCGAAACCATCCTCTGCTAAGACTGCTTCACTTATAAACATGCTCTGTTCTTACTTGAAGAAAAGCTCACACATGTGTGCCTAAACACAAGTCCTTTTGAAAACCCCTGTGAATTGGAGCTCCCCTATGGCGAGCAGAGTGGCTCAGCGGAAGCGTGCTGGGCCCATAACCCAGAGGTCGATGGATCGAAACCATCCTCTGCTAAGGCTGCTTCACTTATATACATGTTTTATCCCAAATAAAGAGCAACTTCCACATCCCGCTTGTTCGTTCAGAAAATCTGTGTGTATGCCCTGTTCATACGCCTCATTGACTAAGCCACCTGAATGAGATGGAGAATTAGTAGGGCAAGCGAGTCATGCCCCAGTGGCCTGTCGAAGTAGTCGTTCATCCGGATTACTTTGTGTGCTGGCCTTGTTTAAATGCCGATGCTGTTGTTGTCACTGTAGCCAAAGTAATGGGGGCACATGAGCACAGGTTTTTATCAGCCCCAGTGGCCTAATGGATAAGGCACTGGCCTCCTAAGCCAGGGATTGTGGGTTCGAGTCCCATCTGGGGTGGTTTACAGCAGAGTGGCGCAGCGGAAGCGTGCTGGGCCCATAACCCAGAGGTCGATGGATCGAAACCATCCTCTGCTAAGACTGCTCTACTTATGTACATGCTCTGTTCCTACTTGGAGAAAAGTTCCCTCAGCTGTGTGCTAAAACCCTCTGTAGTTTTCACATGTTCTAATAGATGACAGAAGAGCACTTCAAGTGAGCCTAAACGCAAGTCCTTTTGAAAACAGTAGGGTATGGCAATTTTGCGATCAGGAGCAGAGTGGCGCAGCGGAAGCGTGCTGGGCCCATAACCCAGAGGTCGATGGATCGAAACCATCCTCTGCTAAACCTTTTTTACTTAAATACATGCTCTGCTCCTACTTGAAGAAAAGTTGCCTCAACTCTATGCTAAAACGCTCTGTATTTTTCTCCTGATCTAATTTATGACGGGAGCACTTCAAATGTGCCTAAACGCAAGTCCTTTTGAAAAGTTGTGGGTATGGCAGTTTTGTGATCAGGAGCAGAGTGGCGCAGCGGAAGCGTGCTGGGCCCATAACCCAGAGGTCGATGGATCGAAACCATCCTCTGCTAAGACTGCTTTACTTATAAACACGCTCTGTTCTTACTTGAAGAAAAGCTCACACATGTGCTCCTCATGTGTGCCTAAACACAAGTCCTTTAGAAAACACCTGTGAATTGGAGTTCTTCTATGGCGAGCAGAGTGGCGCAGCGGAAGCGTGCTGGGCCCATAACCCAGAGGTCGATGGATCGAAACCATCCTCTGCTAAGACCGCTCTACTTATGTACATGCTCTTTTCCTACTTGGAGAAAACTTGCCTCAGCTGTGTCCTAAAACCCTCTGTAGTTTTCACATGTTCTAATAGATGACAGAAGAGCACTTCAAGTGAGCCTAAACGCAAGTCCTTTTGAAAACAGTAGGGTATGGCAATTTTGTGATCAGGAGCAGAGTGGCGCAGCGGAAGCGTGCTGGGCCCATAACCCAGAGGTCGATGGATCGAAACCATCCTCTGCTAAGACTGCTTCACTTATAAACATGCTCTGTTCTTACTTGAAGAAGAGCTCACACATGTGCTCTTCATGTGTGCCTAAACACAAGTCCTTTTGAAAACACCTGTGAATTGAAGCTCTTCTATGGCGAGCAGAGTGGCGCAGCGGAAGCGTGCTGGGCCCATAACCCAGAGGTCGATGGATCGAAACCATCCTCTGCTAAGACCGCTCTACTTATGTACATGCTCTTTTCCTACTTGGAGAAAACTTGCCTCAGCTGTGTCCTAAAACCCTCTGTAGTTTTCACATGTTCTAATAGATGACAGAAGAGCACTTCAAGTGAGCCTAAACGCAAGTCCTTTTGAAAACAGTAGGGTATGGCAATTTTGTGATCAGGAGCAGAGTGGCGCAGCGGAAGCGTGCTGGGCCCATAACCCAGAGGTCGATGGATCGAAACCATCCTCTGCTAAGACTGCTTCACTTATAAACATGCTCTGTTCTTACTTGAAGAAGAGCTCACACATGTGCTCTTCATGTGTGCCTAAACACAAGTCCTTTTGAAAACACCTGTGAATTGAAGCTCTTCTATGGCGAGCAGAGTGGCGCAGCGGAAGCGTGCTGGGCCCATAACCCAGAGGTCGATGGATCGAAACCATCCTCTGCTAAGACTGCTTCACTTATAAACATGCTCTGTTCTTACTTGAAGAAAAGCTCACACATGTGTGCCTAAACACAAGTCCTTTTGAAAACCCCTGTGAATTGGAGCTCCCCTATGGCGAGCAGAGTGGCTCAGCGGAAGCGTGCTGGGCCCATAACCCAGAGGTCGATGGATCGAAACCATCCTCTGCTAAGGCTGCTTCACTTATATACATGTTTTATCCCAAATAAAGAGCAACTTCCACATCCCGCTTGTTCGTTCAGAAAATCTGTGTGTATGCCCTGTTCATACGCCTCATTGACTAAGCCACCTGAATGAGATGGAGAATTAGTAGGGCAAGCGAGTCATGCCCCAGTGGCCTGTCGAAGTAGTCGTTCATCCGGATTACTTTGTGTGCTGGCCTTGTTTAAATGCCGATGCTGTTGTTGTCACTGTAGCCAAAGTAATGGGGGCACATGAGCACAGGTTTTTATCAGCCCCAGTGGCCTAATGGATAAGGCACTGGCCTCCTAAGCCAGGGATTGTGGGTTCGAGTCCCATCTGGGGTGGTTTACAGCAGAGTGGCGCAGCGGAAGCGTGCTGGGCCCATAACCCAGAGGTCGATGGATCGAAACCATCCTCTGCTAAGACTGCTCTACTTATGTACATGCTCTGTTCCTACTTGGAGAAAAGTTCCCTCAGCTGTGTGCTAAAACCCTCTGTAGTTTTCACATGTTCTAATAGATGACAGAAGAGCACTTCAAGTGAGCCTAAACGCAAGTCCTTTTGAAAACAGTAGGGTATGGCAATTTTGCGATCAGGAGCAGAGTGGCGCAGCGGAAGCGTGCTGGGCCCATAACCCAGAGGTCGATGGATCGAAACCATCCTCTGCTAAACCTTTTTTACTTAAATACATGCTCTGCTCCTACTTGAAGAAAAGTTGCCTCAACTCTATGCTAAAACGCTCTGTATTTTTCTCCTGATCTAATTTATGACGGGAGCACTTCAAATGTGCCTAAACGCAAGTCCTTTTGAAAAGTTGTGGGTATGGCAGTTTTGTGATCAGGAGCAGAGTGGCGCAGCGGAAGCGTGCTGGGCCCATAACCCAGAGGTCGATGGATCGAAACCATCCTCTGCTAAGACTGCTTTACTTATAAACACGCTCTGTTCTTACTTGAAGAAAAGCTCACACATGTGCTCCTCATGTGTGCCTAAACACAAGTCCTTTAGAAAACACCTGTGAATTGGAGTTCTTCTATGGCGAGCAGAGTGGCGCAGCGGAAGCGTGCTGGGCCCATAACCCAGAGGTCGATGGATCGAAACCATCCTCTGCTAAGACCGCTCTACTTATGTACATGCTCTTTTCCTACTTGGAGAAAACTTGCCTCAGCTGTGTCCTAAAACCCTCTGTAGTTTTCACATGTTCTAATAGATGACAGAAGAGCACTTCAAGTGAGCCTAAACGCAAGTCCTTTTGAAAACAGTAGGGTATGGCAATTTTGTGATCAGGAGCAGAGTGGCGCAGCGGAAGCGTGCTGGGCCCATAACCCAGAGGTCGATGGATCGAAACCATCCTCTGCTAAGACTGCTTCACTTATAAACATGCTCTGTTCTTACTTGAAGAAGAGCTCACACATGTGCTCTTCATGTGTGCCTAAACACAAGTCCTTTTGAAAACACCTGTGAATTGAAGCTCTTCTATGGCGAGCAGAGTGGCGCAGCGGAAGCGTGCTGGGCCCATAACCCAGAGGTCGATGGATCGAAACCATCCTCTGCTAAGACTGCTTCACTTATAAACATGCTCTGTTCTTACTTGAAGAAAAGCTCACACATGTGTGCCTAAACACAAGTCCTTTTGAAAACCCCTGTGAATTGGAGCTCCCCTATGGCGAGCAGAGTGGCGCAGCGGAAGCGTGCTGGGCCCATAACCCAGAGGTCGATGGATCGAAACCATCCTCTGCTAAGGCTGCTTCACTTATATACATGTTTTATCCCAAATAAAGAGCAACTTCCACATCCCGCTTGTTCGTTCAGAAAATCTGTGTGTATGCCCTATTCATACGCCTCATTGACTAAGCCACCTGAATGAGATGGAGAATTAGTAGGGCAAGCGAGTCATGCCCCAGTGGCCTGTCGAAGTAGTCGTTCATCCGGATTACTTTGTGTGCTGGCCTTGTTTAAATGCCGATGCTGTTGTTGTCACTGTAGCCAAAGTAATGGGGGCACATGAGCACAGGTTTTTATCAGCCCCAGTGGCCTAATGGATAAGGCACTGGCCTCCTAAGCCAGGGATTGTGGGTTCGAGTCCCATCTGGGGTGGTTTACAGCAGAGTGGCGCAGCGGAAGCGTGCTGGGCCCATAACCCAGAGGTCGATGGATCGAAACCATCCTCTGCTAAGACTGCTCTACTTATGTACATGCTCTGTTCCTACTTGGAGAAAAGTTGCCTCAGCTGTGTGCTAAAACCCTCTGTAGTTTTCACATGTTCTAATAGATGACAGAAGAGCACTTCAAGTGAGCCTAAACGCAAGTCCTTTTGAAAACAGTAGGGTATGGCAATTTTGCGATCAGGAGCAGAGTGGCGCAGCGGAAGCGTGCTGGGCCCATAACCCAGAGGTCGATGGATCGAAACCATCCTCTGCTAAACCTTTTTTACTTAAATACATGCTCTGCTCCTACTTGAAGAAAAGTTGCCTCAACTCTATGCTAAAACGCTCTGTATTTTTCTCCTGATCTAATTTATGACGGGAGCACTTCAAATGTGCCTAAACGCAAGTCCTTTTGAAAAGTTGTGGGTATGGCAGTTTTGTGATCAGGAGCAGAGTGGCGCAGCGGAAGCGTGCTGGGCCCATAACCCAGAGGTCGATGGATCGAAACCATCCTCTGCTAAGACTGCTTTACTTATAAACACGCTCTGTTCTTACTTGAAGAAAAGCTCACACATGTGCTCCTCATGTGTGCCTAAACACAAGTCCTTTAGAAAACACCTGTGAATTGGAGTTCTTCTATGGCGAGCAGAGTGGCGCAGCGGAAGCGTGCTGGGCCCATAACCCAGAGGTCGATGGATCGAAACCATCCTCTGCTAAGACCGCTCTACTTATGTACATGCTCTTTTCCTACTTGGAGAAAACTTGCCTCAGCTGTGTCCTAAAACCCTCTGTAGTTTTCACATGTTCTAATAGATGACAGAAGAGCACTTCAAGTGAGCCTAAACGCAAGTCCTTTTGAAAACAGTAGGGTATGGCAATTTTGTGATCAGGAGCAGAGTGGCGCAGCGGAAGCGTGCTGGGCCCATAACCCAGAGGTCGATGGATCGAAACCATCCTCTGCTAAGACTGCTTCACTTATAAACATGCTCTGTTCTTACTTGAAGAAGAGCTCACACATGTGCTCTTCATGTGTGCCTAAACACAAGTCCTTTTGAAAACCCCTGTGAATTGAAGCTCTTCTATGGCGAGCAGAGTGGCGCAGCGGAAGCGTGCTGGGCCCATAACCCAGAGGTCGATGGATCGAAACCATCCTCTGCTAAGACTGCTTCACTTATAAACATGCTCTGTTCTTACTTGAAGAAAAGCTCACACATGTGTGCCTAAACACAAGTCCTTTTGAAAACCCCTGTGAATTGGAGCTCCCCTATGGCGAGCAGAGTGGCGCAGCGGAAGCGTGCTGGGCCCATAACCCAGAGGTCGATGGATCGAAACCATCCTCTGCTAAGGCTGCTTCACTTATATACATGTTTTATCCCAAATAAAGAGCAACTTCCACATCCCGCTTGTTCGTTCAGAAAATCTGTGTGTATGCCCTATTCATACGCCTCATTGACTAAGCCACCTGAATGAGATGGAGAATTAGTAGGGCAAGCGAGTCATGCCCCAGTGGCCTGTCGAAGTAGTCGTTCATCCGGATTACTTTGTGTGCTGGCCTTGTTTAAATGCCGATGCTGTTGTTGTCACTGTAGCCAAAGTAATGGGGGCACATGAGCACAGGTTTTTATCAGCCCCAGTGGCCTAATGGACAAGGCACTGGCCTCCTAAGCCAGGGATTGTGGGTTCGAGTCCCATCTGGGGTGGTTTACAGCAGAGTGGCGCAGCGGAAGCGTGCTGGGCCCATAACCCAGAGGTCGATGGATCGAAACCATCCTCTGCTAAGACTGCTCTACTTATGTACATGCTCTGTTCCTACTTGGAGAAAAGTTGCCTCAGCTGTGTGCTAAAACCCTCTGTATTTTTCACATGTTCTAATAGATGACAGAAGAGCACTTCAAGTGAGCCTAAACGCAAGTCCTTTTGAAAACAGTAGGGTATGGCAATTTTGCGATCAGGAGCAGAGTGGCGCAGCGGAAGCGTGCTGGGCCCATAACCCAGAGGTCGATGGATCGAAACCATCCTCTGCTAAACCTTTTTTACTTAAATACATGCTCTGCTCCTACTTGAAGAAAAGTTGCCTCAACTCTATGCTAAAACGCTCTGTATTTTTCTCCTGATCTAATTTATGACGGGAGCACTTCAAATGTGCCTAAACGCAAGTCCTTTTGAAAAGTTGTGGGTATGGCAGTTTTGTGATCAGGAGCAGAGTGGCGCAGCGGAAGCGTGCTGGGCCCATAACCCAGAGGTCGATGGATCGAAACCATCCTCTGCTAAGACTGCTTTACTTATAAACACGCTCTGTTCTTACTTGAAGAAAAGCTCACACATGTGCTCCTCATGTGTGCCTAAACACAAGTCCTTTAGAAAACACCTGTGAATTGGAGTTCTTCTATGGCGAGCAGAGTGGCGCAGCGGAAGCGTGCTGGGCCCATAACCCAGAGGTCGATGGATCGAAACCATCCTCTGCTAAGACCGCTCTACTTATGTACATTCTCTTTTCCTACTTGGAGAAAACTTGCCTCAGCTGTGTCCTAAAACCCTCTGTAGTTTTCACATGTTCTAATAGATGACAGAAGAGCACTTCAAGTGAGCCTAAACGCAAGTCCTTTTGAAAACAGTAGGGTATGGCAATTTTGTGATCAGGAGCAGAGTGGCGCAGCGGAAGCGTGCTGGGCCCATAACCCAGAGGTCGATGGATCGAAACCATCCTCTGCTAAGACTGCTTCACTTATAAACATGCTCTGTTCTTACTTGAAGAAGAGCTCACACATGTGCTCTTCATGTGTGCCTAAACACAAGTCCTTTTGAAAACACCTGTGAATTGAAGCTCTTCTATGGCGAGCAGAGTGGCGCAGCGGAAGCGTGCTGGGCCCATAACCCAGAGGTCGATGGATCGAAACCATCCTCTGCTAAGACTGCTTCACTTATAAACATGCTCTGTTCTTACTTGAAGAAAAGCTCACACATGTGTGCCTAAACACAAGTCCTTTTGAAAACCCCTGTGAATTGGAGCTCCCCTATGGCGAGCAGAGTGGCGCAGCGGAAGCGTGCTGGGCCCATAACCCAGAGGTCGATGGATCGAAACCATCCTCTGCTAAGGCTGCTTCACTTATATACATGTTTTATCCCAAATAAAGAGCAACTTCCACATCCCGCTTGTTCGTTCAGAAAATCTGTGTGTATGCCCTATTCATACGCCTCATTGACTAAGCCACCTGAATGAGATGGAGAATCAGTAGGGCAAGCGAGTCATGCCCCAGTGGCCTGTCGAAGTAGTCGTTCATCCGGATTACTTTGTGTGCTGGCCTTGTTTAACCCTCTGGGGACCAAAAACGCGCCCGCGCGTTTTGCTCGTTTTTTTTTTTAGCAATGAAAAATAAACACAAAATGCTCTGTTAATTTTGATCTTTCATTTTCGTGTAATACATCAATCGATCCTGTTCAGTTTCTATTTTTTTTCTGTATACTCACAATACAAATAAAGTGTTTTGCTTTTTGACAAATAAAGAAAAACTAACATGATGCTATTTCTGCCTTCTCTCTGTCAGTAAACTCCCATTTGAAACGCGTTCGAAAATTATCTATAACTCCGCGAAAATTCAGTCAAACAGGCAAACAGACCCACGGGCATAAAGCTTGAGATCGCAGCTTTTAAATGAAGTAATTTATATAAAAAACAAATATTATCAGCTTCTGTAATCTGTATAAAAAGAGAGCGACTCCAGTCGAGCTCATTAGGAGCCATTCAAAAGTAATTTGACCACGCCCCGGAGAGCGCGTGCTATTCAAACGCAAATTCTGAGAACCATTTCAGTCTGTGAAACGCCCCCACATCAGCTGTAAACAAAGAGGCATAATATAGCCTACCTTATGGAGAAAATTTTCCGTGCTGATATGAGGAGCAGATCCCGCTGAGGAGTGAGGTAGGCTAAGTTATCCTTTCTCAAGTGTTAATGTGGAATAACGTTATGGAATAACGTTGTAGGCTTATGTAAACAAAAAGATGAATCGCGTTTCTATAATATGAATAGCGTTTCTGTGAGATGAATGAAGGGTACATATTTGTAAAGACTGTTTAGCCTAAATATGAATCGCGCGTCTGTGTGTGAAAGAATAAACTGCTTTTACAGTTACAGTTACTGCGTTACAGTCAGGCGAAGTATGAAAGACAACATTTTGTTGACTAGATTTGGGTACAGTTTTTACTGTAGAATATACTGTCACATCAAATAAGCTTTTCTGCTCATATATATAAAATACTATTTTGTCAAAAATAAAGTCATAGACTAAGATGTTCCAATGTTGGCTATATTCAAACTAATGAATACATATGATAAAATGTAGGCCTATAATCTTTTTTTTTTTTTTTTACAAAGAAAGAGTACTTTTTTTGCAGAAATATTGCTGAAATTGTAATTATTGTTGTAATTGTAACCTTTTTAATAAAATAGCAAAACATATTTACAAGATAGATGTAAGCAAAATCTTAAATGGTCAATATAAGTCTTCTCCTTGCATTGTGGCTCAGTCAGTGTCACACCTGAATGAATGGCTAATTATGCAGAGTCATTATGCAGAGTGGGTGGGACTAAGGTGTAAACTACTCCTCCCCCTCGCATATTGGCTTTCCAAGCAAAACCTGTTTTACACCATTTAAATCAATGTATTTTTTTTTTGTGAACGATAAAGCAAGACTATTTTCACATAATTTTGAAGCTAGAACTCCAAGAGAAAACATCCATTAGTCAAAAGTCTTGTGGGCACATATTTTGTATGAGTTTTGTGGTCTTATTTCAGCAACTTTCATTTTTATTTTTTTAAATAACCACGCATAAACATTATTCTCTTAAAAATACAAACATCTACATACATGTTGCTCGCATATTATGGTAGGCCTGTTTGTGCTATATAGAGTGAATTTACACCTTTGCCATTAACATGTTTATAAATAACTGAAAAAAGCACAAATGTCAGAGCATGTCAGAACATCTCAAGGGCCCCAAAAACAGCTTGGTCCCCAGAGGGTTAAATGCCGATGCTGTTGTTGTCACTGTAGCCAAAGTAATGGGGGCACATGAGCACAGGTTTTTATCAGCCCCAGTGGCCTAATGGATAAGGCACTGGCCTCCTAAGCCAGGGATTGTGGGTTCGAGTCCCATCTGGGGTGGTTTACAGCAGAGTGGCGCAGCGGAAGCGTGCTGGGCCCATAACCCAGAGGTCGATGGATCGAAACCATCCTCTGCTAAGACTGCTCTACTTATGTACATGCTCTGTTCCTACTTGGAGAAAAGTTGCCTCAGCTGTGTGCTAAAACCCTCTGTAGTTTTCACATGTTCTAATAGATGACAGAAGAGCACTTCAAGTGAGCCTAAACGCAAGTCCTTTTGAAAACAGTAGGGTATGGCAATTTTGCGATCAGGAGCAGAGTGGCGCAGCGGAAGCGTGCTGGGCCCATAACCCAGAGGTCGATGGATCGAAACCATCCTCTGCTAAGACTGCTTCACTTATAAACATGCTCTGTTCTTACTTGAAGAAGAGCTCACACATGTGCTCTTCATGTGTGCCTAAACACAAGTCCTTTTGAAAATACCTGTGAATTGAAGCTCTTCTATGGCGAGCAGAGTGGCGCAGCGGAAGCGTGCTGGGCCCATAACCCAGAGGTCGATGGATCGAAACCATCCTCTGCTAAGACTGCTTCACTTATAAACATGCTCTGTTCTTACTTGAAGAAAAGCTCACACATGTGCTCCTCATGTGTGCCTAAACACAAGTCCTTTTGAAAACCCCTGTGAATTGGAGCTCCCCTATGGCGAGCAGAGTGGCGCAGCGGAAGCGTGCTGGGCCCATAACCCAGAGGTCGATGGATCGAAACCATCCTCTGCTAAGGCTGCTTCACTTATATACATGTTTTATCCCAAATAAAGAGCAACTTCCACATCCCGCTTGTTCGTTCAGAAAATCTGTGTGTATGCCCTATTCATACGCCTCATTGACTAAGCCACCTGAATGAGATGGAGAATTAGTAGGGCAAGCGAGTCATGCCCCAGTGGCCTGTCGAAGTAGTCGTTCATCCGGATTACTTTGTGTGCTGGCCTTGTTTAAATGCCGATGCTGTTGTTGTCACTGTAGCCAAAGTAATGGGGGCACATGAGCACAGGTTTTTATCAGCCCCAGTGGCCTAATGGATAAGGCACTGGCCTCCTAAGCCAGGGATTGTGGGTTCGAGTCCCATCTGGGGTGGTTTACAGCAGAGTGGCGCAGCGGAAGCGTGCTGGGCCCATAACCCAGAGGTCGATGGATCGAAACCATCCTCTGCTAAGACTGCTTTACTTATAAACACGCTCTGTTCTTACTTGAAGAAAAGCTCACACATGTGCTCCTCATGTGTGCCTAAACACAAGTCCTTTAGAAAACACCTGTGAATTGGAGTTCTTCTATGGCGAGCAGAGTGGCGCAGCGGAAGCGTGCTGGGCCCATAACCCAGAGGTCGATGGATCGAAACCATCCTCTGCTAAGACCGCTCTACTTATGTACATGCTCTTTTCCTACTTGGAGAAAACTTGCCTCAGCTGTGTCCTAAAACCCTCTGTAGTTTTCACATGTTCTAATAGATGACAGAAGAGCACTTCAAGTGAGCCTAAACGCAAGTCCTTTTGAAAACAGTAGGGTATGGCAATTTTGTGATCAGGAGCAGAGTGGCGCAGCGGAAGCGTGCTGGGCCCATAACCCAGAGGTCGATGGATCGAAACCATCCTCTGCTAAGACTGCTTCACTTATAAACATGCTCTGTTCTTACTTGAAGAAGAGCTCACACATGTGCTCTTCATGTGTGCCTAAACACAAGTCCTTTTGAAAACACCTGTGAATTGAAGCTCTTCTATGGCGAGCAGAGTGGCGCAGCGGAAGCGTGCTGGGCCCATAACCCAGAGGTCGATGGATCGAAACCATCCTCTGCTAAGACTGCTTCACTTATAAACATGCTCTGTTCTTACTTGAAGAAAAGCTCACACATGTGTGCCTAAACACAAGTCCTTTTGAAAACCCCTGTGAATTGGAGCTCCCCTATGGCGAGCAGAGTGGCGCAGCGGAAGCGTGCTGGGCCCATAACCCAGAGGTCGATGGATCGAAACCATCCTCTGCTAAGGCTGCTTCACTTATATACATGTTTTATCCCAAATAAAGAGCAACTTCCACATCCCGCTTGTTCGTTCAGAAAATCTGTGTGTATGCCCTATTCATACGCCTCATTGACTAAGCCACCTGAATGAGATGGAGAATAAGTAGGGCAAGCGAGTCATGCCCCAGTGGCCTGTCGAAGTAGTCGTTCATCCGGATTACTTTGTGTGCTGGCCTTGTTTAAATGCCGATGCTGTTGTTGTCACTGTAGCCAAAGTAATGGGGGCACATGAGCACAGGTTTTTATCAGCCCCAGTGGCCTAATGGATAAGGCACTGGCCTCCTAAGCCAGGGATTGTGGGTTCGAGTCCCATCTGGGGTGGTTTACAGCAGAGTGGCGCAGCGGAAGCGTGCTGGGCCCATAACCCAGAGGTCGATGGATCGAAACCATCCTCTGCTAAGACTGCTCTACTTATGTACATGCTCTGTTCCTACTTGGAGAAAAGTTGCCTCAGCTGTGTGCTAAAACCCTCTGTAGTTTTCACATGTTCTAATAGATGACAGAAGAGCACTTCAAGTGAGCCTAAACGCAAGTCCTTTTGAAAACAGTAGGGTATGGCAATTTTGCGATCAGGAGCAGAGTGGCGCAGCGGAAGCGTGCTGGGCCCATAACCCAGAGGTCGATGGATCGAAACCATCCTCTGCTAAACCTTTTTTACTTAAATACATGCTCTGCTCCTACTTGAAGAAAAGTTGCCTCAACTCTATGCTAAAACGCTCTGTATTTTTCTCCTGATCTAATTTATGACGGGAGCACTTCAAATGTGCCTAAACGCAAGTCCTTTTGAAAAGTTGTGGGTATGGCAGTTTTGTGATCAGGAGCAGAGTGGCGCAGCGGAAGCGTGCTGGGCCCATAACCCAGAGGTCGATGGATCGAAACCATCCTCTGCTAAGACTGCTTTACTTATAAACACGCTCTGTTCTTACTTGAAGAAAAGCTCACACATGTGCTCCTCATGTGTGCCTAAACACAAGTCCTTTAGAAAACACCTGTGAATTGGAGTTCTTCTATGGCGAGCAGAGTGGCGCAGCGGAAGCGTGCTGGGCCCATAACCCAGAGGTCGATGGATCGAAACCATCCTCTGCTAAGACCGCTCTACTTATGTACATGCTCTTTTCCTACTTGGAGAAAACTTGCCTCAGCTGTGTCCTAAAACCCTCTGTAGTTTTCACATGTTCTAATAGATGACAGAAGAGCACTTCAAGTGAGCCTAAACGCAAGTCCTTTTGAAAACAGCAGGGTATGGCAATTTTGTGATCAGGAGCAGAGTGGCGCAGCGGAAGCGTGCTGGGCCCATAACCCAGAGGTCGATGGATCGAAACCATCCTCTGCTAAGACTGCTTCACTTATAAACATGCTCTGTTCTTACTTGAAGAAGAGCTCACACATGTGCTCTTCATGTGTGCCTAAACACAAGTCCTTTTGAAAACACCTGTGAATTGAAGCTCTTCTATGGCGAGCAGAGTGGCGCAGCGGAAGCGTGCTGGCCCCATAACCCAGAGGTCGATGGATCGAAACCATCCTCTGCTAAGACTGCTTCACTTATAAACATGCTCTGTTCTTACTTGAAGAAAAGCTCACACATGTGTGCCTAAACACAAGTCCTTTTGAAAACCCCTGTGAATTGGAGCTCCCCTATGGCGAGCAGAGTGGCGCAGCGGAAGCGTGCTGGGCCCATAACCCAGAGGTCGATGGATCGAAACCATCCTCTGCTAAGGCTGCTTCACTTATATACATGTTTTATCCCAAATAAAGAGCAACTTCCACATCCCGCTTGTTCGTTCAGAAAATCTGTGTGTATGCCCTATTCATACGCCTCATTGACTAAGCCACCTGAATGAGATGGAGAATTAGTAGGGCAAGCGAGTCATGCCCCAGTGGCCTGTCGAAGTAGTCGTTCATCCGGATTACTTTGTGTGCTGGCCTTGTTTAAATGCCGATGCTGTTGTTGTCACTGTAGCCAAAGTAATGGGGGCACATGAGCACAGGTTTTTATCAGCCCCAGTGGCCTAATGGATAAGGCACTGGCCTCCTAAGCCAGGGATTGTGGGTTCGAGTCCCATCTGGGGTGGTTTACAGCAGAGTGGCGCAGCGGAAGCGTGCTGGGCCCATAACCCAGAGGTCGATGGATCGAAACCATCCTCTGCTAAGACTGCTCTACTTATGTACATGCTCTGTTCCTACTTGGAGAAAAGTTGCCTCAGCTGTGTGCTAAAACCCTCTGTAGTTTTCACATGTTCTAATAGATGACAGAAGAGCACTTCAAGTGAGCCTAAACGCAAGTCCTTTTGAAAACAGTAGGGTATGGCAATTTTGCGATCAGGAGCAGAGTGGCGCAGCGGAAGCGTGCTGGGCCCATAACCCAGAGGTCGATGGATCGAAACCATCCTCTGCTAAACCTTTTTTACTTAAATACATGCTCTGCTCCTACTTGAAGAAAAGTTGCCTCAACTCTATGCTAAAACGCTCTGTATTTTTCTCCTGATCTAATTTATGACGGGAGCACTTCAAATGTGCCTAAACGCAAGTCCTTTTGAAAAGTTGTGGGTATGGCAGTTTTGTGATCAGGAGCAGAGTGGCGCAGCGGAAGCGTGCTGGGCCCATAACCCAGAGGTCGATGGATCGAAACCATCCTCTGCTAAGACTGCTTTACTTATAAACACGCTCTGTTCTTACTTGAAGAAAAGCTCACACATGTGCTCCTCATGTGTGCCTAAACACAAGTCCTTTAGAAAACACCTGTGAATTGGAGTTCTTCTATGGCGAGCAGAGTGGCGCAGCGGAAGCGTGCTGGGCCCATAACCCAGAGGTCGATGGATCGAAACCATCCTCTGCTAAGACCGCTCTACTTATGTACATGCTCTTTTCCTACTTGGAGAAAACTTGCCTCAGCTGTGTCCTAAAACCCTCTGTAGTTTTCACATGTTCTAATAGATGACAGAAGAGCACTTCAAGTGAGCCTAAACGCAAGTCCTTTTGAAAACAGTAGGGTATGGCAATTTTGTGATCAGGAGCAGAGTGGCGCAGCGGAAGCGTGCTGGGCCCATAACCCAGAGGTCGATGGATCGAAACCATCCTCTGCTAAGACTGCTTCACTTATAAACATGCTCTGTTCTTACTTGAAGAAGAGCTCACACATGTGCTCTTCATGTGTGCCTAAACACAAGTCCTTTTGAAAACCCCTGTGAATTGAAGCTCTTCTATGGCGAGCAGAGTGGCGCAGCGGAAGCGTGCTGGGCCCATAACCCAGAGGTCGATGGATCGAAACCATCCTCTGCTAAGACTGCTTCACTTATAAACATGCTCTGTTCTTACTTGAAGAAAAGCTCACACATGTGTGCCTAAACACAAGTCCTTTTGAAAACCCCTGTGAATTGGAGCTCCCCTATGGCGAGCAGAGTGGCGCAGCGGAAGCGTGCTGGGCCCATAACCCAGAGGTCGATGGATCGAAACCATCCTCTGCTAAGGCTGCTTCACTTATATACATGTTTTATCCCAAATAAAGAGCAACTTCCACATCCCGCTTGTTCGTTCAGAAAATCTGTGTGTATGCCCTATTCATACGCCTCATTGACTAAGCCACCTGAATGAGATGGAGAATTAGTAGGGCAAGCGAGTCATGCCCCAGTGGCCTGTCGAAGTAGTCGTTCATCCGGATTACTTTGTGTGCTGGCCTTGTTTAAATGCCGATGCTGTTGTTGTCACTGTAGCCAAAGTAATGGGGGCACATGAGCACAGGTTTTTATCAGCCCCAGTGGCCTAATGGATAAGGCACTGGCCTCCTAAGCCAGGGATTGTGGGTTCGAGTCCCATCTGGGGTGGTTTACAGCAGAGTGGCGCAGCGGAAGCGTGCTGGGCCCATAACCCAGAGGTCGATGGATCGAAACCATCCTCTGCTAAGACTGCTCTACTTATGTACATGCTCTGTTCCTACTTGGAGAAAAGTTGCCTCAGCTGTGTGCTAAAACCCTCTGTAGTTTTCACATGTTCTAATAGATGACAGAAGAGCACTTCAAGTGAGCCTAAACGCAAGTCCTTTTGAAAACAGTAGGGTATGGCAATTTTGCGATCAGGAGCAGAGTGGCGCAGCGGAAGCGTGCTGGGCCCATAACCCAGAGGTCGATGGATCGAAACCATCCTCTGCTAAACCTTTTTTACTTAAATACATGCTCTGCTCCTACTTGAAGAAAAGTTGCCTCAACTCTATGCTAAAACGCTCTGTATTTTTCTCCTGATCTAATTTATGACGGGAGCACTTCAAATGTGCCTAAACGCAAGTCCTTTTGAAAAGTTGTGGGTATGGCAGTTTTGTGATCAGGAGCAGAGTGGCGCAGCGGAAGCGTGCTGGGCCCATAACCCAGAGGTCGATGGATCGAAACCATCCTCTGCTAAGACTGCTTTACTTATAAACACGCTCTGTTCTTACTTGAAGAAAAGCTCACACATGTGCTCCTCATGTGTGCCTAAACACAAGTCCTTTAGAAAACACCTGTGAATTGGAGTTCTTCTATGGCGAGCAGAGTGGCGCAGCGGAAGCGTGCTGGGCCCATAACCCAGAGGTCGATGGATCGAAACCATCCTCTGCTAAGACCGCTCTACTTATGTACATGCTCTTTTCCTACTTGGAGAAAACTTGCCTCAGCTGTGTCCTAAAACCCTCTGTAGTTTTCACATGTTCTAATAGATGACAGAAGAGCACTTCAAGTGAGCCTAAACGCAAGTCCTTTTGAAAACAGTAGGGTATGGCAATTTTGTGATCAGGAGCAGAGTGGCGCAGCGGAAGCGTGCTGGGCCCATAACCCAGAGGTCGATGGATCGAAACCATCCTCTGCTAAGACTGCTTCACTTATAAACATGCTCTGTTCTTACTTGAAGAAGAGCTCACACATGTGCTCTTCATGTGTGCCTAAACACAAGTCCTTTTGAAAACACCTGTGAATTGAAGCTCTTCTATGGCGAGCAGAGTGGCGCAGCGGAAGCGTGCTGGGCCCATAACCCAGAGGTCGATGGATCGAAACCATCCTCTGCTAAGACTGCTTCACTTATAAACATGCTCTGTTCTTACTTGAAGAAAAGCTCACACATGTGTGCCTAAACACAAGTCCTTTTGAAAACCCCTGTGAATTGGAGCTCCCCTATGGCGAGCAGAGTGGCGCAGCGGAAGCGTGCTGGGCCCATAACCCAGAGGTCGATGGATCGAAACCATCCTCTGCTAAGGCTGCTTCACTTATATACATGTTTTATCCCAAATAAAGAGCAACTTCCACATCCCGCTTGTTCGTTCAGAAAATCTGTGTGTATGCCCTATTCATACGCCTCATTGACTAAGCCACCTGAATGAGATGGAGAATTAGTAGGGCAAGCGAGTCATGCCCCAGTGGCCTGTCGAAGTAGTCGTTCATCCGGATTACTTTGTGTGCTGGCCTTGTTTAAATGCCGATGCTGTTGTTGTCACTGTAGCCAAAGTAATGGGGGCACATGAGCACAGGTTTTTATCAGCCCCAGTGGCCTAATGGATAAGGCACTGGCCTCCTAAGCCAGGGATTGTGGGTTCGAGTCCCATCTGGGGTGGTTTACAGCAGAGTGGCGCAGCGGAAGCGTGCTGGGCCCATAACCCAGAGGTCGATGGATCGAAACCATCCTCTGCTAAGACTGCTCTACTTATGTACATGCTCTGTTCCTACTTGGAGAAAAGTTGCCTCAGCTGTGTGCTAAAACCCTCTGTAGTTTTCACATGTTCTAATAGATGACAGAAGAGCACTTCAAGTGAGCCTAAACGCAAGTCCTTTTGAAAACAGTAGGGTATTGCAAATTTGCGATCAGGAGCAGAGTGGCGCAGCGGAAGCGTGCTGGGCCCATAACCCAGAGGTCGATGGATCGAAACCATCCTCTGCTAAACCTTTTTTACTTAAATACATGCTCTGCTCCTACTTGAAGAAAAGTTGCCTCAACTCTATGCTAAAACGCTCTGTATTTTTCTCCTGATCTAATTTATGACGGGAGCACTTCAAATGTGCCTAAACGCAAGTCCTTTTGAAAAGTTGTGGGTATGGCAGTTTTGTGATCAGGAGCAGAGTGGCGCAGCGGAAGCGTGCTCGGCCCATAACCCAGAGGTCGATGGATCGAAACCATCCTCTGCTAAGACTGCTTTACTTATAAACACGCTCTGTTCTTACTTGAAGAAAAGCTCACACATGTGCTCCTCATGTGTGCCTAAACACAAGTCCTTTAGAAAACACCTGTGAATTGGAGTTCTTCTATGGTGAGCAGAGTGGCGCAGCGGAAGCGTGCTGGGCCCATAACCCAGAGGTCGATGGATCGAAACCATCCTCTGCTAAGACCGCTCTACTTATGTACATTCTCTTTTCCTACTTGGAGAAAACTTGCCTCAGCTGTGTCCTAAAACCCTCTGTAGTTTTCACATGTTCTAATAGATGACAGAAGAGCACTTCAAGTGAGCCTAAACGCAAGTCCTTTTGAAAACAGTAGGGTATGGCAATTTTGTGATCAGGAGCAGAGTGGCGCAGCGGAAGCGTGCTGGGCCCATAACCCAGAGGTCGATGGATCGAAACCATCCTCTGCTAAGACTGCTTCACTTATAAACATGCTCTGTTCTTACTTGAAGAAGAGCTCACACATGTGCTCTTCATGTGTGCCTAAACACAAGTCCTTTTGAAAACACCTGTGAATTGAAGCTCTTCTATGGCGAGCAGAGTGGCGCAGCGGAAGCGTGCTGGGCCCATAACCCAGAGGTCGATGGATCGAAACCATCCTCTGCTAAGACTGCTTCACTTATAAACATGCTCTGTTCTTACTTGAAGAAAAGCTCACACATGTGCTCCTCATGTGTGCCTAAACACAAGTCCTTTTGAAAACCCCTGTGAATTGGAGCTCCCCTATGGCGAGCAGAGTGGCGCAGCGGAAGCGTGCTGGGCCCATAACCCAGAGGTCGATGGATCGAAACCATCCTCTGCTAAGGCTGCTTCACTTATATACATGTTTTATCCCAAATAAAGAGCAACTTCCACATCCCGCTTGTTCGTTCAGAAAATCTGTGTGTATGCCCTATTCATACGCCTCATTGACTAAGCCACCTGAATGAGATGGAGAATTAGTAGGGCAAGCGAGTCATGCCCCAGTGGCCTGTCGAAGTAGTCGTTCATCCGGATTACTTTGTGTGCTGGCCTTGTTTAAATGCCGATGCTGTTGTTGTCACTGTAGCCAAAGTAATGGGGGCACATGAGCACAGGTTTTTATCAGCCCCAGTGGCCTAATGGATAAGGCACTGGCCTCCTAAGCCAGGGATTGTGGGTTCGAGTCCCATCTGGGGTGGTTTACAGCAGAGTGGCGCAGCGGAAGCGTGCTGGGCCCATAACCCAGAGGTCGATGGATCGAAACCATCCTCTGCTAAGACTGCTCTACTTATGTACATGCTCTGTTCCTACTTGGAGAAAAGTTGCCTCAGCTGTGTGCTAAAACCCTCTGTAGTTTTCACATGTTCTAATAGATGACAGAAGAGCACTTCAAGTGAGCCTAAACGCAAGTCCTTTTGAAAACAGTAGGGTATGGCAATTTTGCGATCAGGAGCAGAGTGGCGCAGCGGAAGCGTGCTGGGCCCATAACCCAGAGGTCGATGGATCGAAACCATCCTCTGCTAAACCTTTTTTACTTAAATACATGCTCTGCTCCTACTTGAAGAAAAGTTGCCTCAACTCTATGCTAAAACGCTCTGTATTTTTCTCCTGATCTAATTTATGACGGGAGCACTTCAAATGTGCCTAAACGCAAGTCCTTTTGAAAAGTTTTGGGTATGGCAGTTTTGTGATCAGGAGCAGAGTGGCGCAGCGGAAGCGTGCTGGGCCCATAACCCAGAGGTCGATGGATCGAAACCATCCTCTGCTAAGACTGCTTTACTTATAAACACGCTCTGTTCTTACTTGAAGAAAAGCTCACACATGTGCTCCTCATGTGTGCCTAAACACAAGTCCTTTAGAAAACACCTGTGAATTGGAGTTCTTCTATGGCGAGCAGAGTGGCGCAGCGGAAGCGTGCTGGGCCCATAACCCAGAGGTCGATGGATCGAAACCATCCTCTGCTAAGACCGCTCTACTTATGTACATGCTCTTTTCCTACTTGGAGAAAACTTGCCTCAGCTGTGTCCTAAAACCCTCTGTAGTTTTCACATGTTCTAATAGATGACAGAAGAGCACTTCAAGTGAGCCTAAACGCAAGTCCTTTTGAAAACAGTAGGGTATGGCAATTTTGTGATCAGGAGCAGAGTGGCGCAGCGGAAGCGTGCTGGGCCCATAACCCAGAGGTCGATGGATCGAAACCATCCTCTGCTAAGACTGCTTCACTTATAAACATGCTCTGTTCTTACTTGAAGAAGAGCTCACACATGTGCTCTTCATGTGTGCCTAAACACAAGTCCTTTTGAAAACACCTGTGAATTGAAGCTCTTCTATGGCGAGCAGAGTGGCGCAGCGGAAGCGTGCTGGGCCCATAACCCAGAGGTCGATGGATCGAAACCATCCTCTGCTAAGACTGCTTCACTTATAAACATGCTCTGTTCTTACTTGAAGAAAAGCTCACACATGTGCTCCTCATGTGTGCCTAAACACAAGTCCTTTTGAAAACCCCTGTCAATTGGAGCTCCCCTATGGCGAGCAGAGTGGCGCAGCGGAAGCGTGCTGGGCCCATAACCCAGAGGTCGATGGATCGAAACCATCCTCTGCTAAGGCTGCTTCACTTATATACATGTTTTATCCCAAATAAAGAGCAACTTCCACATCCCGCTTGTTCGTTCAGAAAATCTGTGTGTATGCCCTATTCATACGCCTCATTGACTAAGCCACCTGAATGAGATGGAGAATTAGTAGGGCAAGCGAGTCATGCCCCAGTGGCCTGTCGAAGTAGTCGTTCATCCGGATTACTTTGTGTGCTGGCCTTGTTTAAATGCCGATGCTGTTGTTGTCACTGTAGCCAAAGTAATGGGGGCACATGAGCACAGGTTTTTATCAGCCCCAGTGGCCTAATGGATAAGGCACTGGCCTCCTAAGCCAGGGATTGTGGGTTCGAGTCCCATCTGGGGTGGTTTACAGCAGAGTGGCGCAGCGGAAGCGTGCTGGGCCCATAACCCAGAGGTCGATGGATCGAAACCATCCTCTGCTAAGACTGCTCTACTTATGTACATGCTCTGTTCCTACTTGGAGAAAAGTTGCCTCAGCTGTGTGCTAAAACCCTCTGTAGTTTTCACATGTTCTAATAGATGACAGAAGAGCACTTCAAGTGAGCCTAAACGCAAGTCCTTTTGAAAACAGTAGGGTATGGCAAATTTGCGATCAGGAGCAGAGTGGCGCAGCGGAAGCGTGCTGGGCCCATAACCCAGAGGTCGATGGATCGAAACCATCCTCTGCTAAACCTTTTTTACTTAAATACATGCTCTGCTCCTACTTGAAGAAAAGTTGCCTCAACTCTATGCTAAAACGCTCTGTATTTTTCTCCTGATCTAATTTATGACGGGAGCACTTCAAATGTGCCTAAACGCAAGTCCTTTTGAAAAGTTGTGGGTATGGCAGTTTTGTGATCAGGAGCAGAGTGGCGCAGCGGAAGCGTGCTGGGCCCATAACCCAGAGGTCGATGGATCGAAACCATCCTCTGCTAAGACTGCTTTACTTATAAACACGCTCTGTTCTTACTTGAAGAAAAGCTCACACATGTGCTCCTCATGTGTGCCTAAACACAAGTCCTTTAGAAAACACCTGTGAATTGGAGTTCTTCTATGGCGAGCAGAGTGGCGCAGCGGAAGCGTGCTGGGCCCATAACCCAGAGGTCGATGGATCGAAACCATCCTCTGCTAAGACCGCTCTACTTATGTACATGCTCTTTTCCTACTTGGAGAAAACTTGCCTCAGCTGTGTCCTAAAACCCTCTGTAGTTTTCACATGTTCTAATAGATGACAGAAGAGCACTTCAAGTGAGCCTAAACGCAAGTCCTTTTGAAAACAGTAGGGTATGGCAATTTTGTGATCAGGAGCAGAGTGGCGCAGCGGAAGCGTGCTGGGCCCATAACCCAGAGGTCGATGGATCGAAACCATCCTCTGCTAAGACTGCTTCACTTATAAACATGCTCTGTTCTTACTTGAAGAAGAGCTCACACATGTGCTCTTCATGTGTGCCTAAACACAAGTCCTTTTGAAAACACCTGTGAATTGAAGCTCTTCTATGGCGAGCAGAGTGGCGCAGCGGAAGCGTGCTGGGCCCATAACCCAGAGGTCGATGGATCGAAACCATCCTCTGCTAAGACTGCTTCACTTATAAACATGCTCTGTTCTTACTTGAAGAAAAGCTCACACATGTGTGCCTAAACACAAGTCCTTTTGAAAACCCCTGTGAATTGGAGCTCCCCTATGGCGAGCAGAGTGGCTCAGCGGAAGCGTGCTGGGCCCATAACCCAGAGGTCGATGGATCGAAACCATCCTCTGCTAAGGCTGCTTCACTTATATACATGTTTTATCCCAAATAAAGAGCAACTTCCACATCCCGCTTGTTCGTTCAGAAAATCTGTGTGTATGCCCTATTCATACGCCTCATTGACTAAGCCACCTGAATGAGATGGAGAATTAGTAGGGCAAGCGAGTCATGCCCCAGTGGCCTGTCGAAGTAGTCGTTCATCCGGATTACTTTGTGTGCTGGCCTTGTTTAAATGCCGATGCTGTTGTTGTCACTGTAGCCAAAGTAATGGGGGCACATGAGCACAGGTTTTTATCAGCCCCAGTGGCCTAATGGATAAGGCACTGACCTCCTAAGCCAGGGATTGTGGGTTCGAGTCCCATCTGGGGTGGTTTACAGCAGAGTGGCGCAGCGGAAGCGTGCTGGGCCCATAACCCAGAGGTCGATGGATCGAAACCATCCTCTGCTAAGACTGCTCTACTTATGTACATGCTCTGTTCCTACTTGGAGAAAAGTTGCCTCAGCTGTGTGCTAAAACCCTCTGTAGTTTTCACATGTTCTAATAGATGACAGAAGAGCACTTCAAGTGAGCCTAAACGCAAGTCCTTTTGAAAACAGTAGGGTATGGCAATTTTGCGATCAGGAGCAGAGTGGCGCAGCGGAAGCGTGCTGGGCCCATAACCCAGAGGTCGATGGATCGAAACCATCCTCTGCTAAACCTTTTTTACTTAAATACATGCTCTGCTCCTACTTGAAGAAAAGTTGCCTCAACTCTATGCTAAAACGCTCTGTATTTTTCTCCTGATCTAATTTATGACGGGAGCACTTCAAATGTGCCTAAACGCAAGTCCTTTTGAAAAGTTGTGGGTATGGCAGTTTTGTGATCAGGAGCAGAGTGGCGCAGCGGAAGCGTGCTGGGCCCATAACCCAGAGGTCGATGGATCGAAACCATCCTCTGCTAAGACTGCTTTACTTATAAACACGCTCTGTTCTTACTTGAAGAAAAGCTCACACATGTGCTCCTCATGTGTGCCTAAACACAAGTCCTTTAGAAAACACCTGTGAATTGGAGTTCTTCTATGGCGAGCAGAGTGGCGCAGCGGAAGCGTGCTGGGCCCATAACCCAGAGGTCGATGGATCGAAACCATCCTCTGCTAAGACCGCTCTACTTATGTACATGCTCTTTTCCTACTTGGAGAAAACTTGCCTCAGCTGTGTCCTAAAACCCTCTGTAGTTTTCACATGTTCTAATAGATGACAGAAGAGCACTTCAAGTGAGCCTAAACGCAAGTCCTTTTGAAAACAGTAGGGTATGGCAATTTTGTGATCAGGAGCAGAGTGGCGCAGCGGAAGCGTGCTGGGCCCATAACCCAGAGGTCGATGGATCGAAACCATCCTCTGCTAAGACTGCTTCACTTATAAACATGCTCTGTTCTTACTTGAAGAAGAGCTCACACATGTGCTCTTCATGTGTGCCTAAACACAAGTCCTTTTGAAAACACCTGTGAATTGAAGCTCTTCTATGGCGAGCAGAGTGGCGCAGCGGAAGCGTGCTGGGCCCATAACCCAGAGGTCGATGGATCGAAACCATCCTCTGCTAAGACTGCTTCACTTATAAACATGCTCTGTTCTTACTTGAAGAAAAGCTCACACATGTGCTCCTCATGTGTGCCTAAACACAAGTCCTTTTGAAAACACCTGTGAATTGGAGCTCCCCTATGGCGAGCAGAGTGGCGCAGCGGAAGCGTGCTGGGCCCATAACCCAGAGGTCGATGGATCGAAACCATCCTCTGCTAAGGCTGCTTCACTTATATACATGTTTTATCCCAAATAAAGAGCAACTTCCACATCCCGCTTGTTCGTTCAGAAAATCTGTGTGTATGCCCTATTCATACTC
This sequence comes from Leuciscus leuciscus, assembly GCF_965113295.1. Classification (NCBI taxonomy): domain Eukaryota; kingdom Metazoa; phylum Chordata; class Actinopteri; order Cypriniformes; family Leuciscidae; genus Leuciscus; species Leuciscus leuciscus. Next base: position 3,636,327 of record NC_138731.1, read on the forward strand.
CTCATTGACTAAGCCACCTGAATGAGATGGAGAATTAGTAGGGCAAGCGAGTCATGCCCCAGTGGCCTGTCGAAGTAGTCGTTCATCCGGATTACTTTGTGTGCTGGCCTTGTTTAAATGCCGATGCTGTTGTTGTCACTGTAGCCAAAGTAATGGGGGCACATGAGCACAGGTTTTTATCAGCCCCAGTGGCCTAATGGATAAGGCACTGACCTCCTAAGCCAGGGATTGTGGGTTCGAGTCCCATCTGGGGTGGTTTACAGCAGAGTGGCGCAGCGGAAGCGTGCTGGGCCCATAACCCAGAGGTCGATGGATCGAAACCATCCTCTGCTAAGACCGCTCTACTTATGTACATGCTCTTTTCCTACTTGGAGAAAACTTGCCTCAGCTGTGTCCTAAAACCCTCTGTAGTTTTCACATGTTCTAATAGATGACAGAAGAGCACTTCAAGTGAGCCTAAACGCAAGTCCTTTTGAAAACAGTAGGGTATGGCAATTTTGTGATCAGGAGCAGAGTGGCGCAGCGGAAGCGTGCTGGGCCCATAACCCAGAGGTCGATGGATCGAAACCATCCTCTGCTAAGACTGCTTCACTTATAAACATGCTCTGTTCTTACTTGAAGAAGAGCTCACACATGTGCTCTTCATGTGTGCCTAAACACAAGTCCTTTTGAAAACACCTGTGAATTGAAGCTCTTCTATGGCGAGCAGAGTGGCGCAGCGGAAGCGTGCTGGGCCCATAACCCAGAGGTCGATGGATCGAAACCATCCTCTGCTAAGACTGCTTCACTTATAAACATGCTCTGTTCTTACTTGAAGAAAAGCTCACACATGTGTGCCTAAACACAAGTCCTTTTGAAAACCCCTGTGAATTGGAGCTCCCCTATGGCGAGCAGAGTGGCTCAGCGGAAGCGTGCTGGGCCCATAACCCAGAGGTCGATGGATCGAAACCATCCTCTGCTAAGGCTGCTTCACTTATATACATGTTTTATCCCAAATAAAGAGCAACTTCCACATCCCGCTTGTTCGTTCAGAAAATCTGTGTGTATGCCCTATTCATACGCCTCATTGACTAAGCCACCTGAATGAGATGGAGAATTAGTAGGGCAAGCGAGTCATGCCCCAGTGGCCTGTCGAAGTAGTCGTTCATCCGGATTACTTTGTGTGCTGGCCTTGTTTAAATGCCGATGCTGTTGTTGTCACTGTAGCCAAAGTAATGGGGGCACATGAGCACAGGTTTTTATCAGCCCCAGTGGCCTAATGGATAAGGCACTGGCCTCCTAAGCCAGGGATTGTGGGTTCGAGTCCCATCTGGGGTGGTTTACAGCAGAGTGGCGCAGCGGAAGCGTGCTGGGCCCATAACCCAGAGGTCGATGGATCGAAACCATCCTCTGCTAAGACTGCTCTACTTATGTACATGCTCTGTTCCTACTTGGAGAAAAGTTGCCTCAGCTGTGTGCTAAAACCCTCTGTAGTTTTCACATGTTCTAATAGATGACAGAAGAGCACTTCAAGTGAGCCTAAACGCAAGTCCTTTTGAAAACAGTAGGGTATGGCAATTTTGCGATCAGGAGCAGAGTGGCGCAGCGGAAGCGTGCTGGGCCCATAACCCAGAGGTCGATGGATCGAAACCATCCTCTGCTAAACCTTTTTTACTTAAATACATGCTCTGCTCCTACTTGAAGAAAAGTTGCCTCAACTCTATGCTAAAACGCTCTGTATTTTTCTCCTGATCTAATTTATGACGGGAGCACTTCAAATGTGCCTAAACGCAAGTCCTTTTGAAAAGTTGTGGGTATGGCAGTTTTGTGATCAGGAGCAGAGTGGCGCAGCGGAAGCGTGCTGGGCCCATAACCCAGAGGTCGATGGATCGAAACCATCCTCTGCTAAGACTGCTTTACTTATAAACACGCTCTGTTCTTACTTGAAGAAAAGCTCACACATGTGCTCCTCATGTGTGCCTAAACACAAGTCCTTTAGAAAACACCTGTGAATTGGAGTTCTTCTATGGCGAGCAGAGTGGCGCAGCGGAAGCGTGCTGGGCCCATAATCCAGAGGTCGATGGATCGAAACCATCCTCTGCTAAGACCGCTCTACTTATGTACATGCTCTTTTCCTACTTGGAGAAAACTTGCCTCAGCTGTGTCCTAAAACCCTCTGTAGTTTTCACATGTTCTAATAGATGACAGAAGAGCACTTCAAGTGAGCCTAAACGCAAGTCCTTTTGAAAACAGTAGGGTATGGCAATTTTGTGATCAGGAGCAGAGTGGCGCAGCGGAAGCGTGCTGGGCCCATAACCCAGAGGTCGATGGATCGAAACCATCCTCTGCTAAGACTGCTTCACTTATAAACATGCTCTGTTCTTACTTGAAGAAGAGCTCACACATGTGCTCTTCATGTGTGCCTAAACACAAGTCCTTTTGAAAACACCTGTGAATTGAAGCTCTTCTATGGCGAGCAGAGTGGCGCAGCGGAAGCGTGCTGGGCCCATAACCCAGAGGTCGATGGATCGAAACCATCCTCTGCTAAGACTGCTTCACTTATAAACATGCTCTGTTCTTACTTGAAGAAAAGCTCACACATGTGCTCCTCATGTGTGCCTAAACACAAGTCCTTTTGAAAACCCCTGTGAATTGGAGCTCCCCTATGGCGAGCAGAGTGGCGCAGCGGAAGCGTGCTGGGCCCATAACCCAGAGGTCGATGGATCGAAACCATCCTCTGCTAAGGCTGCTTCACTTATATACATGTTTTATCCCAAATAAAGAGCAACTTCCACATCCCGCTTGTTCGTTCAGAAAATCTGTGTGTATGCCCTATTCATACTCCTCATTGACTAAGCCACCTGAATGAGATGGAGAATTAGTAGGGCAAGCGAGTCATGCCCCAGTGGCCTGTCGAAGTAGTCGTTCATCCGGATTACTTTGTGTGCTGGCCTTGTTTAAATGCCGATGCTGTTGTTGTCACTGTAGCCAAAGTAATGGGGGCACATGAGCACAGGTTTTTATCAGCCCCAGTGGCCTAATGGATAAGGCACTGACCTCCTAAGCCAGGGATTGTGGGTTCGAGTCCCATCTGGGGTGGTTTACAGCAGAGTGGCGCAGCGGAAGCGTGCTGGGCCCATAACCCAGAGGTCGATGGATCGAAACCATCCTCTGCTAAGACTGCTCTACTTATGTACATGCTCTGTTCCTACTTGGAGAAAAGTTACCTCAGCTGTGTGCTAAAACCCTCTGTAGTTTTCACATGTTCTAATAGATGACAGAAGAGCACTTCAAGTGAGCCTAAACGCAAGTCCTTTTGAAAACAGTAGGGTATGGCAATTTTGCGATCAGGAGCAGAGTGGCGCAGCGGAAGCGTGCTGGGCCCATAACCCAGAGGTCGATGGATCGAAACCATCCTCTGCTAAACCTTTTTTACTTAAATACATGCTCTGCTCCTACTTGAAGAAAAGTTGCCTCAACTCTATGCTAAAACGCTCTGTATTTTTCTCCTGATCTAATTTATGACGGGAGCACTTCAAATGTGCCTAAACGCAAGTCCTTTTGAAAAGTTGTGGGTATGGCAGTTTTGTGATCAGGAGCAGAGTGGCGCAGCGGAAGCGTGCTGGGCCCATAACCCAGAGGTCGATGGATCGAAACCATCCTCTGCTAAGACTGCTTTACTTATAAACACGCTCTGTTCTTACTTGAAGAAAAGCTCACACATGTGCTCCTCATGTGTGCCTAAACACAAGTCCTTTAGAAAACACCTGTGAATTGGAGTTCTTCTATGGCGAGCAGAGTGGCGCAGCGGAAGCGTGCTGGGCCCATAACCCAGAGGTCGATGGATCGAAACCATCCTCTGCTAAGACCGCTCTACTTATGTACATGCTCTTTTCCTACTTGGAGAAAACTTGCCTCAGCTGTGTCCTAAAACCCTCTGTAGTTTTCACATGTTCTAATAGATGACAGAAGAGCACTTCAAGTGAGCCTAAACGCAAGTCCTTTTGAAAACAGTAGGGTATGGCAATTTTGTGATCAGGAGCAGAGTGGCGCAGCGGAAGCGTGCTGGGCCCATAACCCAGAGGTCGATGGATCGAAACCATCCTCTGCTAAGACTGCTTCACTTATAAACATGCTCTGTTCTTACTTGAAGAAGAGCTCACACATGTGCTCTTCATGTGTGCCTAAACACAAGTCCTTTTGAAAACACCTGTGAATTGAAGCTCTTCTATGGCGAGCAGAGTGGCGCAGCGGAAGCGTGCTGGGCCCATAACCCAGAGGTCGATGGATCGAAACCATCCTCTGCTAAGACTGCTTCACTTATAAACATGCTCTGTTCTTACTTGAAGAAAAGCTCACACATGTGTGCCTAAACACAAGTCCTTTTGAAAACCCCTGTGAATTGGAGCTCCCCTATGGCGAGCAGAGTGGCGCAGCGGAAGCGTGCTGGGCCCATAACCCAGAGGTCGATGGATCGAAACCATCCTCTGCTAAGGCTGCTTCACTTATATACATGTTTTATCCCAAATAAAGAGCAACTTCCACATCCCGCTTGTTCGTTCAGAAAATCTGTGTGTATGCCCTATTCATACGCCTCATTGACTAAGCCACCTGAATGAGATGGAGAATTAGTAGGGCAAGCGAGTCATGCCCCAGTGGCCTGTCGAAGTAGTCGTTCATCAGGATTACTTTGTGTGCTGGCCTTGTTTAAATGCCGATGCTGTTGTTGTCACTGTAGCCAAAGTAATGGGGGCACATGAGCACAGGTTTTTATCAGCCCCAGTGGCCTAATGGATAAGGCACTGGCCTCCTAAGCCAGGGATTGTGGGTTCGAGTCCCATCTGGGGTGGTTTACAGCAGAGTGGCGCAGCGGAAGCGTGCTGGGCCCATAACCCAGAGGTCGATGGATCGAAACCATCCTCTGCTAAGACTGCTCTACTTATGTACATGCTCTGTTCCTACTTGGAGAAAAGTTGCCTCAGCTGTGTGCTAAAACCCTCTGTAGTTTTCACATGTTCTAATAGATGACAGAAGAGCACTTCAAGTGAGCCTAAACGCAAGTCCTTTTGAAAACAGTAGGGTATGGCAATTTTGCGATCAGGAGCAGAGTGGCGCAGCGGAAGCGTGCTGGGCCCATAACCCAGAGGTCGATGGATCGAAACCATCCTCTGCTAAACCTTTTTTACTTAAATACATGCTCTGCTCCTACTTGAAGAAAAGTTGCCTCAACTCTATGCTAAAACGCTCTGTATTTTTCTCCTGATCTAATTTATGACGGGAGCACTTCAAATGTGCCTAAACGCAAGTCCTTTTGAAAAGTTGTGGGTATGGCAGTTTTGTGATCAGGAGCAGAGTGGCGCAGCGGAAGCGTGCTGGGCCCATAACCCAGAGGTCGATGGATCGAAACCATCCTCTGCTAAGACTGCTTTACTTATAAACACGCTCTGTTCTTACTTGAAGAAAAGCTCACACATGTGCTCCTCATGTGTGCCTAAACACAAGTCCTTTAGAAAACACCTGTGAATTGGAGTTCTTCTATGGCGAGCAGAGTGGCGCAGCGGAAGCGTGCTGGGCCCATAACCCAGAGGTCGATGGATCGAAACCATCCTCTGCTAAGACCGCTCTACTTATGTACATGCTCTTTTCCTACTTGGAGAAAACTTACCTCAGCTGTGTCCTAAAACCCTCTGTAGTTTTCACATGTTCTAATAGATGACAGAAGAGCACTTCAAGTGAGCCTAAACGCAAGTCCTTTTGAAAACAGTAGGGTATGGCAATTTTGTGATCAGGAGCAGAGTGGCGCAGCGGAAGCGTGCTGGGCCCATAACCCAGAGGTCGATGGATCGAAACCATCCTCTGCTAAGACTGCTTCACTTATAAACATGCTCTGTTCTTACTTGAAGAAGAGCTCACACATGTGCTCTTCATGTGTGCCTAAACACAAGTCCTTTTGAAAACACCTGTGAATTGAAGCTCTTCTATGGCGAGCAGAGTGGCGCAGCGGAAGCGTGCTGGGCCCATAACCCAGAGGTCGATGGATCGAAACCATCCTCTGCTAAGACTGCTTCACTTATAAACATGCTCTGTTCTTACTTGAAGAAAAGCTCACACATGTGTGCCTAAACACAAGTCCTTTTGAAAACCCCTGTGAATTGGAGCTCCCCTATGGCGAGCAGAGTGGCGCAGCGGAAGCGTGCTGGGCCCATAACCCAGAGGTCGATGGATCGAAACCATCCTCTGCTAAGGCTGCTTCACTTATATACATGTTTTATCCCAAATAAAGAGCAACTTCCACATCCCGCTTGTTCGTTCAGAAAATCTGTGTGTATGCCCTATTCATACGCCTCATTGACTAAGCCACCTGAATGAGATGGAGAATTAGTAGGGCAAGCGAGTCATGCCCCAGTGGCCTGTCGAAGTAGTCGTTCATCCGGATTACTTTGTGTGCTGGCCTTGTTTAAATGCCGATGCTGTTGTTGTCACTGTAGCCAAAGTAATGGGGGCACATGAGCACAGGTTTTTATCAGCCCCAGTGGCCTAATGGATAAGGCACTGACCTCCTAAGCCAGGGATTGTGGGTTCGAGTCCCATCTGGGGTGGTTTACAGCAGAGTGGCGCAGCGGAAGCGTGCTGGGCCCATAACCCAGAGGTCGATGGATCGAAACCATCCTCTGCCAAGACTGCTCTACTTATGTACATGCTCTGTTCCTACTTGGAGAAAAGTTGCCTCAGCTGTGTGCTAAAACCCTCTGTAGTTTTCACATGTTCTAATAGATGACAGAAGAGCACTTCAAGTGAGCCTAAACGCAAGTCCTTTTGAAAACAGTAGGGTATGGCAATTTTGCGATCAGGAGCAGAGTGGCGCAGCGGAAGCGTGCTGGGCCCATAACCCAGAGGTCGATGGATCGAAACCATCCTCTGCTAAACCTTTTTTACTTAAATACATGCTCTGCTCCTACTTGAAGAAAAGTTGCCTCAACTCTATGCTAAAACGCTCTGTATTTTTCTCCTGATCTAATTTATGACGGGAGCACTTCAAATGTGCCTAAACGCAAGTCCTTTTGAAAAGTTGTGGGTATGGCAGTTTTGTGATCAGGAGCAGAGTGGCGCAGCGGAAGCGTGCTGGGCCCATAACCCAGAGGTCGATGGATCGAAACCATCCTCTGCTAAGACTGCTTTACTTATAAACACGCTCTGTTCTTACTTGAAGAAAAGCTCACACATGTGCTCCTCATGTGTGCCTAAACACAAGTCCTTTAGAAAACACCTGTGAATTGGAGTTCTTCTATGGTGAGCAGAGTGGCGCAGCGGAAGCGTGCTGGGCCCATAACCCAGAGGTCGATGGATCGAAACCATCCTCTGCTAAGACCGCTCTACTTATGTACATGCTCTTTTCCTACTTGGAGAAAACTTGCCTCAGCTGTGTCCTAAAACCCTCTGTAGTTTTCACATGTTCTAATAGATGACAGAAGAGCACTTCAAGTGAGCCTAAACGCAAGTCCTTTTGAAAACAGTAGGGTATGGCAATTTTGTGATCAGGAGCAGAGTGGCGCAGCGGAAGCGTGCTGGGCCCATAACCCAGAGGTCGATGGATCGAAACCATCCTCTGCTAAGACTGCTTCACTTATAAACATGCTCTGTTCTTACTTGAAGAAGAGCTCACACATGTGCTCTTCATGTGTGCCTAAACACAAGTCCTTTTGAAAACACCTGTGAATTGAAGCTCTTCTATGGCGAGCAGAGTGGCGCAGCGGAAGCGTGCTGGGCCCATAACCCAGAGGTCGATGGATCGAAACCATCCTCTGCTAAGACTGCTTCACTTATAAACATGCTCTGTTCTTACTTGAAGAAAAGCTCACACATGTGTGCCTAAACACAAGTCCTTTTGAAAACCCCTGTGAATTGGAGTTCCCCTATGGCGAGCAGAGTGGCGCAGCGGAAGCGTGCTGGGCCCATAACCCAGAGGTCGATGGATCGAAACCATCCTCTGCTAAGGCTGCTTCACTTAGGCCCCGTTCACACTGCAGGCAAAAGTGGCCCAAATCTGATTTTTTTGGGGTCAAGTGACCAGGTCAGACTTCTTCATAGGTAGTGTGAACACTCAAATCTAGCCCAGATCTGATTTTTTCAAATCAGATTTAGACCACATACATATGTGGTACTGAATCAGAACCATATCTGATTTTTTTCAATGCGACCGCAGTGTGAACATTCACGGCAGATTTGATGCGACTTTTACGTCATTCTACGTCGACATTTGTCACAATTGTGCGCCGGTGACACCTTAGACATAACAGACACAGACAGCCTGACATTAAAAACTTGACTACATAATATGGAGAACAGCGATGGAGCGAGTCAATGGAGGGAGAGTGAGGTGTTAGACCTTATTAGTATATGGGGAGATACTTCAATTCAAAGCAAACTTGAAGGCTCCTACCGTAACCGCGCAGTTTTCGAAAAAATTGCGCACGAAATGGAAGAACGGGGACACAGGAGAACGTGGCTGCAGTGTCAAAGAAAGGTGAAGAGTCTTAAAAGTAAATTTAAAGAAGCAAATGATTCTAACAACCGAAGCGGTCGTGGTCGCATCACTTGCCCATTTTATAACGAAATTAGCCGTGTTATGGGCGATAAACCCAGCTGTCAGCCGTTGGAGCTGCTGGATAGCTACGAAGCAGGTGAAGAGGAGCCTGAAACTCCGAGGAGTTCGGCAGACAGCCTGGATATAGATGGCGAGACAGGTAACGTTATGTTTTCAGTCAGTTTTCTTTGCACAACTGGGAAACAAATCAGAGAAGCATAGACTTGTACCCTTTACGTGACTGTCGCTCCAAACACTCATGAAAGTGCGTATCTATAGGCTATCACAAATTAAATTTCTCGTAGGTTAACGTTACCATTTAAACGGACAATAAAAAAAAAAAAAAAAAAAATTGTGTGTGTGTGCGCATATGCACACTGCAAATGGTATTAGTGTGCATGCTTTACACGCAATAAAGTGAATATTATAAACGCAAAAACAAATTAAGGCGTATAAATGGCACGATCAATTTAATTTCTGGTAACCGTTATAGATACGCACTTTCATGAGATCGGGCTCGACATTCAAAAATGTACACAGTCTCCGTTACATATCTACGATCTGATCCAGTGCACTAGTAACCTGGCTCATAACCAAATCTCATATTATAAATTATAAGGAGGGGGCTGCCATGTTATCCTCATCTTCTCAGGGTAACGTGTGTGTGTTGAGGGTGTTATGTAAATTGTTAACGTGAAACAGCTATTTTCATATAATATTTGCATTGAATACATCACATTATAGCAGTACATGATATGTTTGCTTGCACCAGATGATACAAGCACCGAGTCACTCCCATCTGCATCTTCTGCACCTTCTGTGTCTTCTGGATCTGCACCATCTACATCTGGAGAAAGCTCATCAGCTGCAGGCATTACAGAGACCACTGGAAGAAGCACAACAGCCACCAAGTCCTCTGGAAGTAAGAATATTCATGTTTTTATCAGGCTGTTGCTAAATCATTAGTATTCGCTTCGCTAACCCATCCACTACTGTTTTTGGATTCTGCTATTACTGTACTGTATTACTGCTAAGTGTTTACTTATACTCATGTCTACCCTCCAAGCATAACTGTTTATTTTTGTAATTGTGGCCAATGACCAAACACTTTCTCCTCTTTCTTACAGCTACATCTGCCAAGAGCAGGAAAAGGAAGACCAAGATGGAAGCAACACTGGAAATCTTCGCTGAAAAGATCAGCAGTGCCCTCAACAACACAGACGACACTGAGCTTCAATTGAAAATGCAAGCAGCACAGCATGAGCATGAGCTCAAAATGCTCTCAATGTTCACACAGTTTCTTGCAAGGTCAAATTCCCCATTTCCACCTATCTACCAAGCACCAGTCCAGCCCTCACAGTACAACCCAATACAACTGCCGCCTCAGCCTACCTTTTACAACTTTACTCATCCCCCGAAATTTAGCATGGGTTCACCTCAGCCGCCACCATGTAACGAGACAACCAACCAGCCTCTAACTTTTCTGCAAGATCTGGCTCAACCTTTCACCCATCCCCCTGTACATCCTCCAGATCTACCTCAGTCCTTCAGCCAGGTGTCAGCACACCCTCTAGGTCCTGTTCAGCAGCCTTTCAGCCAGGCCTCAGGACATCCACCATTCTACCGACCTCCAGATGATGAGGAAAAGTAAATCAGATCCAATATTGTGAATTGCTTTCAGTATTGTTGGTCAATCTATGCAAAGTGTATACATCATTATAAAGATTAATAACAGTTCAGGTTATATTTGACAGTTTGATTTCAGGTTACAATTTGAACGTTATGTAGCGTTACTAAACCGACAGAGACTTGCACTATAGCAGAATAATTTTTATTTTGTGTTTTCAGAGTAATTATTCAAAGTAGAACATTGAAGTTAGCAGGTTTTCTTATTTTTTAGCCAAGAAAAATTCTTGTGTGGAAAATTTGATGATTTTTATATGAATTATTTGTTTGCATCCACCTGCACAACTAATTTTACAGGGATGCATTTAATTTTTATTTATTTTTTTCAGAACAAAACTGACCATTTCATCATTAGTATTGAAAACAGTTTTTTTGTTGATCCACACTTTGAGAATGTTATGTTTAAACATTGTCAAATAAAGTTTCTTATGTGAATCAGCGTTGGCTGTAAAAAAACTCTGTCAGTGCCTCTCTGACTCTTGTTGGCTCAGCAGCATCTTGTGCCCCTCCTTCTGCAATCCTGTTGTCCTGAAGAATAGCTTGAGCAGGTCCCTCATAGGCCTCACCATGCTTCTCACACACATTGTGGAGAGTGCAGCATGCACTTATGATGGTAGGGACAGTGGAGATGTCCACATCCAGCCGTTTCCCCAGGCATCTCCACCGCCCCTTCAATCGGCCGAATGCACATTCCACCGTCACCCTGGCTTTGCTGTGTCGCTCGTTGAAGTACCGTTGCTGCTCTGTCAGGTTCCCTGTGTCAGTGTACCCTTTAATAAGCCAGCTCCTCATGGGGTATGCCGGGTCACCCAGCAGCATGATCGGTACTTGGACACCGTTGATCTCCACTGTGTCCTTTGGAAAATAAGAGAAGTTGAATTTATTAGATGTTATAATATGTTTCTTGAAACATTTTAATGTCTTTTATACTAAGATGGTACTGTTTCCAAATAAGATTTGAGTGTGTGTGTATACATGTGTGCATGTGATTGTTATAGAACAACTTACTGGTGGAAAAAGCTCCCCTCTCTCTGCCATTGCAAAGACACATGAATTCCTAAGAACCCTGGCATCATGGACACTTCCAGGCCATCCCGTGTAGATGTTGGTGAAACTGTTATGGGGACAAGTGATGTGTTATTTTATAATTTTGTCCATGTAAACAATTATGAAAAGAAACACAAATCAGTTATTACTGCACTGTGAAACATTTAAATATAGGCTAATTTTTAAATGATCGGTAGGGGGTTGCAAAACAAAGATGGTTACTGTAAACACAGAGGGGCTATCATATTTTAATATCAGTAGGGCTAATGACAAGCCATACTATGACAAACCGTTTTAACATTTAATCATTTAAACCTACTAGTCTAAATTTTCATGCTAGTACTTATTTTTTAGATACTAGTATCTATTCCATTAAGTACTAGTACGCATTTATTTAGCTAATGAATAAGTACTAGTACTTAATGGAATAGATACTATCTAAAAAATAAGTGCTAGCACGAAAATAGAGACTATAGGTTTAAATGATTAAATGTTAAAGCGGCTTGCCATACCACATAATTGTATCACAAGGCAGCATTATTTAACTATTTTATAAACCTAAATCAGACTTTTCACTCACTGACTGCTAACACTAGAAAAAAAATCCAGGATAGATTATTTTCATAATTGTAGAAGGCTTACCAGAACTGATGATCTACAACTCCCTGCAGAAGGACAGAATGCCATCCTTTGCGATTGAAGTAGTCGACGTGATTTTCTTCTGGGGCAATGATGGGGATATGACTCCCGTCAATTGCTCCAGCGCACTGTGGAAAACCACACCTCATTTGGAAGCCTTGTAGGACCTCCCGGAGAGCGTCTCCTTCGGGCAGTTTTATGAACTCGGGCATGAGGACTTGGCGCACGGCCTTGCAAAATTCGTGCACAATCGCGCACACAGAAGACCTGGCAATGCCAAACAGGTTACCCATCGTGCGGTAACTGACCCCCGTTGCCAGCCAATACAGCCCAACTCCTACACGTTTCCGCACGGAGATGGGTCGCCTAAATTGAGTGTCCTGCCGTAGGAGTCTTGAGGAGAGGCGCTGACAGATATAATCAAAAGTTGCCCTCGACATCCTAAAGTTTTCAAAAAACAGCGTCTCAGTGAAACTATTCACATCACATTCCCACCACTCCTGGCTTCGTCTACGCATCCACACAGACCTCTGTAATGAATTTGCAGCCATAAACCCGCAAAAGGCAAAAACTGCCAATTTTGCTCTCTTTCTCTTTCTTCTCCTCCTCAGCACCTGCTCATTAATGTTACGGCTTCCATTACACAAACATTTTGCAATAAATGCGAATATGCTTACTTCCTCCATAATAGTGCAACCGCGTGCTGCGTCTGACGTCATTGTTATTGTTCTTTTGCGCATGCGTGTTAGTTTGAAACCTCAAACAGTTCACACTGCAATCAGATATAGGTCACATTGTAAAAGGTAATGTGAACAGCCAATCAAAAAATCGGATCTGAGCAAAAAATCAGATTTGAGCATTAAGACTTGCGGTGTGAACGGGGCCTTATATACATGTTTTATCCCAAATAAAGAGCAACTTCCACATCCCGCTTGTTCGTTCAGAAAATCTGTGTGTATGCCCTATTCATACGCCTCATTGACTAAGCCACCTGAATGAGATGGAGAATTAGTAGGGCAAGCGAGTCATGCCCCAGTGGCCTGTCGAAGTAGTCGTTCATCCGGATTACTTTGTGTGCTGGCCTTGTTTAAATGCCGATGCTGTTGTTGTCACTGTAGCCAAAGTAATGGGGGCACATGAGCACAGGTTTTTATCAGCCCCAGTGGCCTAATGGATAAGGCACTGACCTCCTAAGCCAGGGATTGTGGGTTCGAGTCCCATCTGGGGTGGTTTACAGCAGAGTGGCGCAGCGGAAGCGTGCTGGGCCCATAACCCAGAGGTCGATGGATCGAAACCATCCTCTGCCAAGACTGCTCTACTTATGTACATGCTCTGTTCCTACTTGGAGAAAAGTTGCCTCAGCTGTGTGCTAAAACCCTCTGTAGTTTTCACATGTTCTAATAGATGACAGAAGAGCACTTCAAGTGAGCCTAAACGCAAGTCCTTTTGAAAACAGTAGGGTATGGCAATTTTGCGATCAGGAGCAGAGTGGCGCAGCGGAAGCGTGCTGGGCCCATAACCCAGAGGTCGATGGATCGAAACCATCCTCTGCTAAACCTTTTTTACTTAAATACATGCTCTGCTCCTACTTGAAGAAAAGTTTCCTCAACTCTATGCTAAAACGCTCTGTATTTTTCTCCTGATCTAATTTATGACGGGAGCACTTCAAATGTGCCTAAACGCAAGTCCTTTTGAAAAGTTGTGGGTATGGCAGTTTTGTGATCAGGAGCAGAGTGGCGCAGCGGAAGCGTGCTGGGCCCATAACCCAGAGGTCGATGGATCGAAACCATCCTCTGCTAAGACTGCTTTACTTATAAACACGCTCTGTTCTTACTTGAAGAAAAGCTCACACATGTGCTCCTCATGTGTGCCTAAACACAAGTCCTTTAGAAAACACCTGTGAATTGGAGTTCTTCTATGGCGAGCAGAGTGGCGCAGCGGAAGCGTGCTGGCCCCATAACCCAGAGGTCGATGGATCGAAACCATCCTCTGCTAAGACTGCTTCACTTATAAACATGCTCTGTTCTTACTTGAAGAAAAGCTCACACATGTGTGCCTAAACACAAGTCCTTTTGAAAACCCCTGTGAATTGGAGCTCCCCTATGGCGAGCAGAGTGGCGCAGCGGAAGCGTGCTGGGCCCATAACCCAGAGGTCGATGGATCGAAACCATCCTCTGCTAAGGCTGCTTCACTTATATACATGTTTTATCCCAAATAAAGAGCAACTTCCACATCCCGCTTGTTCGTTCAGAAAATCTGTGTGTATGCCCTATTCAAACGCCTCATTGACTAAGGCCTGTTTTCACAGACAGGACTTAGATTAAGCCAGGATTAGGCCTTTGTTAAATTAAGGTGCTTAAGTAGTTTTTATAAACGTGCCTTAGAAACAAAACATTACTGGTGTGCATCTTGAGACAAAACAATGGCATTAACATATTTTAAGAAATGTCAGTGCCAGTTGCTTTCAGTTAAAACAGCTCAAACATCCATTTTAGTCTGGGACTAGCTTAAGCATTGTCTGTGAAACCGGGGGTAAGCCACCTGAATGAGATGGAGAATTAGTAGGGCAAGCGAGTCATGCCCCATTGGCCTGTCGAAATAGTCGTTCATCCGGATTACTTTGTGTGCTGGCCTTGTTTAAATGCCGATGCTGTTGTTGTCACTGTAGCCAAAGTAATGGGGGCACATGAGCACAGGTTTTTATCAGCCCCAGTGGCCTAATGGATAAGGCACTTGCATAATAAATAAAAAAAATAAAAAAATAAGGCACTGGGCTCCTAAGCCAGGGATTGTGGGTTTGAGTCCCATCTGGGGTGGTTTACAGCAGAGTGGCGCAGCGGAAGCGTGCTGGGCCCATAACCCAGAGGTCGATGGATCGAAACCATCCTCTGTTAAGACCGCTCTACTTATGTACATGCTCTTTTCCTACTTGGAGAAAACTTGCCTCAGCTGTGTCCTAAAACCCTCTGTAGTTTTCACATGTTCTAATAGATGACAGAAGAGCACTTCAAGTGAGCCTAAACGCAAGTCCTTTTGAAAACCGTAGGGTATGGCAATTTTGTGATCAGGAGCAGAGTGGCGCAGCGGAAGCGTGCTGGGCCCATAACCCAGAGGTCGATGGATCGAAACCATCCTCTGCTAAGACTGCTTCACTTATAAACATGCTCTGTTCTTACTTGAAGAAGAGCTCACACATGTGCTCTTCATATGTGCCTAAACACAAGTCCTTTTGAAAACACCTGTGAATTGAAGCTCTTCTATGGCGAGCAGAGTGGCGCAGCGGAAGCGTGCTGGGCCCATAACCCAGAGGTCGATGGATCGAAACCATCCTCTGCTAAGACTGCTTCACTTATAAACATGCTCTGTTCTTACTTGAAGAAAAGCTCACACATGTGCTCCTCATGTGTGCCTAAACACAAGTCCTTTTGAAAACACCTGTGAATTGGAGCTCCCCTATGGCGAGCAGAGTGGCGCAGCGGAAGCGTGCTGGGCCCATAACCCAGAGGTCGATGGATCGAAACCATCCTCTGCTAAGGCTGCTTCACTTATATACATGTTTTATCCCAAATAAAGAGCAACTTCCACATCCCGCTTGTTCGTTCAGAAAATCTGTGTGTATGCCCTATTCATACGCCTCATTGACTAAGCCACCTGAATGAGATGGAGAATTAGTAGGGCAAGCGAGTCATGCCCCAGTGGCCTGTCGAAGTAGTCGTTCATCCGGATTACTTTGTGTGCTGGCCTTGTTTAAATGCCGATGCTGTTGTTGTCACTGTAGCCAAAGTAATGGGGGCACATGAGCACAGGTTTTTATCAGCCCCAGTGGCCTAATGGATAAGGCACTGGCCTCCTAAGCCAGGGATTGTGGGTTCGAGTCCCATCTGGGGTGGTTTACAGCAGAGTGGCGCAGCGGAAGCGTGCTGGGCCCATAACCCAGAGGTCGATGGATCGAAACCATCCTCTGCTAAGACTGCTCTACTTATGTACATGCTCTGTTCCTACTTGGAGAAAAGTTGCCTCAGCTGTGTGCTAAAACCCTCTGTAGTTTTCACATGTTCTAATAGATGACAGAAGAGCACTTCAAGTGAGCCTAAACGCAAGTCCTTTTGAAAACAGTAGGGTATGGCAATTTTGCGATCAGGAGCAGAGTGGCGCAGCGGAAGCGTGCTGGGCCCATAACCCAGAGGTCGATGGATCGAAACCATCCTCTGCTAAACCTTTTTTACTTAAATACATGCTCTGCTCCTACTTGAAGAAAAGTTGCCTCAACTCTATGCTAAAACGCTCTGTATTTTTCTCCTGATCTAATTTATGACGGGAGCACTTCAAATGTGCCTAAACGCAAGTCCTTTTGAAAAGTTGTGGGTATGGCAGTTTTGTGATCAGGAGCAGAGTGGCGCAGCGGAAGCGTGCTGGGCCCATAACCCAGAGGTCGATGGATCGAAACCATCCTCTGCTAAGACTGCTTTACTTATAAACACGCTCTGTTCTTACTTGAAGAAAAGCTCACACATGTGCTCTTCATGTGTGCCTAAACACAAGTCCTTTAGAAAACACCTGTGAATTGGAGTTCTTCTATGGCGAGCAGAGTGGCGCAGCGGAAGCGTGCTGGGCCCATAACCCAGAGGTCGATGGATCGAAACCATCCTCTGCTAAGACCGCTCTACTTATGTACATGCTCTTTTCCTACTTGGAGAAAACTTGCCTCAGCTGTGTCCTAAAACCCTCTGTAGTTTTCACATGTTCTAATAGATGACAGTAGAGCACTTCAAGTGAGCCTAAACGCAAGTCCTTTTGAAAACAGTAGGGTATGGCAATTTTGTGATCAGGAGCAGAGTGGCGCAGCGGAAGCGTGCTGGGCCCATAACCCAGAGGTCGATGGATCGAAACCATCCTCTGCTAAACCTTTTTTACTTAAATACATGCTCTGCTCCTACTTGAAGAAAAGTTGCCTCAACTCTATGCTAAAACGCTCTGTATTTTTCTCCTGATCTAATTTATGACGGGAGCACTTCAAATGTGCCTAAACGCAAGTCCTTTTGAAAAGTTGTGGGTATGGCAGTTTTGTGATCAGGAGCAGAGTGGCGCAGCGGAAGCGTGCTGGGCCCATAACCCAGAGGTCGATGGATCGAAACCATCCTCTGCTAAGACTGCTTTACTTATAAACACGCTCTGTTCTTACTTGAAGAAAAGCTCACACATGTGCTCCTCATGTGTGCCTAAACACAAGTCCTTTAGAAAATACCTGTGAATTGGAGTTCTTCTATGGCGAGCAGAGTGGCGCAGCGGAAGCGTGCTGGGCCCATAACCCAGAGGTCGATGGATCGAAACCATCCTCTGCTAAGACCGCTCTACTTATGTACATGCTCTTTTCCTACTTGGAGAAAACTTGCCTCAGCTGTGTCCTAAAACCCTCTGTAGTTTTCACATGTTCTAATAGATGACAGAAGAGCACTTCAAGTGAGCCTAAACGCAAGTCCTTTTGAAAACAGTAGGGTATGGCAATTTTGTGATCAGGAGCAGAGTGGCGCAGCGGAAGCGTGCTGGGCCCATAACCCAGAGGTCGATGGATCGAAACCATCCTCTGCTAAGACTGCTTCACTTATAAACATGCTCTGTTCTTACTTGAAGAAGAGCTCACACATGTGCTCTTCATGTGTGCCTAAACACAAGTCCTTTTGAAAACCCCTGTGAATTGAAGCTCTTCTATGGCGAGCAGAGTGGCGCAGCGGAAGCGTGCTGGGCCCATAACCCAGAGGTCGATGGATCGAAACCATCCTCTGCTAAGACTGCTTCACTTATAAACATGCTCTGTTCTTACTTGAAGAAAAGCTCACACATGTGTGCCTAAACACAAGTCCTTTTGAAAACCCCTGTGAATTGGAGCTCCCCTATGGCGAGCAGAGTGGCGCAGCGGAAGCGTGCTGGGCCCATAACCCAGAGGTCGATGGATCGAAACCATCCTCTGCTAAGGCTGCTTCACTTATATACATGTTTTATCCCAAATAAAGAGCAACTTCCACATCCCGCTTGTTCGTTCAGAAAATCTGTGTGTATGCCCTATTCATACGCCTCATTGACTAAGCCACCTGAATGAGATGGAGAATTAGTAGGGCAAGCGAGTCATGCCCCAGTGGCCTGTCGAAGTAGTCGTTCATCCGGATTACTTTGTGTGCTGGCCTTGTTTAAATGCCGATGCTGTTGTTGTCACTGTAGCCAAAGTAATGGGGGCACATGAGCACAGGTTTTTATCAGCCCCAGTGGCCTAATGGACAAGGCACTGGCCTCCTAAGCCAGGGATTGTGGGTTCGAGTCCCATCTGGGGTGGTTTACAGCAGAGTGGCGCAGCGGAAGCGTGCTGGGCCCATAACCCAGAGGTCGATGGATCGAAACCATCCTCTGCTAAGACTGCTCTACTTATGTACATGCTCTGTTCCTACTTGGAGAAAAGTTGCCTCAGCTGTGTGCTAAAACCCTCTGTAGTTTTCACATGTTCTAATAGATGACAGAAGAGCACTTCAAGTGAGCCTAAACGCAAGTCCTTTTGAAAACAGTAGGGTATGGCAATTTTGCGATCAGGAGCAGAGTGGCGCAGCGGAAGCGTGCTGGGCCCATAACCCAGAGGTCGATGGATCGAAACCATCCTCTGCTAAACCTTTTTTACTTAAATACATGCTCTGCTCCTACTTGAAGAAAAGTTGCCTCAACTCTATGCTAAAACGCTCTGTATTTTTCTCCTGATCTAATTTATGACGGGAGCACTTCAAATGTGCCTAAACGCAAGTCCTTTTGAAAAGTTGTGGGTATGGCAGTTTTGTGATCAGGAGCAGAGTGGCGCAGCGGAAGCGTGCTGGGCCCATAACCCAGAGGTCGATGGATCGAAACCATCCTCTGCTAAGACTGCTTTACTTATAAACACGCTCTGTTCTTACTTGAAGAAAAGCTCACACATGTGCTCCTCATGTGTGCCTAAACACAAGTCCTTTAAAAAACACCTGTGAATTGGAGTTCTTCTATGGCGAGCAGAGTGGCGCAGCGGAAGCGTGCTGGGCCCATAACCCAGAGGTCGATGGATCGAAACCATCCTCTGCTAAGACCGCTCTACTTATGTACATGCTCTTTTCCTACTTGGAGAAAACTTGCCTCAGCTGTGTCCTAAAACCCTCTGTAGTTTTCACATGTTCTAATAGATGACAGAAGAGCACTTCAAGTGAGCCTAAACGCAAGTCCTTTTGAAAACAGTAGGGTATGGCAATTTTGTGATCAGGAGCAGAGTGGCGCAGCGGAAGCGTGCTGGGCCCATAACCCAGAGGTCGATGGATCGAAACCATCCTCTGCTAAGACTGCTTCACTTATAAACATGCTCTGTTCTTACTTGAAGAAGAGCTCACACATGTGCTCTTCATGTGTGCCTAAACACAAGTCCTTTTGAAAACACCTGTGAATTGAAGCTCTTCTATGGCGAGCAGAGTGGCGCAGCGGAAGCGTGCTGGGCCCATAACCCAGAGGTCGATGGATCGAAACCATCCTCTGCTAAGACTGCTTCACTTATAAACATGCTCTGTTCTTACTTGAAGAAAAGCTCACACATGTGTGCCTAAACACAAGTCCTTTTGAAAACCCCTGTGAATTGGAGCTCCCCTATGGCGAGCAGAGTGGCGCAGCGGAAGCGTGCTGGGCCCATAACCCAGAGGTCGATGGATCGAAACCATCCTCTGCTAAGGCTGCTTCACTTATATACATGTTTTATCCCAAATAAAGAGCAACTTCCACATCCCGCTTGTTCGTTCAGAAAATCTGTGTGTATGCCCTATTCATACGCCTCATTGACTAAGCCACCTGAATGAGATGGAGAATCAGTAGGGCAAGCGAGTCATGCCCCAGTGGCCTGTCGAAGTAGTCGTTCATCCGGATTACTTTGTGTGCTGGCCTTGTTTAAATGCCGATGCTGTTGTTGTCACTGTAGCCAAAGTAATGGGGGCACATGAGCACAGGTTTTTATCAGCCCCAGTGGCCTAATGGATAAGGCACTGGCCTCCTAAGCCAGGGATTGTGGGTTCGAGTCCCATCTGGGGTGGTTTACAGCAGAGTGGCGCAGCGGAAGCGTGCTGGGCCCATAACCCAGAGGTCGATGGATCGAAACCATCCTCTGCTAAGACTGCTCTACTTATGTACATGCTCTGTTCCTACTTGGAGAAAAGTTGCCTCAGCTGTGTGCTAAAACCCTCTGTAGTTTTCACATGTTCTAATAGATGACAGAAGAGCACTTCAAGTGAGCCTAAACGCAAGTCCTTTTGAAAACAGTAGGGTATGGCAATTTTGCCATCAGGAGCAGAGTGGCGCAGCGGAAGCGTGCTGGGCCCATAACCCAGAGGTCGATGGATCGAAACCATCCTCTGCTAAACCTTTTTTACTTAAATACATGCTCTGCTCCTACTTGAAGAAAAGTTGCCTCAACTCTATGCTAAAACGCTCTGTATTTTTCTCCTGATCTAATTTATGACGGGAGCACTTCAAATGTGCCTAAACGCAAGTCCTTTTGAAAAGTTGTGGGTATGGCAGTTTTGTGATCAGGAGCAGAGTGGCGCAGCGGAAGCGTGCTGGGCCCATAACCCAGAGGTCGATGGATCGAAACCATCCTCTGCTAAGACTGCTTTACTTATAAACACGCTCTGTTCTTACTTGAAGAAAAGCTCACACATGTGCTCCTCATGTGTGCCTAAACACAAGTCCTTTAGAAAACACCTGTGAATTGGAGTTCTTCTATGGCGAGCAGAGTGGCGCAGCGGAAGCGTGCTGGGCCCATAACCCAGAGGTCGATGGATCGAAACCATCCTCTGCTAAGACCGCTCTACTTATGTACATGCTCTTTTCCTACTTGGAGAAAACTTGCCTCAGCTGTGTCCTAAAACCCTCTGTAGTTTTCACATGTTCTAATAGATGACAGAAGAGCACTTCAAGTGAGCCTAAACGCAAGTCCTTTTGAAAACAGCAGGGTATGGCAATTTTGTGATCAGGAGCAGAGTGGCGCAGCGGAAGCGTGCTGGGCCCATAACCCAGAGGTCGATGGATCGAAACCATCCTCTGCTAAGACTGCTTCACTTATAAACATGCTCTGTTCTTACTTGAAGAAGAGCTCACACATGTGCTCTTCATGTGTGCCTAAACACAAGTCCTTTTGAAAACACCTGTGAATTGAAGCTCTTCTATGGCGAGCAGAGTGGCGCAGCGGAAGCGTGCTGGCCCCATAACCCAGAGGTCGATGGATCGAAACCATCCTCTGCTAAGACTGCTTCACTTATAAACATGCTCTGTTCTTACTTGAAGAAAAGCTCACACATGTGTGCCTAAACAGAAGTCCTTTTGAAAACCCCTGTGAATTGGAGCTCCCCTATGGCGAGCAGAGTGGCGCAGCGGAAGCGTGCTGGGCCCATAACCCAGAGGTCGATGGATCGAAACCATCCTCTGCTAAGGCTGCTTCACTTATATACATGTTTTATCCCAAATAAAGAGCAACTTCCACATCCCGCTTGTTCGTTCAGAAAATCTGTGTGTATGCCCTATTCATACGCCTCATTGACTAAGCCACCTGAATGAGATGGAGAATTAGTAGGGCAAGCGAGTCATGCCCCAGTGGCCTGTCGAAGTAGTCGTTCATCCGGATTACTTTGTGTGCTGGCCTTGTTTAAATGCCGATGCTGTTGTTGTCACTGTAGCCAAAGTAATGGGGGCACATGAGCACAGGTTTTTATCAGCCCCAGTGGCCTAATGGATAAGGCACTGGCCTCCTAAGCCAGGGATTGTGGGTTCGAGTCCCATCTGGGGTGGTTTACAGCAGAGTGGCGCAGCGGAAGCGTGCTGGGCCCATAACCCAGAGGTCGATGGATCGAAACCATCCTCTGCTAAGACTGCTCTACTTATGTACATGCTCTGTTCCTACTTGGAGAAAAGTTGCCTCAGCTGTGTGCTAAAACCCTCTGTAGTTTTCACATGTTCTAATAGATGACAGAAGAGCACTTCAAGTGAGCCTAAACGCAAGTCCTTTTGAAAACAGTAGGGTATGGCAATTTTGCGATCAGGAGCAGAGTGGCGCAGCGGAAGCGTGCTGGGCCCATAACCCAGAGGTCGATGGATCGAAACCATCCTCTGCTAAACCTTTTTTACTTAAATACATGCTCTGCTCCTACTTGAAGAAAAGTTGCCTCAACTCTATGCTAAAACGCTCTGTATTTTTCTCCTGATCTAATTTATGACGGGAGCACTTCAAATGTGCCTAAACGCAAGTCCTTTTGAAAAGTTGTGGGTATGGCAGTTTTGTGATCAGGAGCAGAGTGGCGCAGCGGAAGCGTGCTGGGCCCATAACCCAGAGGTCGATGGATCGAAACCATCCTCTGCTAAGACTGCTTTACTTATAAACACGCTCTGTTCTTACTTGAAGAAAAGCTCACACATGTGCTCCTCATGTGTGCCTAAACACAAGTCCTTTAGAAAACACCTGTGAATTGGAGTTCTTCTATGGCGAGCAGAGTGGCGCAGCGGAAGCGTGCTGGGCCCATAACCCAGAGGTCGATGGATCGAAACCATCCTCTGCTAAGACCGCTCTACTTATGTACATGCTCTTTTCCTACTTGGAGAAAACTTGCCTCAGCTGTGTCCTAAAACCCTCTGTAGTTTTCACATGTTCTAATAGATGACAGAAGAGCACTTCAAGTGAGCCTAAACGCAAGTCCTTTTGAAAACAGTAGGGTATGGCAATTTTGTGATCAGGAGCAGAGTGGCGCAGCGGAAGCGTGCTGGGCCCATAACCCAGAGGTCGATGGATCGAAACCATCCTCTGCTAAGACTGCTTCACTTATAAACATGCTCTGTTCTTACTTGAAGAAGAGCTCACACATGTGCTCTTCATGTGTGCCTAAACACAAGTCCTTTTGAAAACACCTGTGAATTGAAGCTCTTCTATGGCGAGCAGAGTGGCGCAGCGGAAGCGTGCTGGGCCCATAACCCAGAGGTCGATGGATCGAAACCATCCTCTGCTAAGACTGCTTCACTTATAAACATGCTCTGTTCTTACTTGAAGAAAAGCTCACACATGTGCTCCTCATGTGTGCCTAAACACAAGTCCTTTTGAAAACACCTGTGAATTGGAGCTCCCCTATGGCGAGCAGAGTGGCGCAGCGGAAGCGTGCTGGGCCCATAACCCAGAGGTCGATGGATCGAAACCATCCTCTGCTAAGGCTGCTTCACTTATATACATGTTTTATCCCAAATAAAGAGCAACTTCCACATCCCGCTTGTTCGTTCAGAAAATCTGTGTGTATGCCCTATTCATACGCCTCATTGACTAAGCCACCTGAATGAGATGGAGAATTAGTAGGGCAAGCGAGTCATGCCCCAGTGGCCTGTCGAAGTAGTCGTTCATCCGGATTACTTTGTGTGCTGGCCTTGTTTAAATGCCGATGCTGTTGTTGTCACTGTAGCCAAAGTAATGGGGGCACATGAGCACAGGTTTTTATCAGCCCCAGTGGCCTAATGGATAAGGCACTGGCCTCCTAAGCCAGGGATTGTGGGTTCGAGTCCCATCTGGGGTGGTTTACAGCAGAGTGGCGCAGCGGAAGCGTGCTGGGCCCATAACCCAGAGGTCGATGGATCGAAACCATCCTCTGCTAAGACTGCTCTACTTATGTACATGCTCTGTTCCTACTTGGAGAAAAGTTGCCTCAGCTGTGTGCTAAAACCCTCTGTAGTTTTCACATGTTCTAATAGATGACAGAAGAGCACTTCAAGTGAGCCTAAACGCAAGTCCTTTTGAAAACAGTAGGGTATGGCAATTTTGCGATCAGGAGCAGAGTGGCGCAGCGGAAGCGTGCTGGGCCCATAACCCAGAGGTCGATGGATCGAAACCATCCTCTGCTAAACCTTTTTTACTTAAATACATGCTCTGCTCCTACTTGAAGAAAAGTTGCCTCAACTCTATGCTAAAACGCTCTGTATTTTTCTCCTGATCTAATTTATGACGGGAGCACTTCAAATGTGCCTAAACGCAAGTCCTTTTGAAAAGTTGTGGGTATGGCAGTTTTGTGATCAGGAGCAGAGTGGCGCAGCGGAAGCGTGCTGGGCCCATAACCCAGAGGTCGATGGATCGAAACCATCCTCTGCTAAGACTGCTTTACTTATAAACACGCTCTGTTCTTACTTGAAGAAAAGCTCACACATGTGCTCCTCATGTGTGCCTAAACACAAGTCCTTTAGAAAACACCTGTGAATTGGAGTTCTTCTATGGCGAGCAGAGTGGCGCAGCGGAAGCGTGCTGGGCCCATAACCCAGAGGTCGATGGATCGAAACCATCCTCTGCTAAGACCGCTCTACTTATGTACATGCTCTTTTCCTACTTGGAGAAAACTTGCCTCAGCTGTGTCCTAAAACCCTCTGTAGTTTTCACATGTTCTAATAGATG
Organism: Leuciscus leuciscus; assembly: GCF_965113295.1. Lineage (NCBI taxonomy): Eukaryota > Metazoa > Chordata > Actinopteri > Cypriniformes > Leuciscidae > Leuciscus > Leuciscus leuciscus. The sequence goes on from NC_138731.1 coordinate 3,660,716, forward strand.
ACAGAAGAGCACTTCAAGTGAGCCTAAACGCAAGTCCTTTTGAAAACAGTAGGGTATGGCAATTTTGTGATCAGGAGCAGAGTGGCGCAGCGGAAGCGTGCTGGGCCCATAACCCAGAGGTCGATGGATCGAAACCATCCTCTGCTAAGACTGCTTCACTTATAAACATGCTCTGTTCTTACTTGAAGAAGAGCTCACACATGTGCTCTTCATGTGTGCCTAAACACAAGTCCTTTTGAAAACACCTGTGAATTGAAGCTCTTCTATGGCGAGCAGAGTGGCGCAGCGGAAGCGTGCTGGGCCCATAACCCAGAGGTCGATGGATCGAAACCATCCTCTGCTAAGACTGCTTCACTTATAAACATGCTCTGTTCTTACTTGAAGAAAAGCTCACACATGTGCTCCTCATGTGTGCCTAAACACAAGTCCTTTTGAAAACACCTGTGAATTGGAGCTCCCCTATGGCGAGCAGAGTGGCGCAGCGGAAGCGTGCTGGGCCCATAACCCAGAGGTCGATGGATCGAAACCATCCTCTGCTAAGGCTGCTTCACTTATATACATGTTTTATCCCAAATAAAGAGCAACTTCCACATCCCGCTTGTTCGTTCAGAAAATCTGTGTGTATGCCCTATTCATACGCCTCATTGACTAAGCCACCTGAATGAGATGGAGAATTAGTAGGGCAAGCGAGTCATGCCCCAGTGGCCTGTCGAAGTAGTCGTTCATCCGGATTACTTTGTGTGCTGGCCTTGTTTAAATGCCGATGCTGTTGTTGTCACTGTAGCCAAAGTAATGGGGGCACATGAGCACAGGTTTTTATCAGCCCCAGTGGCCTAATGGATAAGGCACTGGCCTCCTAAGCCAGGGATTGTGGGTTCGAGTCCCATCTGGGGTGGTTTACAGCAGAGTGGCGCAGCGGAAGCGTGCTGGGCCCATAACCCAGAGGTCGATGGATCGAAACCATCCTCTGCTAAGACTGCTCTACTTATGTACATGCTCTGTTCCTACTTGGAGAAAAGTTGCCTCAGCTGTGTGCTAAAACCCTCTGTAGATTTCACATGTTCTAATAGATGACAGAAGAGCACTTCAAGTGAGCCTAAACGCAAGTCCTTTTGAAAACAGTAGGGTATGGCAAATTTGCGATCAGGAGCAGAGTGGCGCAGCGGAAGCGTGCTGGGCCCATAACCCAGAGGTCGATGGATCGAAACCATCCTCTGCTAAACCTTTTTTACTTAAATACATGCTCTGCTCCTACTTGAAGAAAAGTTGCCTCAACTCTATGCTAAAACGCTCTGTATTTTTCTCCTGATCTAATTTATGACGGGAGCACTTCAAATGTGCCTAAACGCAAGTCCTTTTGAAAAGTTGTGGGTATGGCAGTTTTGTGATCAGGAGCAGAGTGGCGCAGCGGAAGCGTGCTGGGCCCATAACCCAGAGGTCGATGGATCGAAACCATCCTCTGCTAAGACTGCTTTACTTATAAACACGCTCTGTTCTTACTTGAAGAAAAGCTCACACATGTGCTCCTCATGTGTGCCTAAACACAAGTCCTTTAGAAAACACCTGTGAATTGGAGTTCTTCTATGGCGAGCAGAGTGGCGCAGCGGAAGCGTGCTGGGCCCATAACCCAGAGGTCGATGGATCGAAACCATCCTCTGCTAAGACCGCTCTACTTATGTACATGCTCTTTTCCTACTTGGAGAAAACTTGCCTCAGCTGTGTCCTAAAACCCTCTGTAGTTTTCACATGTTCTAATAGATGACAGAAGAGCACTTCAAGTGAGCCTAAACGCAAGTCCTTTTGAAAACAGTAGGGTATGGCAATTTTGTGATCAGGAGCAGAGTGGCGCAGCGGAAGCGTGCTGGGCCCATAACCCAGAGGTCGATGGATCGAAACCATCCTCTGCTAAGACTGCTTCACTTATAAACATGCTCTGTTCTTACTTGAAGAAGAGCTCACACATGTGCTCTTCATGTGTGCCTAAACACAAGTCCTTTTGAAAACACCTGTGAATTGAAGCTCTTCTATGGCGAGCAGAGTGGCGCAGCGGAAGCGTGCTGGGCCCATAACCCAGAGGTCGATGGATCGAAACCATCCTCTGCTAAGACTGCTTCACTTATAAACATACTCTGTTCTTACTTGAAGAAAAGCTCACACATGTGCTCCTCATATGTGCCTAAACACAAGTCCTTTTGAAAACACCTGTGAATTGGAGCTCCCCTATGGCGAGCAGAGTGGCGCAGCGGAAGCGTGCTGGGCCCATAACCCAGAGGTCGATGGATCGAAACCATCCTCTGCTAAGGCTGCTTCACTTATATACATGTTTTATCCCAAATAAAGAGCAACTTCCACATCCCGCTTGTTCGTTCAGAAAATCTGTGTGTATGCCCTATTCATACGCCTCATTGACTAAGCCACCTGAATGAGATGGAGAATTAGTAGGGCAAGCGAGTCATGCCCCAGTGGCCTGTCGAAGTAGTCGTTCATCCGGATTACTTTGTGTGCTGGCCTTGTTTAAATGCCGATGCTGTTGTTGTCACTGTAGCCAAAGTAATGGGGGCACATGAGCACAGGTTTTTATCAGCCCCAGTGGCCTAATGGATAAGGCACTGGCCTCCTAAGCCAGGGATTGTGGGTTCGAGTCCCATCTGGGGTGGTTTACAGCAGAGTGGCGCAGCGGAAGCGTGCTGGGCCCATAACCCAGAGGTCGATGGATCGAAACCATCCTCTGCTAAGACTGCTCTACTTATGTACATGCTCTGTTCCTACTTGGAGAAAAGTTGCCTCAGCTGTGTGCTAAAACCCTCTGTAGTTTTCACATGTTCTAATAGATGACAGAAGAGCACTTCAAGTGAGCCTAAACGCAAGTCCTTTTGAAAACAGTAGGGTATGGCAATTTTGCGATCAGGAGCAGAGTGGCGCAGCGGAAGCGTGCTGGGCCCATAACCCAGAGGTCGATGGATCGAAACCATCCTCTGCTAAACCTTTTTTACTTAAATACATGCTCTGCTCCTACTTGAAGAAAAGTTGCCTCAACTCTATGCTAAAACGCTCTGTATTTTTCTCCTGATCTAATTTATGACGGGAGCACTTCAAATGTGCCTAAACGCAAGTCCTTTTGAAAAGTTGTGGGTATGGCAGTTTTGTGATCAGGAGCAGAGTGGCGCAGCGGAAGCGTGCTGGGCCCATAACCCAGAGGTCGATGGATCGAAACCATCCTCTGCTAAGACTGCTTTACTTATAAACACGCTCTGTTCTTACTTGAAGAAAAGCTCACACATGTGCTCCTCATGTGTGCCTAAACACAAGTCCTTTAGAAAACACCTGTGAATTGGAGTTCTTCTATGGCGAGCAGAGTGGCGCAGCGGAAGCGTGCTGGGCCCATAACCCAGAGGTCGATGGATCGAAACCATCCTCTGCTAAGACCGCTCTACTTATGTACATGCTCTTTTCCTACTTGGAGA